>NC_135490.1:50645885-50955969 GCF_052094955.1 Ictidomys tridecemlineatus
CAATTCCTATGCATTATATTCACATATTACTTTTCTTTAGGAATCTGAATGTTTGGACATGTTAATTTGATTATTTTAGTTTGATTAAAACAGTTTCCCTTACTTTTTTTTTAAACTAGGAATTTTATCATCCCTTAACTGAGCTTTAGGAGGAAACGAGATTTCCAGGCATTCAGAGCTCCACTACTTTGGGAGGTTCTCTTTATGCATTTTGTGTTGATTTCGCTGACATTTTTTGGTCAGCACTTTTATCCTTTTGTAGTAATACTGGCATCAATTTTAGATTTCCTGTGGAAGTAAAAAGCAGGTTTTTTATTAATCAGTTTTCTCCCTTCTTGCTCAGAAAACTTTCAAACTCTAGTCTTTTAACAGTTATTGCATTTTATTTTGTTTCTAGTTCATATTTTTTAAATACTGGTATCTCTAGGATAACAAAGTATAAAATGCAGCCCAAATACCCTTGGTTCAGCAGCTTTCCTCAGATAATCACTTGCCAGAGTCAAAGTATTTGGTGAATGTAGAGGTATGTTAAAGCCAGGTTTTAAACTCTTGTTTCCTCTGCAAAGCCTTTGGGGTCAAAGGTGGGAAAGCTCTGAGGTTGCCTGGAGCCAGTGCACAGGAGCGCAGTCTTAGTTGTGCTGCCTGCATTGAGGCAGAAGGGTATATAAAACTCTAAAGGGTATAAAACTGCCAAAATTATGGTTTAGCATCTTTGGGCCTTTGGTTGCAGAGCCCTTTGTCAGAAATGGTTGTTGTAGGACAGTCAGAGATCAGGCCAGAGAAGCAAATTAGGAGTAAACTAGGGCAGGACATGCTACAGACAACAGGGAAGAAACTGTCTCTACAATGCACCCAGGGACACTCCTGAAATCGCATGGGTCCACTTAGTTGGCAGATTAGCTGAGAGTCCCCTCCAGTGTTTTTCTTTTGCATTCATCCAAGGTTCAAACCTATAATTAAATTTTCTGAACAAAGACCCTATTAACCCACACCATCCAGACTGATGACTAACAGCTCTTCCTTCCAGGTACATAAAGAAACCTGTAATGCTTAAAGGAAAATAAAGACCCTAGTCAGGTTTGTGGGGGAGGGTGAAGTGATGGAGTAGGTGTAGGAGGATTAGATTTGCCTTTCAGAAGTCATTTTTTAGTGCTGTTTAAAATGGATCTTTCAGTAGTTATAGCTCTTATTCAGATATGTATGATTTACTGCATGATCTAAAACTTAGTCACAGTGATATGACTTTATTTAAATATCTATGAAAATATGTTGGTTTTTCAACTTTTAACACATTAAAAAAAATTTGCTCTACTTCTTTTGTGTGGACAGTGTAGACTTACATGAAACTGTTTAGGGAAGACCCAAACACAGTTCATTGTGATACTTTTGGGCCACATCATCAAGTGTCTTACCAGTAATTGGAAATAATTCATTAGTTTGGAGTTTGAGGTCTCCACAGTCTGGCCTGCTCTACACCAGAGCCTTTTGCTGTAGCCTTCCCCACCATGGCTGCCTTACACATCTCTGTCTTAGCAGTGTGTCAGTCTCTTCCTTCTCCACACATTCTCTTCTTCCTCCTTCAGCCTCGCATGGCCCAGGGAGAGGTGATTCCCATCTGTCCTTCAAGACTGAAGGGCACCTAGAACAGTGTAGGGCTCTTCTCTGCTTTTCTCAGTCTGCAAACATCCTGGTGAGTCCCACTCCTTGTGAAACCAGCCTTGCTGAGCGTCCCTCTTTGGGCTCTCCCCAATTGATTTGGCCTCCAGAGCAACAATCTACCACTTCTCTGGCTCTTAGAATGCCAGCCTTTCAATCTGGTTTGCATTTTTTTTGTTTTTCCATTCATTTCTGTCTTATTTTTTAAACTTGATTTAAAGTTCCTTAAGGCCTAGAATTATGTCTTTCTTATATGTGTGACTATGCTTCAGAGCACTTAGCATAGTACATAATACTGGCTTGTCAGTTGGTTGATGGATTGGTGCGTGTCTCAGTCCCAAGGCTTGATGTATTTGCTGTCTGTAAAGATAGTGAGCTATTTTCAGAACCACGGGTACCTTTGTACCAGGTTTATTTTTTGGCTTTGAACTTGGTAGTGGAGATGTTAGGCCCCAGTTCTGCCCAGAAAATCTGTTTTCCAAATTTTTGCATGAACAGAATGGTGTTACAGTCACATCCTGGAGCAGTTTCACCTGGGCACTGCCAACTCTTACTTATGCTGACTGGCTGACCTGTGTTGAGTGTTCCTCAGATCTTATTTCAGCTTTCTGGGTTATTTTTATTTTTAATTAAAGGAAAGCTTATTTCTAAGACTTTCTTGGACCAAAGGCAAGTGAATATTCATTAAATGTTTACTTTCTTGACTTTAATTTACTTCAGCAGGTGATAACTTAGGTAGGATTAGGCCTTGACAGTGATATGACAGGGTCCTTGTTCATGGTAGTTATTGACTTTTCCAGTATTAACCTTTTATATATAGCACGAAGCCAGCATTCTGGTGTCCAAACCATATAAGGAACTGGCTTTCTTTTAATTTTGTGTTTTGAGTTTAAGGAAGATGCACAGTATGCCAAGTTGGGACTTTCGAGACTTCAGTGCTTAACTCATTTGATCCGAAAATTACTGGTAAAATTATGACTTTTGCCAACTGTAAAACCAAGTCTAAGTAGTGAATGGCCTGGTATGACTAACACAACATGCTTTAGGCCTCTGAAAGCTTAGACCAGACTCTGAGAAGAGGTTTTCATAGGCCATACAGTAGACAATACTTCACATTCACATAGCATCTTTTCACACTGCTGTATTTATTCATTCAGTAAGTATTTTTTGAGCACTGGCTAGGAGCGAGGCATTGTCCTAGGTTCCTGGGATATAATGATGAGCAATCACCAAATATTCTACTTCTTTGCTATTATTTTGACGTTAATTTCTAGTCTGCTTCCTCTTACTAGAATGTCATCAGCTCCATGGGGAGGAGTTCTTTGTCTTATTCCCTGTTGTATCTCAAGCACCAAGGGCCGGGTCTGACAGAGCAGAAGCTCAGTATTTGTCAAATGTATGAATGAAGGTCTTCAAGGAAGGATTTAAGTGTTGCCATGAGAGCATGTGGGAATGTATGTTAGAGCACATGGGAATGGTCTGGGGCATCAAGGAAAACACCCAGAGAAAGAAGTAGATAATGGCAGAGAGGAAGGCCAGGAAATGTTTGCCTGGGAGAGAGTGAAGGTGGGGGTGACCGCTTCTGTGTAAAAGCCTGGGGATGAGGTGTGCACAATGCAAGGAGGGACAGCCCGAGGTGAACAGAAGACCTTGTTAGCCAGCTGAGAGCAAAGAAAGTATTTCAAAGCACAGGTATAACAGGATTAGCTTTGTTTAGTATAATAATTTAGACAGCTGCATGGATGATACACTGTAGCTGGATGAGAAGTAAAAGTTGAAGACTGGGGACATCCATTTGTTTACTTGGATGGTTTTGTGTGTTAGAACAGTATTGAGTAAGATACCCAGATTTTGAAATTTTGTGCATCAGTATTTTTTTTTAATTTTGAAGATCAACATAGAGAATCTTTTTTCTTTTTGCTTCTCAGACTTAATACTTTCAATTGTCATAACTTCAGTTTCATTGATCTTTCTTCCTCCTATTCAAATATGTCTTTGAATCCCTGTAATGTATTTTTCATTTTGGTTACTATAACTTAGTTAATATTTCCATTTTGTTAGTGTATCATTTTCTTGTCTTTGCTCATGTCTTCCTTTAATTCTTGGAGCATCTTCTTATTTTTTGAGCCACATTCCCAGTCCTTTTAAGATTTTTTTAAAATTTATTTATTTTCTTTAGGTATATATGACAGCAGAATGCATTTTGATTGTATAGAATGCATTGTACACAATTGCAGCACAACTTTCAGTTTTTTGATTGTACATGATATACTGTCACATCATGTATATATATATATATACATATATATATATATATATTCACATCATATATATATACATGATGTATTGTCACATGTACCTAGGATAATAAAGTCCATCCCATTCTACCATGTTTCCCACCCCCATATTTCCTTCCCACCCTCCCTTCCCTTTTCTTTACCCAAAGTTTCTCCATTTTTACATACCCCCATATGGATCAGCATCCACTTATCAGAGAGTAGATTTAGCCTTTGATTTTTTGAGGATTGGCTTAATTCGCTTAGCAGGATAAACTGATTCTTTGAGCATCTTTTTAATTTTTTTTGTAGTTGTAGATGGATAGAATGCCTTTATTTATTTTTATGTGGTGCTTAGGATTGAAGCCAGTGCCTCACACATGCTAGGCAAGTAGTCTGCCTGTGAGCTAAAGTTCCAGCCCTTCTTTGAGTATCTTTAAGTCAGTTGTTTTAAGGTTTTTCTAGCAAACCCACCATCTATATGGTCTTTCTCAAGGAAAGTTTCTGTTGTGACGATGTTGTTTTCCTTTGAATGGGCCACACTCTCCTGTTTCTTGGGATTTTTCTTTTTTTTTTTTAAATCTGGACATTTAAATCTAATATTGTAGCTCTAGAAATCAGATTCTATCTCTTCTCCAGAATGTGTTGATTTTTTTTTTATTGTTGCTGTGCTGGAGATTAGCCTGAAGTATAAGTTTAAGTTCTTTTCAGTTCTTTTTCAACCTGCACCTTTTATTGGATGTGTGTGGTGACTTTCTAAATTTCCTTGTATATGTAGTTGCTTTTTAAAAAATGTCTGACTTTCAATAGGGCAAGAAGTAAAAAATGAATGGGTAGAAAAAATGAATGGATAGGTTAATGAAAGAAAGAAAAATGTCTCTGGCTCATTAAATCTCCTAGATTTTTCTTCAATCAGAGGAGGAGGAACTTGATTAAGTTGGGGGAGGATTACAACAATGGCTGCCTGCCCATGGGTTTGTGTCTCTAAAATCAGAGTTGTATCTGTCAGTAATCAGTATGTAGATCCTCAATTTTTGGACAGAGTTCTTCTTGTCCTATAAATTTGTGCAGGCTCTCACAGAGAAGATCTGTAGGTACCTGTCATGAGACTGGTGCATAGGCAGGTGCTACAATGCTGTGAACTGAAACTGGCCAAAATTTACTACTCTCCAAATCTTAAGGTTGACTCCAGAGTTTCAAAATACTTACATTAGATACATTCTGCCAGTGCATTTGTTGTCTGAGGAAACAAGTTCCTGGTGTTTCTTACTCAGCTATCTTCCCAGAATCCTCTCTTCATTTTTTTAAAGAGTTTTATTTTTTATTTTTATTTTTTTATTATTTCATTTTTGTTTTTAACTATTGGGATTATATTTGAGTAAAGTAGTCTATTGCTTTAAAGCTTTAGAAAACAACAGCCTTGGACTAAACTAGTATGTTCATTCTTGTGCTTAACTCTTGTCTGAGCAGTTGTGACAGGCAGAGTAATGGCCCCTAAAGAGACCAAGTCTTAATTCCTGGAACCTGTAAACGTTACCTTGTATGGAATAGATGGAGTGGGGTGTTTGTTAATGTAACTAACTTAAGGGCCTTGAGATAGGGTGATGTATTAGTCTATTTTTTTTTTTGTTACTACAAAGAAATACCTAAGGCAGACTAATATTTGGGAGGCTGAAAGTCCAAGTTCAGGTGGCCCAGTTGGTTCCGCTTCTGATGAGGGCTTAATCGTGGACAGCATGAAATGGTAGGGAACATGTGTGGGAGCCAGAGATCACATCACCAAACAGGAAGCCAGAGAGTGATTAGGGGTCTAGAGATTGGGCTTGCTCTTAACAACTCTCAGGAGAGTTCAGGGTTTTATGAATTCTGGGAGCAGCTACTTAATATTAATATCCTTAGGACCTTCCATTAGAGCCCCCACCTCTTAAATAGTGTCTCAGCTCCCACCTTGCCACATTGGGACCAAATCTCCAACACGTGAACCTTTGGAGGGTAATATTTTAAAACTATATCCAAGCCATAGCAGGTGACTCTTTTGAATAATTTGGATGGGCCCTAATGTAATCACTTATAGACATGAGGTAGAGGGAGTCTTCAGAGAGAGAAGAGGAAAAAATGGCATGATTGCAGAGGCAGAGATTGAAACAATGCGACTTCTTATTGTTTGGATATGAGGTGTTCCCCAAAAGCTCGTGATCCTGGAATGTTCAGAGGTAAAATGATCAGATTATGAGAGTTGTGAGCTAATCAATGGATTAATCATTTGAATGGGTTACTAGGTGGTAGCTAAAGGCAGGTAAAGGTTGGAGAGGGTGGGTCACTAGAGGTGTGCCCATAGGGATTATGTATTCTGTCCCTGGCTCCTGCTCTCTCCCTGCTTTCTGGCTGCCATCAGCTGAGCAGTGTCCTTCTGCTACACCTCTCTGCCATAATACTCTGCCTCACCTTGGGCTCAGAACAATTGAGTTGACTGTGGACTAAAACTTTGAAACCATAAGCCAAAAATAAATGTTTTCTCCTGTAAGTTGTTCTGGTTAGGTATTTTGTTCAGGAAATGAAATCTGATTAACATAGCTATAAGCCAAAAAGTGCTGGCAGATACTAGAAGCTGGAAGAGGTAAAGATAAGATTCTCCAGTAGAGCCTCCAGAGGTGTCATGCTGACACCTTGATTTTCATACCATTGACTGCTGGCCTCTGGAGTTGTGTTCCTTATTATCAGCTTTTCTTTTATTTATTACTACTTTTCCCTGAAGTTTAACACAATGCTTTCAGTTTTATGACTATTTCACTTACATATTGCTGCATAACAAACCATCCCTGAGTTTAATGGCTTAAAATAGCAACAATTTATGATTTCTATATTTTTCTTGGCTGACTAGATTCAGCTGGGGGTGGTGGTGGTTTCTTCACTGTGTGATGTCCTATGGAATCACTCAGAAGCTGCATTCATTTGAGACCTCAACCAAGGTTGGAAAGACCAAGATGACTTCACACTTATGTGGCTGCAATTGGAATTGCGGGCATCAGTGACTGGGAACTGACCGGGCTTTAAGAGGATAAACATGGAAGTTGCCATGCTTATTAAGTCCTAAGCCAGAACTAACACAGTGTCACTTCTGCTGCTTTCTGTTGATTAGAGCAGATCACAAGGCATCCCAAGTTGAGGAACAGGGATGAAACAAACATACAGAAAGGAGGATTGTGGGGCTGGGGATATAGCTCAGTTCGCAGAGTGCTTGACTCAAATGCCCAAGGCCCTGGGTTCAATCCCCAACATGAGTAAAAATAATAAATAAATAAATAAGGAGGTTTACACAAGGGAAGGTAGGAATTTGCCAGTCATCTCCAGAAAGTATACAACAGACTGTTTAGAAAATGGACTTCAGCAAGAAACATTTTTTTTTCTTTCTTTTTTTTTAAATATTTTTTGGTAGTTGAACACAATACCTTTCTTTCTTTCTTTCTTTCTTTCTTTCTTTCTTTCTCTCTTTCTCTCTTTCTCTCTCTCTTTCTCTCTGTCTTTCTTTCTCTCTTTCTTTCTTCCTTTCTCTCTCTTTCTCTCCTTCTCTCTTCTCTCTCTCTCTCTTTCTTTCTTTCTTTCTTTCTTTCTTTCTTTCTTTCTTTCTTTCTTTCTTTCTTTCTTTCTTTCTTTCTTTCTATGTGGTGGTGAGCATCGAATACCCAGGGCCTTGCACATGTGAGACAAGTGCTCTACCACTGAGCCATAACCCCAGCCCCTTCAGCAAGAAGCATTTTCTAAGAAATAATTTCTGGTGTGAAAACAAATCCATAGAAACTGCCTAAATAGAAACCTGCACACATGAGGCGTTTAAGAGATGCATGTTTTCTCTGGGTGCAGTGGTGTTTACCTGTAATCCCTGTGACTTGGAGGCTGAGGCTGGAGGATTACAAAGTTTGAGGCTAGCCTCAGCAATTTAGCAAGAACCTGTGTCAAAATTAACAGCTACCAGTGAAGTGAGTGCAAATATGTTTCTAGGACTGCTTCTGGACCAGTGACTTTCTTGGCAAATGGCGGAGCACTTCCAGAACTAAAACCTTTCACTCCCTCCCTGGATATGGTATTGTGATAGCCAGTTTAGCCATTTGGAAATTCCCCATCTTGAGAGCAGCTTCTGAAAGGGAAGGGTTACAAAAGCATTCACCAAGTCCAGCAATTTCTCAGTCGTCTGCAGAGGATTAGAAGGGAAATGAAGAGACTGGGAGGACAGCTAATCCGTCAGCACTTAGAGACCCTGGGGCAGATCCTTTCCTGGGCTTCCTACATGGTTTTCCTGTAGCTGAATAAAGGGACTTCCTGGTAGAACCACTGCTTGGGTACAAGGGCTTGGTTTTTTGTTTGCTTTTTTGGTGCTAGGGTTGAAACCTAGGACCTTGTGTGCGATGCTCTTTACTCCTGAGCTATGTCTCTAGCCCAAGGGTTTTATTGAGTATGAGATTCTGATTGTGAGACTCCTGATTTCTTTCTAATCATTCTTTTCAGTTTCATTTCATTTCATTTAAAAGAAAATTCTTATGTAATTGTTATTCACTCCTTCTTTTACTCATTGCTGCTCTGGGGAATATGTGATGGTGTTGCCTAGTCAGAGGTAGGGATAGGATTCCAAGAACAGAGTCAGAGATGTTCCTCCTGGAGAGGTTCCAAAGCCAGATTTCTCTTTTATGAGTTGTTTCTATTTTTTTATTTTGCATTTGATCATATCCTTTGAAATGCTTGTGTGTGCTTTGTCTTCCTTTGTAGGTTTGTTTCCACTTGGAGGATGTTGTTTTTCTTAAGATGAGCTTGCTATTTTATCAGCAATCAGTGTGGCAAGGAGACAGGCCCTTTTGCTGATTTCTGTCCTCTGAGTTGGTTTTATTAGCCCAAATCTAGGGAGTTGCTCCGTTTTAATAGTTTATTTGGTTTCTATTTGAAACACCAACTGAAAAGCTCTAGGTTTTTGCCTTTAGCCATTGTTTCCATCTAATGACTAGATTTATAGTGTTTGCTCCATGGCCTGTGAATAAGTCCTGTCCTTTTCAAAGCTGGGCATCACCTATGCCTTTGCTGCTGTTGCCCAGCAGTTCCTCGAGCCTGCGGGGTTTTGTTTGCCTTCTCTAGTTTTTTCCTTTTATATCTTTGTGAGTTGCTCCATTGATCTTGGTTCCTGGGATGATTGAGAATGATGTGGGATGTATATATATATAGGGACTAGGGGTGAAAATACCTTCTTTTTCCTTAACACATTTTGCAAATTCTTTGTTTTTTTCATTGCATAATTGTTTTCATCATAATAATGCTTTTGTTATGAAGCATATACTTCTGGCATTTTAACTTTTTCTGTTTATGGCCAATCTAGGTTCTTTGACTGGGTTATGAATTAAATTTACATAAGACAGATTAGCAGGACAAATGCTATTTTAATTATGTGCATATACATAGGAGAGTCCCACAAAATATGAGACTGGGCCAGATGACCGAAACTTATGAAGTTTCCCAAGCTCCAGAGAGGAACAGGGATCAGGGATTCTGGGGAGATGGGAACAAATATAGCAAGGTGAGAGGAGAAATTATATAGTGAATAAAGACTGTCTTGTGTGCAGATCAGCAGTGTCTCAGGTAATAAAAATTGTCTCTGAGCAGCCCTCTTCCTGAAATAGATCCTTTCACTAACGTAGATTTCCTTTATGGACAGAAATTATTTTATGAAAGCTTTTTAAAGTTATTCCTGTGACTGTAGTTTCTCTGAATAACCAGATGAAAATATGGCAGTGAAGCGTATGTGGTGTGGGGTGTCTGATCTGTCCTCATATGTATAGTCATACTCTTGGGTGGGATTCCCTGGGCCCAGCAGTTCTCCCTCCCGTTGTGCCTGTGTATCCTCCCTGGGGGGCTAGGGGTTTGTGCACCTCTTTCACAGTCTGGCATCCTCAACTTAAAGCTGCCTTATTCTCACCCTGTGTCCTGGCGTGTGTGTTTTCACCTATGTCTGCCTGTTTATCCCATTTACAATTTTTGGTTGTCTTTTCTCTTCCTGGGAGCTTGAACTTATAGAGGTTTAGCTTTTCCCTTTTGGTTATCACTTCTATTGTTTTCATGAAGCTGCTGAACTAGTTTTGACCATATAAATAAACAGGTTTGAAATGGCTGTCACTGGAGTATTCACCCCCAGGGCTTGTTATATCTTGTGGTGGTAACATCAGTCTGTTTGCTTGTTTGGATGAAATCAAATTGAACTGTTTATAAACCTGTGAGACAAGCTTTGTCTATTTGTGTTTAAGAAAATGTCAAGCCCTGGCAGGATACTCAGTTTATTGACCCGAATGATGATTCTGAATGCCATTAGATGTGGCTAATTGTGAGCTTCATGAAATTATTCTGTTCCCATCTTCATCCTAATTTCTTTCTCTTGGTCTGTCTTAAGGACTCTGTCCTTTTGTTTGCTTCATGCAGTAAGTTTGCATTGGATACAGTTGTGAACTGGACATCATACTTAGTATCAGAGAGACTATGGAAAAAACATTAGTTAGAATCTCTGCCTGGGCCCAATTTATCATCTGGTGGGATAAATACACAAACAAAGAGGAAGTTCAGTGTATGACATGCTGCAAGTTCTGTGATGGGGAGAGCACAGGTTGCAGTGCAAAACCAAGGACAGGTACCTAACCCAGATGCTGTGGTTTGGATGTGGTTTGAGCATGTCCTCTAGGGGTTCATGTGTGGGGAGCTTGGACCTCACTGTAGCAGTGTTTACAGGTGGTAGGACCTTTAAGAGGTAGAGCTTAGAGTGAAACCATTTGGGGGTACTGCCCTCAAAAAGGATTGAGGTCATTCTCCAAAGAGTGAGTGTTGTAAGAGTGAATATGACCCCCAAATCACTCTCTGGCTTCCTTCCTGGTGTTTTAGAGAAAGACCTCTTATCACAACAGAGTTAGATTGAAGCCGGTGGTGGGAAGCAAAAAGGGTATTATAGCATCTGGGGCAGTAGCAGTAAGGATCGAGAGAGGTTGACTCAACAGACCTTCTGGAGGTAGAAGCAGCAAGATTTGCTGGTTGATTGTGCATGGGGTGTTTCGTTTCTGACTTGGGGAGTCAGATGGCTACTGGGTGGGTAACAGTCACTGAGAGAAATAAAAGGGCATTGAAGGATAGGTTTGAGATCAACCATATTAGAAAATTTTTCTTCTCTAAGTTTATTTATTCATTCATTGCCAAAATATTTTCTGGCCCAGTGGCATTTATGTAATATTGTGTTGTGTATCAGGAGGGACGTGAAGAAGTGTGAGTTCCAGTCTTCAGAAATTCAGCCATAGTTGAGGTAGCAAGGTAAACATTTAGTGAGTGACTGTTGGGTCAGCAGTTTTCTACGCTCTCTCCCTGCCTTGTCCATCTTCTTTGTTTCTCTGTGTCCTGCTCATAAACTTTTCAGGCCAGGCACAGATTTACATTTAGATAGGAGAAATAAGTCCTGGTATGTGATCGCACAGTAAAATGACTATAGTTAAAATAATGTATACATATTTCAAAATAGCTAGAAGAGAGGATTTGAATGTTTCATCATAAAGAAATAACTTGTTTGGAGTGATGGGTAGATATGCTAATCATCCTGATTCGATCATTACATAGTGTACACATGTAATGAATCATTGCATTGTATCCCATAAATTTGTATAACTCTTGTGTCAACTAGAATTTTTTTTACAAGGGAAACTTTCAAAGCCAGTAAAACATAAGTGAAGCTGCTTAGCTTGGCATTCACATTTTTAAGAAACTTTTGCCAGTCTACCTTTTGTACCTTCTCTTGTCACAAAGTCCTTTTGTCTTACATCCAGCTGGGCCTACCCACTCTGTTTTATCTTGTTTTTAATTCAGTGTTACTAGTATTTCAAGGCTCATCTTGTTTTCCCTCTTTCCCACAAAACTTTCCCTAACCTTTTTACCCCCAATGATATGTTTTCCAACTCTGAACTCTTATTATAAACATCATTCATTTGACCCTGACATATATATCTTGTTTTCTAAACAGATTTTAAGCTCCAAGAGCAGTAACTATCTTATATTGTTAGTTATCTCCCACAGGATCTAGTACAGTGCTCAATAGGAAGCTTGTAGGTACTTTTAAAAAATATTTACTACCTTTGTGAGAAAATTACAATCTAATGATAATTTTAATTAAGTAGCAAGTGAAAAACAACAGTCAGGATTCAGAGGAGAAAGATTCGTATATGACCTAAAATGGTACCGTGATCTTAGCCTTTTAAAGTAAGACTGTATTACAGACCTGTATCCAGGTATGGTCACACTGCCTATAATTCCAGCTTCTCTGGGAGGAAAAGGCAGGAAGATTGCAAGTTTGCAGACAGCCTCAATAACATAGTGATACCTTATCTCAAAATAAAAAATAAAAAGGGGATGAGAATGTCCCTTGGCGGTAATCTTCCCAGGTTTTAATTCCTTGTACAAAAAAAAAGGCAGACTCATAGACACCCCCAAACCTTTGAACTACGTCCACAAAGAAGCACTATTGTAAGTAGTGACTTTGCATTCAGTGTGGCCATAAAAACAAATATAGCCATTGTTACTTGGAATCTGTTATTAGCAGATTATCATTCTAAGCTCTGTATTCAAGGTGCTGTAGACTTTTGGATTTGAAAGTTATAGATGAGTGAAGTTTGAATTAAGTCCCTAAGGTAACAATATCTCAGGGCTGGGGATGTGGCTCAAGTGGTAGCGCGCTCGCCTGGTATGCGTGCGACCCGGGTTCGATCCTCAGCACCACATACCAACAAAGATGTTGTGTCCTCCGAGAACTGAAAAATAAATATTAAAAATTCAAAAATAAAAAAACAATATCTCCCTGTCCTCTACCTCTTGGGGCTTTTTATAATACACATAACTGTTAATATTACATATCTTTCAGGCACAGTATGTAAATATTTAGCCAAGTCTTTAGGAGCTTTTGGCAGATACAGAGTTGAGATGATGCTCCCTGGCAAGCACACAGAGCTCAGCTCTTTTGTTTGTAGTAAAGTGGAATCCTGGTCTTTCAAGTGAGTCGAATCAGAAATAGGGTCTTACAGGATGGAGGAACCTAAGAATGGTAGTCTTGAAGAACACCTCATATGTTCTCAGAGTGCTCAGATGAAGTTAAAATTCACTTTAGAAAATAATTTTGGTTTTCCTTAAACACTGATAAGTGCATAGTTAATTCTTGAAAGTCCTATGCCATCTAGCATGGTGACAATGATTTTAACAGTATATAGTCGGTTCTCTGTATATACAAGTTCTGCATTCATGTATTCAACCAAGGATAAAATGAAAATATTTTGGGGAAAAATGCATCTGTGCTGAACATGTTCAGGTTTTTCTTCCTATTAGCCCCTAAACAATACAGTGTAACAACTATTTACATAGCATTTATATTGTATGAGGTATTATTAATCATCTAGAAATGAATTAAAGAATACAGAAAGATGTACATGGGTTATATGTAAATACTATGCCATTTTATATAAGGCATCTATGCATTTGGGACCTGTGGGGGTCCTGAAATAAACCTACCCACCATGAATACTGAGATACAACTGTGTACTTTTGAAAAAATGTTGTCAAAATCCTACTTAGCTTCTAAAATAATTAAAATATCCACCAAATGTTTACCTTTGAGTAATATACCTTCTTTATATATATATATATAATCTTCCAAGATAAACTAGTTGGTAAATATTTGATAAGGTATCTGAATGAAGTAATTTACTATTTGGGACAGTTAGCTTTAATTCAGCTGTTTTAGTTGAGTTAGTTGTTTTAGTTGTTTTAATGACTTCAATCTTCAATAGTAGTTCTGCAGCCCTTTTTCATGGCAGTATTGTGGTCAACAGAGCTAGTTACCTATCAGGACACTTTCTTAATCAAAGTGCGAGAATCATATGATCTGCACATGTACAATTGCTTATTTTTCTCTCTCTCAATCAAGAGATACCAGGCAACTAAGAAGTGGCTTATTCCCTTAGACATTAATAATTGAGTCCTCAAGAGGACATGTCCACTGACCTTTTTAGTTGTATATGAAGAGTTTCTATTGGGCAAGTGCATTTAGAGATCCTTCTGTGAGTTGTGATTTTGATAGGTATGTCCATCTTTACATTGAGTTCATCTTTTGCTTATTGATTCATTAAAGTTCTTTATATATTTTGGGTATTGATTATGTAACTCTTAGATACATTTATTATAAATTATCTCCTTAATTGTGACCTGACTTTTATTTTTAATTAAAAACAGTTTTATTATGAGAATTTTCAACATATGTAAAAATGAAGAGAGTAGTATAATTGACCCTTACATACTCATCACTTGGCTTCAGCAGTTAGCAACATTTTGCCGATCTTATTTCCCCCATTTTTTACCTTCTCATAAAGGAGATTGCAGATCCATGTCATTTTTTTTCCTGTAAATTTACTCATTATGTATTAATGAGTGATAAAGAAGTTTAAGAAGAAATACCACCGTCCTATGATCATGCCTAACGAAGTTAATAATTCCTTAATATTCAAAATTTCCCTTTTGTTCTATAAATATCTTTTTACAGTTGATTTATTGGGTTGAGGAGGAACCGAAACAACTTCCACACATCGCTTTTAGTCTTTAAAATTTTTTTTTCTTTTCTTCACTGTACTGGGGTTTCAACCCAGAGGCATTCTACCACTAAACTATGTCCTCAGCCTTTTAAAAGTTTTTATTTTGAGACAGGGTCTTAATAAATTGCTGAGGATGGCCTTGAACGTGTAGATCTTTCTTTCTCAGCCTCAGGAGCAGCTGGATTACAGATGTGCACCACTGTACCCAAAATATTTTATAGATAGTATGTATGCTTCCTAATTCATGAACCCTTTAGATGCATATGTCATTTTTAGTAATGCTGAGGTTGATCAGTGGATTTATTGCAGATTGTGTCATCTTGATCTTTTTACAAAATTCCTTTCACTTAATAGTTTTAGCGTCCATCATTAATCTCTGCCTAGACTCATTAGTTTGTTTTCTTTCTTTTATCAGGTGTTGTAAAATGATGATTGTATAATTGTATTTTCTCTCAACATGTATTAGCTGGATGCCCCTCTACCCATACCCTCCCAGTACTGGGTGCTCTACCACTGACCTACTTCTGTAGACCTTTTTCATTTTTTCTTTTGAGAATCTCACTAAGTTGTCCAGGCTGGCTTTGGAATTGAAATCCTGCCTCAGTTGCTGGGAATATAGGAATGGGCCACTGCACCTGGCAGAATTCTTTTATAAAGGAACTATTTTTCATCAATTACTTGTTCGTATATAATGCAGGTTTTTTAGGGAATGTAGGAAAATGCTTTTATTACTAATTTTCTTCATTTTAACTTTCATAATATTAAGTTGCTGTCTTAGCAGCCTCTAGTAACCATATGGTCAGCAATTTTATGTTAGTGTCCTGAACTCCAGTAACCACAGGAAGTATGAAGAGAGACAGAAAATACCTGTATGCTCAGTAGGTTACATCACAGGAATGGATCTCAGAGTTAAGGAACCAAAATCTTTTATAATGGGTAGTATACATGTCTGCCCTTTGCTCCAGATGGAGATATTCTGTCTCCTAAGGCTATTCATTACATAAACATCCTTGAATAGAGTCCAAAACATAAGTAGCCATTGCCTTACTTTTCAAGATGTGTAGTAAGGAGAATTTTCTCTCAATTTTATCCATCCCTCATTTCTATACTATCTTGATTTTTGCAGAATTTTCCCTTGAGTGCGTCATGCTGTCAGCTCTTTTGATTAATTTGACTGACAAATTGGGACTAAGCCCATTTATTTTATCTCATACAACATTTAGTTTAGGTTACTGTCAACAGGGATCCAAGCAGCCGGATAAGTATAACTTTCAGTATAACATCAACCATGCCCACCGGCATCTCAGATCCAATCAGTTGCACAAATTTAATAAGCCAATAGAGTCTTTGGTTTTCTCTTGAATTTTCTGTATTGACCTTTCCACTTAGCCCAAGGCATTAATCTAGATAGCTTAAAATGTATTAGTGATTGCACAGGGTTTGTCTTAACATGTAAATTGGAAGTCAAGGACAGTTTTTCATCCATAAGAACCCTGTTCATGATTTGAAGCAAACCTGAGTGACCTCAGTTGAGGTACAATGAAGACTTCAGTTGAAGTCAGATGACAAATATGTTGTTTTTTAATTTAAAAAAAAAAACATGTTTTTTTAAATTGGAGGACTCTCATAGTAGTATGTGTAAAAATTGAGTGACTTACATCTTTAGGAAGCTTCTGTGAATAACCAGCATGGCCTTGTTTTGAAGTCATCTTCACAATCATTGGAGGGCACATGATCAACTGGTGGCATTCCCTTAAACACTTGAAAGTCTTTTACAACTGCCCCTAAGTGCATATTTTGAGGAGTGAGGCAAGTTAATGCCTGCTTTCAAAAAAGAAATACAATCCCAGGACACACATGATGCCCCTGTAAAAAGATAGCATTTGGACTTTTTGGAGCTCTCCAGGATCCTTCCAACATTACCTAACAACAAGCTCTAAATAACAAAAAACTTTAGAGTTTATCAGTGAGTCCAAGTAATTAATTCTAGTCTTTGGATTTGGAGATACTGCTTGTAGGTGGTATGTCTAAGTTGTTTTGTTATACCACCAGCTGAGAGGCATTCACCTCCCTCAGACAGTGCTTGAGTGGTGGCCTCAGAAAAGGGGAAGACATCCGGAGTTTTTGACAGGTGTTTTGCATAGAAGGGTCAGCCATTGGAGGCAGGGCCATTATGTACAGTTTTTGATAGATTTTTCAGTAAGGTTAAGGGGAAAGGAAGTCAAATTGTGAGCAGATGGAGGATGACAGACCCAGCAGGTGAATTTAAAGTGGTCACAACAGTTTGGGAGAGACATAGCAGAGCATTTTCCTAGGTGAGGAAGACTGTAGGGGCAGTTTCTTTCTTATTTTTTTTTTAATTATTAAAGATATTTATGGTCTAGGGTTGTGGCTCAGCTTTAAGACTCTCGCCTAGCATGTGTGAGGCTCGGGTTTGATCCTTAGCACCACATAAAAATAAATAAATAAAATAATATAAAGGTATTATGTTCAATTACAACTAAAAAAAATTAAAAGAGATATTTATTATTCCCGATTGCATAATATAGGTATAAGTGCCAGCTACAGAGTTTCTGTTTTGTGCTCTGAGTTATATGTATGAGAACCCTACACTTTCTTCTCATTACAGTCTGTGTCCGTACCTGCTAATCTAAATCCAGCAAGGAATTTATATGGTGTGACACAGTTGACTTTATAGAGGATGCTTCTTTTTGCTGCTTCTGTTTAAAATTTTTCTTCCACGATATCTGTTTTCTGCTTTTCCTTTTTTTGGAAACTGATTTTTTTTTTCCTCCTGTAGCAGTTTCAAATGACACAGAACATTGGCATTCTTCCTTCTGTTGTATCTTCTAGGGTCAGGGATGTTCCCCTCCCAGGTGTCCAAGTTGTTCTCCCTCTACCTCCAGAGAATCAACTGCCCCACTTCGTAGCGTCACCTTTCCCCCATCATTCTCTACTGCAGCAAGGCTTTTTGTCTGGAATGGTCATGTACAAGAGGGGCAAGAAACTTTTATAAAACTCCACTTTATCCCACTAGGGCTACCAAAGGATCAAGGAATGAATCAACAGCGTACTCAAAAAAGTGGTTATTATGATACAAAACTCAGCCTCTGGAGAATTCAGATGTGGTTGAACAGAATGAAGTTTGAGTCTTCTGTACACCCTTTGGCTAGAGTATGCAGAGGATGTACCAACTAGGCTGTCTCAGGATATCCTTACTGGAAAAAAGGAAGCAGGCCAGGAATAATCAGGACAGAGCCATAAATTTCCAAAATAGGGAAAAAACTTTATTTATTATTTGTTATTTTACTTTATGGCTGTTTTTGAGTCTTCACTTCAATGGAATTATATTTTATATATAGTAAGAGGGCAGGATCCAATTTTAATTTTGTTAGATAATCTATTACCATACCATCCTTTTCTATAATCTGCAGTATCAGCTTTTCTGTTAATCAAGTTTCCGTGTATGTGTCTGTCCTTGTGCTCTTGATCCTTTTTTATTGGCTTAATAATTGTCCCCACACTGTCCTAATTACTAAACTTTTCTAATATTTCTGGCTATCTGATTGGTGAGTCTTCCAACCTTGTTTTTTAAAATTATCTTTGCTTTTCTTAATTCTTATCGCTTGGTGTGTCTATATTAATTTTGGAATCTGCTTTTGTTAGATCACTTTCTCTCTCTCTCTCTCTTTCTCTCTTTCTCTCTCTCTCTCTTTCTCTCTCTCTCTCTCTCTCTCTCTCTCTCTCTCTCACACACACACACACACACACACACACACACACACACACCCATTACTGTTTTTATTGGAATTGCATTGTCTTTATAATCAACTTGGGGAGAATTTCATCTTTATAATATTAAATCTTTTAAGCCATGAGCACAGCACACCTCTCCTGTTTGAGGAACATCTCCTTAAAAACATGATATACCAGTGCGGGGGGGGGGGGGAGAACCTGACTTCTCTGTCACCCTATACACAAAAGTTAATTTTAGATGGATCATAGACCTCAACATAAAAGCTAAAACCATAAAGCTTCTAGAAGAAAACAAGAAATGTTTTACTTTGAAGTAGCCAGAGATTTCTTAGGCCATGAAAAGCATGAGACATAAAGGAAGGAAAAGAAGGTAAAGTATTAGACTTTACCAAATATCTAAAAACCTCTGCTTATCAAAAGATTTTAGGAAGAAAATAAGTTAGCAAACTACAAACTAGGAGAAAGTATATGCAGTGCATAATTATGACTATATAAGAAAGGAAAGAAGCAACCTGTTTTTAAAATGGTCAAAAATCTTGAATAATGTTAGTCAGCATCTATATATCAGAGAGAACATTTGACATTTGGTTTGGGTGAATTGGCTTATTTCATTTAGCATGATAATATCCATTTCTATCCATATACCAGCAAATGCCATAATTTCATTCTTCTTTATGACTAATATTCCATTGTGTATATGTAACACATTTTCTTTATCCATTCATCTGTTGAAGGATACCTAGGTTGGTTCCATAACTTAGCTATTATGAATTGAGCTTCTGTAAACATTGATATGGCTGTGTCACTATGGTATGCTGATTTTAAGTCTTTTGGATATATGCTGAAGAGTGGGATGACTGGGTCAAATGGTGGTTCCACTGTAAGTTTTCTGAGGAATCTCCATACTGTTTCCAATAGTGGTTGCACCAATTTGCAGTACCACCAGCAATGTATGAGTGTACCTTTTTCTCTATATCTTCACCAACATTTATTGTTACTTATATTCTTGATAATTGCCATTCAGTCAGGGACCATTTTATTTCACTGACTACATTTGGCAATGTCTGGAAATATTTTGATTGTCATGATTGGAAGGAGGAGTGTCATGCTATTGGCATCTATTTGGTAGAGGCCACAGAGGCTGCAGGGCACAGGACATAAATAGCCTGCAGTGCACAGGATGTTGCTCCGCACTGCCCACCAAAACATAGGGTTATTTGGTCCAAAATGATTAGTACCAAAGTTGGGAAACCTTGTTCTAGAACCTACCCTTATCACCAAAGCTGAGTCAGCATCAATCAGATTTTTGACTGTACACATAGTCCAAATCAATGGCTCAGACTTGGCATTTTCACATGTTAAGTATTTCTTCCTGACAGACTTAGTATCAAATTTTCATAAATATATGTAATCTGGGCTGGGGATGTGGCTCAAGTGGTAGCGCGCTCACCTAGCATGTTTGCGGCCCAGGTTCGATCCTCAACACCACATACAAACAAAGATGTTGTGTCTGCTGATAACTGAAAAATAAATATTAAAAAATTCCCTCCCTCCCTCCCTCCCTCCCTCCCTCCCTCCTTCCCTCTCTCTCTCTCTCTCTCTCTCTCTCTCTCTCTCTCTCTCTCTCACACACTCTCAAAATAAATAAATAAATAAATAAATAAATAAATAAATAAATAAATAAATAAATGTAATCTTAAATTTGGAGTTAAAAGTCCAGAAATCCAAACATGTCCAAAGTCAAAATTATATGTATCATTTCTGTTAAATTTAAGTTGCTATAGGTTTTGTTTTTAACTTGCATTAAGTATCCAAACAAATGACCTCTGTCACTGTTCTTTAAAGTGTATGTGAGGGGAATGGATCAGGGGAAACACATGATAGTAATTGATCTTTTTTCTTTCTCCACAGAATGACAGGCAGAGAGTTTTTCTCTCATTTCCCAGAACTCTATCCCTTTCTTCTCAAACAGCTGGAAGCTGTAGCCAGTACAGTGGACAGGTAAAAAGTTTTTCAGAAGCCCATGATGATTTCTTCTGTTAAGAGTTATTTTCTGCCAGGTGCGGTGGTACAGGCCTATAATCCCAGCAGCTCAGGAGGCTGAGGCAGGAGGATTTTGAGTTCAAAGCCAGCCTCAGCAAAAGTGAGGTGCTAAGTAACTCAGTGAGACCCTGCCTTTAAATAAAATACAAAACAGGGCTGGGGATGTGGCTCAGTGGTCCAGTGCCCCTGAGTTCAACCCCTAGTACCACCCCCAGAATCCCCCATAAAAGAGGGCTTCCAGTCTCATCAGGGCAGTTAGAGAAGTTCATCGTTGCCCTTTCAACCACACCTTATCACTGGTAGTGGGATTTTTAGTATGGACATTAGAACATGTGCCATTATATTCTGCCAGGGGTATTTGCATATTGTGTGAATATATGTGAATAGTCTGTAATAGGAAAATAAAATTATATCAATGAGTTTTTCTTCTGTTTATGATACATTTCCTCATATTAGTAGTTTGTGCAGACAGACTTTGGCCCTAGTATGTTCATGCCTTAAATACATTTGGACACCAAAAGTTTCACATTTCATACTCAAGAGTAGTAGACTCTGCTTAAGCAAATGACTGACTTTGAGAAGAAAATCATGTGCAAGAGCCCAATCCCTGATTTTTCCTAGAGTTTTTTCCCTTTTGATGAATACTAGGAAGATATGAAATGAATGGAGAAAAAAGTGAAAAAAAAGGAAAACTCAAAAGAGTCTCACTTCATATACAGAATTAATTAATTACTTAATGAGAAAGGGTTTGAAGATAGTGCCTCAATTATTAAAGTTCAGATCTTTTGTGTACATCCACTTTTTTTTCAGTGATCTGGGGCAATTGGACCATCACCCCAGCATGTTCCTGTTACTTTTGGTGCTGGAGAGACTGCACCCCTCCCCGATGGATGGCACCTTTTCTGCTCTCAGCATGGTACCTTTTGTTCCCTTCATTATGAGGTAGTATCATCCTAAGTGAAAATACTGGGGGTGGTCATGGGAATTTTGTGAGGATATTTCAGTTTGTTTTTATTTCAGAAATTATTATATAATAAGAGATGTTAATTAATTAGTTTATGTTTTTCCTTGGGAGGGCTCTTGGATAGACAGGAGCAGGAGGCTTATTGCCCCTGTCCCAGACTACCCTCCAGTGTTTTAGTGGAAGGTTCTTCTCTCATGGGTGCACCCACTGTGTAAGTAGTGTTTTCCTTGGAGACATGCCTGCTAATGGGTGTGTGGTACTGATACAAGGTACTCTTTTGGAAAACATAGCCTGGATATTTGCATTATCCCTGTGTTGAGCTCACCCAGCATGGTGCAGACTTGCTCCTGGCATATAGCCCCTGTTGAGCAGTTCAAGAGGACATCAGGACACCTGGTTCTTCACTTGGAGGAATGTGCTAGGGCATGCAGGGGTGGCTTGTTGATGGCAATGCCATGTAGTACAAGTTCCCACTCATCTCCTTCAAGCTTGGAGTGCCTAAAAAATGAAACATGAACATAGAATATGCATGGAATTCAGAAACAGGCTTTCCTGCTTCGGGAGCCCGTGGCCCCAGTTTTCATTTTGGATTAAACACCACAATAAGCAGGCCTTCAAAAAGTATTCACATTTTCTTGAGAAACACTCTGGAAGCCTATAGTACTGGTTAACTTTTACCTTTCTGCTTACTTCTTGACAAAACGGCAACTTCATTTTATTGTATCCACTGAAAATTGAAATGGACTTGGAGCAGAAGGATAAGAATACCAAACTCAAGAGAGTGTGTTTATTATTTATGTGGTGCTCTGGGTTCTACTTCTGGTTTCACAGAGCCGACTTATGCAGTTTATTGTGAGAAACCATTAAACATGAGATTCTGACGTGTGATTGCTGTGGCCATTTGCTTGCAACAAGTCCTGGCTGTGGCTCTGTTATCTTTGATCACAGAGATGACTCACTCAAGCTGGTTTTGTTTCCTGATACACAAAGTTACCAGTCTCCTTCATTCAGCATTTGGTGATTCATTTTAGGAATTTGGGTGGTCAGTTTTACTTTCAGGTTCCCTTTTATGACTATCTGGGGGAAAAAACCCAAGATATAGTTTTAGAAAGTTAATGTAAGGGGGAAACGCAGAGAATCCCAGTGTACATTACAAACAAAAATATGCCATGGAGGGCTGGAGATGTGGCTCAAGCGGTAGTGCGCTTGCCTGGCATGCATGTGGCCCGGGTTCGATCCTCAGCACCACATACCAACAAAGATGTTGTGTCCGCCGAGAACTAAAAAATAAATATTAAAAATTCTCTCTCTCTCTCTCTCCCCCCCTCTCTCATTCTCTCTTAAAAAAAAATATGCCATGGAACTTGGTCATCAGTCTGTGTTGAAAACATTGTTTGCAGGAGTTTTTTTTTTCTTTTTTTTTTTTTTTCTATCAGACTATGATGTGTTGGATCCTGGAAGCCACAAATTACTGCATTAAAAATATCTTTCTAAACTTATTTGTTTACATATAATCAGAATGCACATACTACTTATTATCTTAAAAGCAAATATTATATACAACAAAATTGCATTAATATAGAAAATTTAAATACTACTTTGGAGCTACTGTACTTAGTGTGTTTTTTAAAAAAAACAAAAACTAAAAAGACACAAAGTAAGAAGTTTTTAATCATATTGTCCTGATGAAAATGTTGTAGTCAATAGTTGCTTTCTGCCTGAATACAGGTTTATAGTGCACCACCAGAGGAGAAGCTCTGCAGTGGATTCCTTAGTTGGTCAGTAGGCTGGGATTCATTGAGGGTACATGTGTCATAAAGCAATGTTTCTCAAATTTTAAGTTATAAAGATACCACTTGGGAATCTCATGAATTCTGATTCAGTAGAGTCTGGGATGGGCCTGAAAATCGGCCTTTCAAACAGACTTCCGGGTAATATGATCCTGCTGGTCTAAGGACCACACTTTGAGTAGCGGGATTACATTTGGGATATTAAACATCATCAGAGTCATGTACATGGAGACATTTAATAAACTAGACAGGAGTAGGGTCACACTTGGATGTACTTGGTTAGGCTATTTAAGGAGTTTTATAAAAGTAGATTTTGACTCAGGAGTGTAGAATAAGCAAAGATGTATTCTGAGCAGAGAGGTCATTAGAAAAAAGCCTGCTTTTTTTTTTTTTTTTTTTTTTTGTTTACCATGACTTCTAGCAAATTGCGCATCATTTTGCTTTTCCAGTACTAAAGGTTAGTTGATTGGGTTGATCAGCCATATGTAATCAGACACACATCTGTGGGATGGTGGTCCATGTCCAAATACACTCTTGTCCCTTGACCAACTACTGTGGTAAATGGAAGGAGCCTAGATTAAAATTAGAATATCCAGTTCTGAGTAGCATCAATTTGCTATAGCAACAACCTATGCTACCCCAAAATGTTCACTGGGGAGATGAACTATAAGTGGATCTTTAAAAAATAGCAAATTTGATAAAATTGCACACATTTGATTTAATGACCTCAGAGAACATTACTCATTAAGAATGTAAAAGATTGATTATGAATCCTATTATTCCAAAGCAATGTTTGTGGTTCTGATGAAGACTGAGCAGTTTTGATTTGGGGTAGCTGTTGAAAATATGGATGTACACATGGGAAATAGGTGGAGTTTTATCTTGATAGCATCCTTAATGGGAACATAAGTACTTAGAAGAGCTCTCATTAGACCCAAGGATACTCTGAATCTAGCTAAAGAGAAAATTTTCAGGTAGTGGGAGTTGCACAGTTGCTTTGACCATACTAAAGTGAATCCTACAATGCAAAGTCTATTAAAAGCCTAACAACAGCTTTTATTTCCCTTGATTTATGTATGCTTACCTGCTATTTCTATCCTCTCTGCATTGCTAAATACCATTTGTATTTTTAGTCCTTTGCTCCACATTTAAGAATATATCCAAGATTAAGGTTTTTGTTGTTGTTGACTGAAATCTTAGAAATCTCTGGTTTGGATTTTCTAGTTGCGTGTATGTGCTTGCGTGCACACAGTTATAATTGTTGCAACATCTTAGGGACAGAAATAATAATATTAATCCCAACATCTTGTTTACAAATTTTCTTTAATCCAGTGTATTTTATGTGCCTGATGTTTTGCTGGATCCAGGTCCGCAGTCCTTTAATATACTAATATGATAACTCCGATTTAGGACTATTCACCCTTCAGTTGAAATACCACAGAGCATAGTAATTCATGTTTTCAAAGGAAATGTGTCTGGCTTTTTGACACGCTCACTAGTGCCCACTGTCTGGGGCTTTCTAGACACTAGAAGTCTTTTCAGAGACTAAAATGTCTCCTGACATGCATCTTTGAATTCCTTTTCACAGGCAAGTTTCAAGTTTCCCTTGCAGAACTGTAAGAAACCACATATGCCCCAAACCTAGGATCCTGGAGTCTTGAACAGAGCAAAGACCCAGGACTCAAAAGACTGGGTTCTGTCCAGGTTCTGACATTTACTAGTTGTGACACTTGGACAAGGCTCTTTATTCTCTGCAACAGCCTGGTGATCTGTTTGAGGGAGCTGGGGCAGTTGGGAAAGTGGCTCTGTTGCTGAAAACTGAAATTGGAGCATCTGATTAATATCTGTGTAGAAACTCTGTCGTTGCCTTTCATTTGCTTTTGTGGTTGCTTTTAAAAGGTCTTCCCTCCCACCCTCAGCACTACACCTTTGGGCTTATTTTCATTACAAATGACTTTCAGCACCTCTTTTTCCCAATCCATTTTAGTCATTGTTCTCTTAAAGAAGTTTTCAGTGAAATCTACTCTTTTTCTGACAAACACTAAAGTACAAATAGCAATACAGTCTTAAACACATGGTATAGGGATTACCTATAGGGACCTATGTAGTAGAAACTTGTTAAGATGAAATATGAAAATCTAGCTGACAAAGAATGGAAAAATACATGTTTTATGTATTTTTGAAATATTTCATGGAAACTTCCTCTCTTATAAGAGAGGAAGGTGGGAATATAAAAATTGAGAAAAAGGATGGGAGAGGAGGGGAGGAGTAGTGGGGATAGGAAGGGCAGCAGAATAGAATAGACATTATGATTGATGTATGTACATTCCATGTATGTATTATATGTCAAATTACATTCTGCTGTCATGTATGACTAAAAAAAAAATAAAAATGAATCGTATGGTTAAAAAAAAATCCTCTGCAAGATTACAACCCTCCCCCCCCAAAAAAAAAGAGTTGATTTTTTAAAGATTGTGTCATTGGGAAGTAATATTGACTCTTGTTTTGTTTTCTTTGAAAGTTATATAATTCAGGTATTACCACTTTAGTCCTTACCCAGGCTATGAAGTGAAACAGCTCATTTTCCACGGTAGTGTGTTGGAGCTTTTGCAGGAGGCAGTAGCTGACTTCTCCTTCTATTTGTGATTGTAACACTGGAAACTCTCCTTCAAGATTGCACATCACATTTCTATCGGCCATATTCCCAGCATCCTTGTAGATAAATAAAGGACAAGATTTTTTTTTTTTTTACAGAGAAATAAAGAAGCAGAGTGGCTACAGCACTGCTGAGCTGGAAGTCAGAAAAGTCCTCATTTTCTGTCCATCTCAGCTCCGGATCACCTCCCCTCCTCTATAGCCTTTGTCATTAAACCTCTTTTCTTGCCATTCATCACAACTGTAATGTGCTATCATGCTCAGTCTCCCCAAGTAAATCTTAATCTCTTTGCACACAGAAATAGTTGTGGGGTTTCTATGTTTTTTTGTGGGTTGTAGTACTTTTCTATAATTTGTTCAGGTTTGGATGCAGAGCTAGACAGAGTCACGTAAAAATGAATCAAATTTTGAAATTGTGACTTTTTGTCTGAGCAGTTGTGTATCTCTGAAGTACACAAGGGATTCCTAGTCCTACTATATTAGAGCCACATTTTGTATCCCACTGGTTACTAGTTATGTAGAAAAGAGGCCCTGATAATTTTCATATTTTACCTGGCTTTTGAGGAGTATTATGTTCTAATATAAGCTCTGACATTTTGTTTATATTGTGACTTCCCCTCTTTGACCCTGTTTCCTTTTCTGTCAAATTAAGATATTGGCCTTGTTGTTACCTAGGTCTGCTCTGGCCTCATGAGCCTGTGACCTGAGACCTTCCTGGACTGTAAACTTCTCTCCCCTGATTGCTTTTTAGGGACTCCTGTGGAAGCCCATCTTTCTGTCCCCTGCTGCATGTTTTAGAGCCATATGAGAGAAGCCTGGATTGATAAGAGTAGGAGAGGGGGTATTTTTTTCTGTTTAAAATCATAGAATTATAAGTAAGCCAAAACAGGTGGGAAAATCCTCTCAGATTAATGCAGCTTGAATGGAAGACTCATGCAGGAGAGCCCTGTGTGCTTCAGGCTATAGATCAGTGTGATGGGAATAAATAATTCTGCTTATGAAATAGTGCTCCTAAGTTTGCTTATTAAGAAAAATTTTAGAGAGAGGAAGGAGTTGGTAGTATAATGGAGAGAGAGGGCACTTCCTTAAATATATTTCTTCAATATTCAGTTGATAAATGTGTATATGTCATTTACGTAGGGCAACAATGTATCCTTTCAATACATGTATACATGTATACAGAGTTAATAATCAGATCAGGGTAAGTGGCGTATCCACCACCTTATGTTTCTTTGTGTTGGTAACATTCAAAATCTGAGAACAGGCTTTTTCATCCTGCTTTGGCATGTCTCTGGTAATAAACTAGAAACTCCTGAGGCCAGATATAGGTAAACTGCTAGAAAAGAGACATCGTGGCCTATGAGTGAGACCACATACCTGTACCCAGATAAATGATGTGCAAGTGAGCCCAGAATCATGTCAGTAATTTGAGGAAAGTGTAGGATGGGAATGTTATGCCTGGGGCCTACAGAAGGATTTTTCACTAGAAAGGAAAATATTTTATTAATGACCAAACCAGTTGTGTTGATATCAGACTGGATCATTAAATGTATCACTTGCAGAGAACTAGTAAGGATTCCCTAAGAGTAAGTCATGCCTGAGTCACCTCATTGTTAATGGGATTACTAGGATGGTGGATATAGACAGTGCAGCTTTATTTAATATTTGATTTACTTAAATGAAAACAGACTAGATTGCATGTTTATCAAATTTGTGTGTGAAGTAAACATTACAGGCAAGGGAATAGAAAATCAAAATAGTTTTCAAGCATAGGCATGACAAACACAATTTCAGCCTTGTGGCCGTTACCTCTGTGTGGCTATTACTTCTGTGTGGCTGGAGGGGAAGGGTTCAGTTGAAAGCCATATACTCTAGTTTCCATTTAATTTGTGATGTGTTGTTTTTGTTTGATTGTTTATATGTCTGATATAGTCCATAATTGAAAAGTAATATTCAAAATAGCTTTAGATTGATGGGCTGAGACTATCAAGATAACATTTAATAGAGATATGTATCATATTCTGATTTTTTCAATTAAAAATCATACACATGCAAAATGAGGGATATCTGGCTTCATGGAAGTTTTTATGAAAAGTAAACAACAAAAAAGTATTGTGGAATGGGATTTCCTTGTGACCTGTGACAATTGTAGTGTGACAATTGCCACTTTTTGATAGCAGAGGCAATAATCCCCCTGAACTCTGTTGCTTAAACTAAACCCCACATTATTCTGTTTATTATTCTGCTCTGGGATCCCCATTTTAGAAGGGTCATTGATAAACTAATATTTATCCAGGGGAGGTGACCAACATAAGGAGGAAGCTAAACATCTGGAAATCATTAGAATGGAGAAGACTTAGAGGCAACGTGGTGATTGTCTTTACATACTTGATTGTCTTTACATACTTGAGGGCAGAAGGCACACAATTTCTTTCTTTTTTTTTTCCTTCTCGATAAAATAGTTGGAGATTTCAGCTTTTAATATAAAAAAGAGTTCTGTGAAAGTCAGCCTTCTCCATCAAGGACATAAAAATTTTCCTAATGCTGAGCTGTCCATAGTGTTTGAGGAAAACTGATCATACGTTGAGAATATTTTGTGAAGGGTTTCTGCAGTGTGTCTGTATCCAAGGCATCTATTTGGGATGTCTTATTTCAAAACAGTGGAACCACTCGGAATTTAGTAGATTCTAAATGGGCAGTGAATTACATGATAGAATCTTCCTTTAATGGAAGCATATTTGATGCATATTTGCAGATTTTTAAATGGATCTTCAGTTTCCCAAAGAAAGGGGTGCAGTTTTTAACGTGGCCTGCAAGGTTATGGTGATCTGCTCCTAAATGGTGCCCTCCAGGAATTAATTCACCTAAATTTAGCTTCTAAATAACTTCTATAACTTTGTTCTTAAAACATTTTTTGGCCTATGTGATGTTATGTCTGAAAAGCATTCCTTATTAATTTAATTATCTTTTTTTTGTGTGTGTGGTTGCTATATTTTTCTCTATTCCAGATGTTGGCTTAAGCCACATTTGTTTTCTGAGAAGCATAAGAAATATCTGAGTCTTTGAGAAGTTAGAGATGCTTTTCTGAATTGATTGAAATAGATAACTCTTTGTGGTCCAAACTTACCAGAGGAACTTTTTGAACGGAGATCCCTGCAGAGAGAGTAGCAGAGTCCTCAAGCCTTGCCCATTACAAAAGTAGAAACACTCAAGAATAGGGCTTTCCCAGTAATGTTAATGTAGAATATCCTCTTCCCCCAGCATAGAATTCCCAGACTCCACCCTTCCTGTGGTTACCACTGATTTCCAGGAGGCTTAGGGAAACAGGGTACAGGAAATGAGTCTCCCTACACCATCCTCATTTGCTAAGAGTTGGTGAAAGAAGGAACCTGCTACCTCATCAGTCTGGAAACCCTGACCTCTTGGTTTAAGTAGTGTGACTGTGTGACACCAGGCCAGGCTTTGGGCCAGATGTCAAGGTGAGATGTTCATTTCTGCTCAAGGGGTTTTCAGTTGCTCACTTTTCCTCTTTGCCTATAGACTAAATTGTGCCCACTCTTTTTTTTTTTTTCCACAGACATGTCAATGACCCCAGTGTTAGTTTCTTTGAGGCTGATTGTATCACAGGGACATATATTTGAAATAAAGCCATGAGACTTTGGTGATGGCATTTTAGGACTTAAATAAAGAAGACATAGAAGCAGCGTTTGGAAGGTTCTTTCCCAGTGCTGGTGGAATCACACTGGGCAACTGCCTACTCTGCCTCCTTACTGTGGCTCTGCCTAGTTTTTATTTGGAGAGCTGTGCTTGTGGCCTTCCGAGTTCTATGTAGCAGTAGCTGAGGTTCAGCATGTGAAATGAAATCATGTTTTTTGTATTCTATGGCTGTTTGCATAAAAATATATTCTGTTGTCTGACACCAATTTTTTTTCCCCTCTCGGTTCCTAAAGAGGGCCCAGCCAATTTCATCTCTGATGACAGATCTCTTTAAGACCTTTTTCTAAGTATGTCTTTGAGCAAGAGGAATGAGGAGTTCACCTCTTATGGAATGCATTGACAAAGCAAGCTAGAAAAACAAAACTTGTAGGGAAGAGCTTTTCTTAAATGTTATCTGTTACTTTAACAGGCCAATTCAGGTCATGTTAGAACAAGTTATTTGATCTGCAAACAATCTCATTCTTAGGTGAAATTTCTGACAATGATGATAATCTGTGGCCTATTGCTGCCATTCACTCTAAAACTTAGAATCCAATCAGTTGATTGTTGGCTAAACATTCCTTGTGTACTTAGTGGTGTTAGGTCTTGGGCAAAATGCTAAGTAAAGAAAAAGGTCTTCATCCTCAAAAAGAATATCCAGTCTAGCTGGTGAGATAGAACAACAGCCTGTAGGCCTGACGATGTATATTAACCACTTCCTTATAGGATATCTATCCTAAGGATAAGGCTTAGTGGGTTCCAGAAAGTCCAGAAAGCTTCCTCAAGTAGCAGAGCAGGGGAAAAAAGGAAATTCAGCTTGCCATCTCGAGGACTTTTAGAAGTCACTCATGGTGATTTCATGTGAGAACAAAGTCAGGCCATGCACTCTGCAGACAGTGGGGCCCAACAAGGGGGAGATTGTGATAGAGCTTTATGATTCATAACTTGGAAGTCATCATAAAGAGCTTTGCTTCTACTTGAACCATGGGTGACCCAAGAAATTCACAAAAATAAATGGCTTATTGTTTAACAGGAGAAATCATTGATATGGAATAAGAACAGTATTTGCCCCAAAGATGGCATTTTACTCTTGTGGGAATACTGAATAGTAATGGGGGAAAGTTTAAATTTAGTAATATTAAAATTTTTAAATGCTTTAGCAATATTTTTCCAAAAGGAACTGTCATTTTCTTGGCCATAAATATTTTCTCAAAAATAGTAGACAAGGTGCTCAGCAGGCATTTTAAATTCTAACTTAAGAATTTCACAGTACCAAGTTCCAAATGCTGACAATATGCAGTTTTTTATCCTATGTAGTAGGGATCATTTTAAGTCCAGAAGTATATATGTATATTTTTCTTTTCAAACAGATATGAATTAGGGAATAAATAGGCAGACAAAGATTAATTATAGTAGGCTTCAAATGAAGACATGGAAAAATAACATTGTAATATGTTTTGGTTATCTTTCCCTGACTGGCATAGTTTTTTTCTACTCTGCTTCTGAGTCTTGACCCTTGCTAGACTATAGTAACCCTCCTGCCCAACCTCATTCTCAGGGGACAAGTTCAAAACCCCCACTGGTGCCTGAAACTATAAAGTACCAGATCCTACGTGTACTATGTTTGTTACTATAATACCACACACTATAGCTGTAACTTGAATTGTGGCAGAAAAACTAGCATGAATTTCTTTTTTCTCTCTTTACAGTTTCACAGGGACTACTTCATTTGTTCTTATAAATCTTACCACCAACCTGATTATTCTCTTTCCTTATTAAGTTGAGAACTTCTACTTTTTAGGAATCATCTTATCTTGGGCATATCTGAATTTCAAGCATCACTGTTGTTATGACTTGAACACAAGCACTCATTACTGCCATGGTCAGTCTGATAAGTGAGGTGGCTGGCTGTTCACAGGTGGGTAGCATCTATATTGTGGATATGCTACACAAAGGGCTGACTCACGTCTCTGGTGGAACAGAGCAGGGTTGCATGAGATTTATTCATGCTATTCAAAATGGTACACAAACTAAAACGTATCAATTGTTTATTCCTGGAATTTTCCATGTGGTATTTTTGGGCCATGGGTAACTGAAATTGCAGAAAGCAAAACCTTAGCTAAGCAGGGACTCCTTCATTTATAATCTAGTTAAAACAAGCTTCATTAGTCACATTGGCTGGACTAGATGCATTGTGACCTGCATGCTTTTGCTTGTTCCTCCTTAGCTTATTTTTCTCACTCACCTGGAACATTGAGACATTCCGCTGCTTGTCTCCCTCCAAGCCAGTTACAGACATCCTCTTTTTTATAGTATATGTTCTCTTTTTTATGTTTATGATCAAGAAGTTTATTTATTGGCATTGGAGAATGTTTGCACTATTGCATGACTACATGAATTGAAAATATGTAAAATATATATGAAATTGGATGGACCCCTCTCATGAAAGAGAGAAAAGAGTAAATGGTCATAGGTCAGCATTAATAAGCATTTGTTTTACCATGTGTTCTCATCTCACTTGAATTTGTGACCATTCTTCATCACCATTAAATATATTTACTGAGGGCCTGTTCTGTGCCCTTGTCTAACATCCTGGGTCTCATCTCTTGTTTGAAAGAGAAGAGAGGTCTGCAGTCCATCTTCTGTGGTCAGATGTTAGAAAAAGTTCTGTGTTCATAGGCTCCTACTTCCTCCCCTCCTAATCATTCCTCAGACTACTGCAGCCAACTCCTTCTACCACTGCGCTGAAACTGTATCTAGAAAGGTGAAATTGTAGTGACCTCCTAGTTAAAAAAGCCATTGGATGCTTTGCAGTCATCTTTTTTGGTTTGTATCTGGAGTTGACACTATTGCAAACTTCCTTTCATATGATACTCTTTCCTCAGTGACCTTCTCTGGCCACTTCTTTCTGCTTCCTCCTGTTGCCTTTCAGATATTGATGCACCTCTTTGTCTTGCCCTCAGCCCACTTCTTTTTCGATCTTATGCACTCTGGAGTTGCCACACACCTACACTGATAAGTCAATTCTAGATCTGGAACTCATAGAATCAAATGAAGCTTGCCCACCCCCCTGCCCCCCACCAACTGGGAATTAAACCAGGGGTACTCTACCACTGAACCACATCCCCAGCCCTTTTATTTTATTTATTTATTTTTTGGAGACAGGATCTCACTGAGTTGCTTAGGATCTTACAAAGTTGCTGAGGCTGGCCTCAAACTTGAAATCCTATTACCTCAGTCTCCCAAATCACTGGGGTTATAGTGATATACCACCTATTGGACAGCTTCTTCTGCCTGTGCCACAGGCACCCATAAGTTAGCAGTTTCAGTTACCTTGGCACACTGAGGGCTGAACATCCAGTCCTCTCCTCGTCACATGTAATGCCTGACATCACACTCCATCCACCTGGCAGAAGTTCCCTTCTCCAAAGAAAATGATGGAATCTGGACTCACAGAGGCTTCTCCACCGTAACTGACTGCTCATGCTTGCTCGGTTTTCTTTTCTTTTCTTCTCTTCCTTCTCTTCCTCCTCCTTCTTCTTTCTCTTCTTCATTTTTTTGTCCCTCTAGTGCTGGGAATGGAACCCAGACCTGATGCCTGCTAGGCACTGTACCTCTCAGGGCCACTCCACCACTGAGCTACACGCCCACCCCTCCTGCCTACTCAATAACAAAGGAACATTTGTCTTTAAAAATATATATATCACTTTCTTCCCAAAGCCCTTTAGGGAGTGTGAAATGATTTTTTTTCCTTATATTGATTATCATCAGTTTGAGGTAGCAAGTGGCAGGCATTGGTAACTTTCTTTGGAGATAAAAAAAAAAAAGATGACACTCCAGAGTCCAGAAGGAATAAATCTAATGTGTCCACAGTGAAAAAATGACTGTGGAAGGAATCAGGGACTATGAGTCACTCACTCAACAGATATTTATTGGGAACATCAAAGTGTCAGGCACTAGAAAAATGCAGTGTTGAGTCAGACCCAGGGTTCTGTCATGATGTGCTGTGACACTTCTTGTCCCTATCTTTTGTACTCTGATTTTTTTCATCCTAATTAGTGATTAATGATAACAATTAGCAAATGTTTACCATGGGCCAGGCACTGTTTTAGAACCTTACACATACTAACTCATTTAATCATCACAAAAGTCACTGTGAGCTTATTATCATTGTTATTATTACTGAGGGAGGGCAAAGGCTGGGCAGAAGAAAATTAGAAATATGCCCTACCTCAGTCTGCTGGTAAGTGATAAGGCATGGATTTGAATCCAGGTGATCTGACTCTAGAACCCATCTGCCATTGTCTTGGCTATCCTAACTCCTCACCCCATAGCAAGTCCTTCCACTAGCTATCCATGATGCTCTGTGATGTAAGACAAGCTAGTTCTCCACGTGCCAGAGTTAACCTGTGGTTTTAAATAACAAATATTTAGACTTTTCTTTCTTGAAACACTTGCCCCCTTGGGCATTGCATTGGCAGTGGTCTCTTTTTCTAATCTGAAATCCACAGAAAAAGAAGAAAAAGTTGCAGTTAGGTCCAAGTGGTTGTGACAGGTTGCTAAATAAAACTGGCTTAACTGAAGTTCTGAGAATTTCTTACAAAAGAAAATTTCCTTAGTATAGGAAATCATGGGTCATTGCAGTTATAAGTGTCTTAGTAAATAGAAAATGTGGCTTGAGGCTAAGAAGCATAAAATCTTAATGAGATTATTTGTGGGTTGCTATTTATGCATACCTTTTAAACCATTAAAAAATGTTTCCTATCTGTCTTCAGTGTGTCATGTTAAGTTTCCACTGTTGAAATCTTACATAATTTTTGAGAATCTCCAGAGTTGCTAAAAGGAAAGAAAAAAGCAATAGTAACAAAAATTTATGTAGAATTTGAATTTACAAAGTACTTTCACATACAGTAACCTTTCTGATCATCCCTGTTTTTATTCTCTTAGAAAATAGAATCACAAGGCTTTCAATGAAAATTTATAAAATTACCTATGTTTTCTTATATGGTAATTCTGAACTGATTTGGAAAAACTCAAATCTGAATCAGTGATGTGTTTAAATTACTAATGTTACTCCAAATTACAGGTAGTAACTTTGAGGAACTTCTCTGACAGATACATGGCAGGAGCATTTGGCTGACCGTAAGGTCTATGAAGTGGTTAAAACCTCCTTTGGTTCCTTAATTTTGAGTTTTCCTTGTGCTTAGTCCCACTTCCCTCCTTCACCAACTTGAGGTGAGGGCACACTGAGGGCGAGGTAGGCTCCTCTGAGGCTTTTGGCAGCAGGGAGAACACTTGGCTAGGCCATTTTGCCCCGACTACCAGCTACAAGAAATCAAAGATTTCTCTCAGCTGTAGATGAAAACTCTTAGACACATAGGAAAACTTTATATTTCTATATAAATATCGTGTGTGTGTGTGTGTGTGTGTGTGTGTGTGTGTATAGTTGTAGATCGAAACAATGCTTTTGTTTTTATGTGGTGCTGAGGATTAAACCCAGGGCCTCACACTAGGCAAGCACTCTACTACTGAGCCACTACCCCAGCCCCCATAGGGAAACTTTAGTTCAGCCTTAGAATGAAAATTAGGCATGACCCTAGTAGTGAGATTTTCCTGCTCAGTATATAAAGTGAGAGCATTAATAAAGTATATATTTGTATGAAAGGTGCTGCTCTATAAATAAATCTGCTCTTTTTTGATTATTAGAACTGTACAGGAAGAAGTCATCTGTTTTGGCACAAACTATGGAAATATATCTAGGTAGCCAAGGAAAAACTGAATTGTTACTGAAGGATGTGTCACACAGAAAAGAAATAATTTTCAAAGCAGTGGCTGGAAACTATTTTCAAACATGAATCTAGGGAGTCCCTTGAGCTGTCTGTGTGGGTGATGGGTGAGTAGTATTGGTTTGGTTCTTGCTGGGCTACTTATTTATTTATTTTCCCACAAAGACTCCTTCTTTCCTGTGAAATGAGAGTTGAAGGTGCAGCTCCATTTCGGTGTAGATTAAACAAAAAGTAGAATTTATTTATACTTACTATAACTTGTATAAATCTAGTGAAGAGAAACAGGTTTTCTTGTTAAGCTTCAGTATTATATAATTAATATAATACAATTATTTCCTTTAACCTTTTTTTAAAAACTACATGATTTAAGATATTTAAGAATTTAATTCATAAGAGATTGAAACTGGACATAGGAGAAAGACTAGAGAAGGATCAGCATTCTGCTACCTGGTTGAACACATCTCTAAAGTGGCAGCCTTAGAATACCATGTCCTGATAGAACTCCCTATTGAAAGCCAGCCAGCAGAGCCACTTCTTTATGCCCTACTCCTTACCTGAAGCACTGTGAATTGTCACCAGGGCCCTGAGTATGAACATGGGTGACTCCACAGGATTGCTACTCAGCCTGACAGAAGGGAACTAGTGTCACTGGGCAATCCACACTCTGATTTAGAAACCCCAGGCTGTGGGTTTGGAATTGGCCAGATACCCTGGCTCAACCTTGAATAAATATTCCTGAGGCCTAAATAGGATAGGGAATTCAAAGCCCTATTTTTCCCAAGTTCTTCCATAACTGGGAAGAACTTGGCTGCTTGTTGTGAGATTTAAGTGGAGAGGCCATGTTTTGGAGGGGAAACAAGGCATCATTCTTTACTATAAATTAATTCTCCCATAGCAGTTCCCTTTTCTCTTAGAAGTGAAACCATTAGAGGGGCCAGATCAAACCCACTCTAGTCATTGACCAGGGCCAGCTTTATCACACACCCTGCCCAATGTAGTAACAACCTGTGTGAAATGACTTGAGAAATCTTAGGCAGTGCCCTCTCCCCACCCAGATATCTCAAATGCAGCCTTCATCTTAAGCCAGGTCTTAAAGACCTAGGTAGACTTTTATTCTTTTAGTATTTGGATTTCATCCCTTCTAAGAAAATGGACATCACAGTGGGAGGTAAATGACTTTTATGTTATTATAGTCACTTATGCCATGATATAAATTAGTTTAAGTTTCTTTGGTTTTGAAAGAAAGATAATTAGATGACTATGGGGAGAAGGTGCAGAATTGGAACAAAGGCGGGAAGCACAGTCATCACTCTTGTGGCCTGGCTGAGGACTCTGTGACTTCTTTCCCATTAGAACTTGCTTCTATGCTTTCAGGGAAACAGGGCATCCTATTTTCCATTTACTTCTCCCTTCTGTCAAACAAAGACTTGGAGGTCTTTTTACGGCTTTGACTCTTCCTTACCCCTTCTAGATGTAGTTCCATTTCCTTTCCAAGATGAAAGCATGTCTTTGTCCCCTCCCAGAATAGTTCCAGGCAGCAGAACATAGTGAATCCTTCCAGATAAAGAGGATGCTTATAAAATGCCAGATTGTTATCAGAGAAGCAAAGTGAGGGGAGTCAAGTCCCTACCATTAATTACCTCATTACAGCTTTGTTTATATCCTGTTCATTTGGGGCATGTTTTTCTTGGACAGTTTCTTGTCTGTGTTCTGAACTGCAGTCTGAAGTTTGCAAAACTCCCAAAGGTCAGGAAATAGTGGGTTTCTTCTTTGCTTAATGGCAAGGAAGAGAAGATCAAAGTTTCTATCTTCATCTGGAAGGAAATAGACAAATGCTTGGTTTGGGCAGCCTATTCCTCACCTCAGTAGACAACTATACTGTGCTGATTGAGCTCTGGCTCTGAATATTGAGGAGGTTACCTGGAAATAGAATGGCATTTATCTCTGTGAAGCCATGAGCATCAAGCAGTGATTGACTGTATATCCAGACATTGAGGCTGGAGTCCAGTTGAATCTAAAGTAATACTACTTGGTAGTTTTAGTAAATATACTTGATACCACTGAACTGTATTCCTAAAAATGGCTAAAATGGTTGACAAAGTTATGTTTCTTTACTAAACAAGTTCATATCTGACCTCATGTTGTTTTATTCGGTTTGGTCTGCAGCCAAACCCATCTTTGCTAACAAGACTATGGACATAATTCAACCCACCCTCTCAGCTCACTGGTGATGTGGGCTTCTGAAGACCAGAACATTGTGTTTTTCATAAGACAAAATCCTACAAGCATGTTATCTGGTAATATACCTGCAGTACGAATTTGAAGAATAAAAGAAAGAAAAAGCGAATAAGAGAATATACCTCATTCTAAATCATGAAAGTTAGTACTTATTAACTCCAAAAGCCCTCGCTCAGAGCTCCAATGTAAAGTGTCTTGTTTTTACCTTGTGTGCATGTCTCCTGGTTCATCACTGTCATCACTTGAAGTTAGCTGATAAAGTCAGTTTGATTTTTGCAGGCGCTTGCTCATATTTAAATTTAGTATTTCCTTAGAAGAGGCTAGAAAAATGAGGGACTTAGGGAAAAGTTAAGGTAAATCTTGAAATATATAAAAGCTCACTTTGAGTGAAAACTAATTAAAAACAAGCCCTGGCCTTTTCATAGGCAAGAAAAAATTGGAATGGCGACAGGGGATGTATTCTTTAGGAAATAAAAACTTTGCCAGAAATAGCACTTTGCCAGAAATAGTGGTTAAAGGAGTCTGGTGTGAAAGTTGCATCGTTTAAAAAATAATATATCTTTACTTTCTTCTTGACTAATGGTTTTGTCAGAATAACTGTTTAGATAATAAATGAAGTACTTTGAAGTGGATAGGGGAATGAACATTTCTGTGCCTTGTACTAACTGGTGATACAGATTATAAACTAAATGATGCCAAACTTCATCAGTTTATCCCAGATCTGCACACTAGCAAGCTTAGTCAAAGCCGTAGAAATCTACTGAGGAAATCATGAAAATGAATGGAATTGATCCAGAATGTTTTAATTTTCTTCCGAAATGTTATATTTATTAGACCTCAACACCCCAAAGTTAAACAGTATTGAATTTCACACATAGCACTTTATTTGTAATCTTAGGTTAAAGGTTATGGCTTTGGCATGACTGAAGAATAATGACTCATACATTTTACACTGACTTTATTTTATTTCTGATAGGCATAAAGGAGAGCTAGGGAGTAAGATGATAGTGCATTAAGGCTGAATTTATTAGTTGATTGGACACAAATGGAAATACAGAATGTCACTTAATGTTTTTTTGTTTCTGTTGATATTTGTATGTATACTTTGGGTGAAGACTGTGAAATGCTAACTTATACTTAAAATGCAATGTAAAATATCTCTTGACTATTAAAATTAGGAGTGAGAATTAACAGTGATTTTTTCTAATAAATGTCTCAAACTATACATAGCTAAAATCTTATCATGTGGACATTTTGGAGAATGTGACCAGTACTCTGCATTTAAATGTGCCCCATCTTAAAATATAGTCATCATGAAATTAATACATTAAGGCATGGTCACAATCCAGGAAAAGACTTGAAGGTAATATGAGTCTCCCCATAATTAGTAACCTAATAAAATGCTAGATAGCTTCAGCTTTACAATAATGTACCATGCTTCTGAACAAAGATAACACCACCACTGAAACTGTATACTTGTAACACTAGTACATTTTAAATTAGTGGCAGGGTACGTGTGTGTGCTCATTTTTGTTTCATCTTTGGACTTTGCACAGCTGTTTCCATTGTGCATTCATTTGGACTATATCCAGTGAGGACAGTCACTGATTTGGCTTGGTTTTTTCAGAATTTGGGATGATTCAAACTGGTTTGAATCAAAGTTACCTTTTTGCTATGGAAAAGGCAACTTTGGGGGGTGTTTAATATATAAAACTGGTTTAATCTACTCAAGAAGAAGAGAAAATCTGTTTTACCTTAATAGCTCACATGGAAAATTGTACCACCAAATGCAGATGAGTTTATTGAAGACGGTCCATCAGATTTGGCATCTCTTGGTTGAATAATTTGAGTTGTATGTACACTTAAAAGTAATACAGCTGAATTTTTTTTAATATATATTATTGCTCAATTCTTTGATGGTAAAAATGCCTTAGAATTGGAGTACATCAGTTTCAATATTAGTGTAGGCTTTCTTTCTTTCTTTCTTTCTTTAGTTGTACATAATACCTTTATTTTATTTATTTATTTTTGTGTGGTGCTAAGGATGGAAACCAGGGCCTCACATATACTAGGCGGGCGCTCTACCGCTAAGCCACAACCCCAGCTCCTAGTGTAGGCTTTTGAGTTAGAGGCACCTGACTTTGAATCCAGCTTGTTCACTCACTTCCTTTATGAGCTTGGGCAAGTTACTTAATCTCTCTGAGATTGTCTAGAAGAGAGCATGTGGAAGCTTCAGAACATTGTCCTAAAAACATTTTTGGTTTTTAGTTCTTATGTGATTATTAGGACTTAAGTATTTATTGATTTGATTTTTTAAGAGAGCACAAGGAAAAGTTAATTCTGGTTGGAAAAGTTTAAAAGAAATAACTGGACTTGTTTAATCTGAGGGAGAGAAGACAGGATGTTCCAGAGATAGGGCTAGAGGAAGAGAAGAGAAAAGAAGACAGGATTATACCTCAACTTTTCTAGTGGATATGATAGGATTTTCTTTAAGAACAGTTTCAGTGAGGTCTGACATACACTGCACATGTTTAAAATGTATAGTTTGATAAGTTTATATACAACCTAAAACCATCACCATCGTCAAGATAGTGAACATATCCTTCACCCTTTGTAGTCCTTACACAGCCACTCCATTGCTGGCATTGGCTGTTCCAGGTTCTGTCACTCTAAGTTAATTTGCACTTCTTTGTATTTCATGTAAATTAAATCATACAGTACGCGTTCTATTTTGTCTGACTTTTTCACTCAGCCTAATTATTTTGAGATTCAGCCATTTGTTACAAGTACCCATGAATTTTTTTTCTTTTTATCATCAAATAGAATTCCATCATATTGATCTACCATATATTTATTTATGTACTCAACTGTTTATTTATGTACTCAACCATTTTAGACATTTATCTTGTATCCAATTTGGGACCATTATAAATGAGTTGCTATGAAGATTTCATGTACAAGTCATATTCTAGACGTGCTTTCATTTCTCTAGAGTAAACATACAGAAGTGGAATGGGTGAACTATATGGTTGGTGTATGTTTAACTTTTTAAGAAATTGAACAATTTGTTTTCCAAGGTGACTGTATTATTTTACATTCCCACCAACAGAGTATGAGAGTTCCAGTTGTTCCATGTCCTAGCCAACACTTCGTGTGCTCGATGTTTTTCATTTTAGCCTTTCTAGTGAGTATGTAGTTATGTCTACTTGGGGTATTAATTTGAACTTCCCAAACAACTGGGGATCTTGAGCATCTTTTACATGTGTTTATGTTCCATCCATATATCTTCTTTGTTGAAGTGTCTGTTCAGAGCTTTGACCCATTTTTTTTTAAAGAAAGAGTGAGAGAGGAGAGAGAGAGAGAGAATTTTTACTATTTATTTTTCAGTTCTCGGTGGACACAACATCTTTGTTGGTATGTGGTGCTGAGGATTGAACCCGGGCCGCATGCATGCCAGGTGAGCATGCTACCGCTTGAGCCACATCCCCAGCCCCTGACCCATTTTTTTTTAACTGGGTTGTTTGTTTTGTTATTTTGAGTGTATTCTGGGACCAAGTCTTTTAGGCATAGATTCATTTATTTCTCTGGCATGTAGAACCAGAAAAACAAAATTAAATTATAGCAAGAAGGAGTCTACTTACACAGAAGGAAGTACTTTTTGACTGTGGCAGTCTAAACGTGGGCATGGGTCAACCAAAGGAGGATGTAAAACTTTCCCTGGACTTATTTTAAAAAGGGCTGGCTGTAGTCTATTTGGGATACTGTAGGCATGCAGAAGTATGACTCAGTTTACCTAACTGAAGTTTTCATTTGAGAGAAGATATCTTCCCTGGGATGGGTCTCTTGCTAACATCTTAGTATCCCTTGCTCTTTTGTGCTATTTTTTCCAGGCAAAAAAAAAGTGCAATTTCTTGGGATTTTTCAAGACTTTTCCTGTACTTTATGATTTTTAAAAAGTCATTCTTTCTGATTTTAGCTTGAAGTGTTGCTACGAAATATGAGGAAGGTCATTCGGGGCATTAATTAACTTCAGCAAAAACAATTGCAATCTCTACAGAGCAATCATATTAAAAGAAATGCTCAAATTTCTCTCATCCAGCAGTAGCACCAATCATTGTTTTTGCTGATGGTATTGGACAGATTAATTCAACTCTCTGTAGAGGTAAAATAATTAACTAGATTCTAGAGAGGAGGTTTTCTGTGATTAAAGGACTTGGGTTGTTGTGGCCCTTGGATGGGAAGAGTCAGGGGTGCTTTAATGACAGGATTCCAGTAGAGCTAATGAAAGGTTTTCCTGTATGTAGAAAACACTGGTCATTTGTTCTCCAACTCCACAGATTGCCCAAACTGGAGGATGTTGGCTCCAACTATAAGGAGATTGAGTATGGTTAGTGTTAGGCATAAAATTTTTATTATCAGCATCAACATTATTATGAGATTAAGCAATGGAACAAGTCAAGAGAGACCATGAAGATATGTGAGAATAAAAAAAAAAAAAGATAGCCATCTGCCTGGACTGTTTAAATGCCCATTGATTTATAGGATCTTGTTATTGAAGGAAACTGTAGAGATCACTTCTCCTAAAATAACCTTTTACAGAAGGGAATATGAGAGGACTAATATTTTAATTTTAGGATGTTGCAAAAGTAATCTCACTTAAAAGAGACACAAAGTGAACCATGTGTTTCTGCTTCATGAGAAGGTTTCACATGACCAAAATAGTCCCTTAAAGCTGATGACTTATTATTTTTTCCTAAGCCCATGAAGATTCTGACCTATGTTTATCTTTGCTTTTCATTAAAAATATTAAAGATTTTTATTCAGGCATTTTGAACTTCTCTCTAAATAAATATGATACTTCAAGTGACTGAAGGGTAATTTGACCTGAAGTGATCAATGATGATAGAGGACAGCAGGGGACATTGCCAAATCCTTTGTGGAACCTAGCCCAGTATGATATGGGTTCTATATTTTGAAGAAAGATTACAATTTGGTGGATGCCTTTGGCTCAAAGTCCTGTGACTGATTTGCCTTTTAAAAGGTAGTACTTTATAAAGCTGTAAGGCTTTGTTTTGTTAAAGACTAATTGGATTGGTAGAAAACATATTTAGGCTGTCAATTCATTGTGAATGGGGTCTGCAAATACGAATTCTAACCATTGGAATTAGTGGGCTAAATTGCTTGTAAAGGATTCCACATCCACAGTCATGACAGAAAGAAATCAGTATAAGGCCTTTTATTTGGTTGTGGTTATGTTTTATTTGGACTCATCATTTTGTACATGTTCCCACTAAAGTGAAAAACCAACATATATTTATATAATGTTGTGTACTTGTTGTATAGGGTTTATCTGAGTATAAAAGTGGGATAAAATACTTAAAAGTATCACCCCATGATAACCAATGGATTTATTTTCAAAATTGCATTTGTTGTTGTCTAGGCAAAAAATGATGAAAAATTTAAATGAAACATAATTTTCATACTTCATCTCTGTTTTGATAAGAATAAGTAATAAGGGATTAATATACAGAAATCATGCATCCTTTCATTTATTTAAGAAATATTTGACACAGTGGGCATCATGCTAGGCACATGCCTATAATCTCAGGATCTCTGGAGGTTGAGGTGGGAAGTTCACAAGTACGAGGCCAACCTGGGCTATTTGGTGAGATCTTGTCTCAAAATATAAAGTAAAAAGGAGCAGGGAAGTAGCTCAGAGGTAAGACACACCTGGGTTCAATCTCCCTTACTGCAAAACAACAATAACAACACAACAAAAAGTGTTGGGGATGCAGCTCAGTGGTAGAGTGCCCCTGGGTTCAATTCCCAATTCTGCACAAAGAAAAAGGAAGAAGAAGGAGGAGAAGGAATATTAGTAATTCCGATTTTCTGTGTGTGGGGTGGGTACTGGGGGTTGAAACCAGAGCCTTGGCATACTAGGCAAGTGCTCTTCCACTGAGCTTGAGACAGGTTTCTCTATGTTCCCTCAGCTGCTCTTGAATTTGCTATCCTCCTGCATAATTCTCCTGAATAGATAGGATTACAGGTATGTTTCACTATACCTGGTTGTAATTCTGTTTTGTGGCTTTTTATCCAGCCCCCATACTGGGGATTAAACCCATGGCCTTGCACATACTAGGCAAGTGCTCTACCTCCTGAGCTACACCCCCAGCCCCTGGCTGTAATTCTAAATAATTAAAGCACATTCTTCCAAAAGCTTTTAAAAATAACTACCACACTGTAAACCTTTCCCTTTCTTTGGTGGAAAAATTCCCTTACTTTATTTTCTTGCACTAAAAGGAATGGCATGAATGCTAGCAGCCATTATCTCTGTGACCTTGTGTCCTTGCCACATTATGTGGCTGAGTGTTGTGCCTAGTTCTTGCTACATTATGTATAACCATAGAAATGTGAAGTTGTGTTGCAATTGTGTACAATGAATCCAAATGCATTCTTCTGTCATATATATCCAATTAAAATAAATTAATTAATTTTTAAAAAAGAGAGAGATATATCAAGGTGATGGAAACCACTTCCCAGCTCCTGGCAGCTCCCATTTTCATAGCCTAGAATTTATATTCTGTGGCAGATCAGCCTGGACAAAAGCCTTGGTAACTGAGAGCCAGAGTCAAGGTGGCCTCAAAATCATGCATCTGCTAAGGCCCAGGCTGCTGTTTAGCTTGTCCCAATTGGTCATGCACTGAAGTTTTAAAATATTCTATCATGGCTTATTATTGTCAGCATAAAATGTCACTGCCATAAAAATATACTTTAGAAAGGTTTTAACATGATGAAGAGTCTTAATTTTTAAAGAGCAGTATTACTTTTGAGCTACTTGGTAGGTCCAGAGATTTACACTAAACATTCTACCTCAAAAGCATAATAGGTTTTTTTTTGTTTTGTTTTGTTTTTTAATATTTATTTTTTTAGGTGTAGATGGACACAACACAATGCCTTTATTTTTATGTGATGCTGGGGATTGAACGCAGGTCCCGCCTGTGCTAGGCAAGCGCTCTACCACTGAGACACAATCCCAGCCCCAAAAGCATAATAATTTTTGCTTTATTTTGTTTGTTAGATCTAGCAGGCTTTCCACCCAGACTTCTGGAGATGTACAGTTTTTAGCTCAGTACTCTCTACTGTTCTTACTTTCCCCTTAATACCCAAATGAAGGGCTTTAGAAAATCAAACTTGAAAAGTCCTGAACCCACTGCTTTTCTAAGAAATATATTTAAATAAGGAAATTCATGAGCTGTGCAGAGTGCACAATTACAGTAAATGCAACTTTTTTGAGTTACAGGAAAGGAGCAATTAGTTCAGGTGGTGGTAGATCTTTTGATGACTTGAAAATGGGTCTAGGAAGGACAAGTAGAGAATCTAGCAACCTTGACCATTGCTGTATTCTCCAAGAATGCAGAGAATGGTTTTAGGGATGCCCAGAATTGCAACATGGTTAATAGTACCAAAACACAGAGAATGACTGCCTTTTCACATTCACTAGATACAAACTTATTTTTTTTAGTATTTCTCTTTTTTATACATGTATATGTATATACACATGCTTTTAAAAGCACATGCTTTCCTCAATACAAGATTTAAACCACATGAAAAAGAAGTCTGGTGGAATATCACCAGAATCAACAGAAAATAGATTTGGACTCTGAACCCAGAGAATAGTCAGTAGGTGCCAAAGAAACCCCAGCTTCCTGCCCCTTGTTGCAGCTCATTTGGTGAGGAGGGAGAAGGGTAGGTGTAGTAAGCATGAAGAGCCTCTTTGGTACAGGCAGGGCTGTTTCCTGGACAGTTGTTGAGACAGAACACTGGAGAAAAATAGAGAGAGTGTATATATGTTAATGGAGGTTTTAAGTTTTCACATTATTCCACTTACTAGATTTGATAATAGCTACCACTTTTTGATCACTGTCTGATAGGCATTGTGTTTTACATGCTTTATCTCATTTAATTTTTACAAGGCCCTATGTGGTATATAAAGAATTTAGAAAGTTTACTCGCTTGTACAGGGTCACACAGTAGTAAGTGGTAGGACTTGGATTTAAACTTAGGTCTGCTGGATTCCAGAACATGTTCTTGACTCCTGTCCTGTGTGCTCTATGAAGATCCTGTTTCTGCTCTCAAGATTATTTCATTCTAGTAGACATGATGGCCCGAGGGATACTGTGGGAAAGGTAGATGAGTCCTCCCCTGCTCTGAAAGCCAACTGTTCAAGTGCAGTACCTGCACAGTAATTGACTCTGAGGTCATTCCTTAGCAGAGTTCAGATGAGATGTTTCCCAAGGATGCAAGGGTGAAAGGACATTCATTGCAAGTGTTCAGGGAATTACAGATTAAACGGTAGTTGGCTTGACAAAATAAATATAGGAAGAAAGTTTTTTTAAAAAACAAACAAAAACCAAAATGAGCAGTATGACCAGGAGGCTGCTTAGTCTTACCCTACCTTCAGCAAAAGGGTCATCCCAATTGTGGGTTGCCAGTGGGTGACCATTTCCCAAAACCAGGCAGCCATACCATATGAGAAATATTAATGATCAGGCATTCTTGAATTCCCTCAGTAGGTATCGTGAGGGTAGTCAGACACAGCTTATTTGAACTCAGCTCAGCTCCCAAAGTGCTAACTTTCATTAAGTCGAGGCTCCTGTCCATCATCATCTGAACTTTGGGGACCTCTACTATATAGAGAGTATAGCCTAAAAATCAAAGCTCAGCACTGGAGGTAGGGTCTTGGATTAAGGAGGAACCAGGGGAGCATTAATAATTATGTTAGTGAGGAAGAGTCGAAGAGGATATTGGCTAGAGCCTGAAACCAACTAAGACTTTCAAAGACTGAGGTTCCTGTGGGTACTTAGCGGATCTCCCTATAGGTTGGGTGGGCAGAAACACTTTTGGTGCTCTGCAGCCACTTAACCTTTGAATTCTTTAGGAAAGGAACAATTCAAAGGGTGAATGTACAAGGGGAAACACCTTATAAGTACTCCGCTGCGCCCTGTGAAAGGGGAAATTAGAATGGTCTCGGCAGAATAGTTCTCCTGTGCTCAGAATACTGCATTCTAAACTTGCCTGGTATCTGAAGTGTTAGGTACAAAGGTTGGAAGGATGATATATACCTTGGTACTCTCTCCTCCAGAAAGCCATTCCAACTCTCTCTCCCACTTCCCTTTGTTATCCTTCTCCATAGCATGTGTGTCTCTGTGGGTACCACAGATTTGTGACCAGCATGTATTCCCTGAGCTAGTGGTTCCCCATGAGCAGTGTCCTAATTCCATTGTTATATCACATGAAATAGAGCACACACCTGACTGCCACACTGTGTGGCCATCCAGTGTGTGCCAAAGAATCTGGGGATTCTTGACCTGGATAAACTATATGGGAAAGTGTGTGTGTGTGTGTGTGTGTGTGTGTGTGTGTGTACATATACATGTTCATAAGTCTCTCTTTTGAGGAAGTCCATAGTTTATATTAGGCTCCAGTGTGTTTTCATAATCCTGAAAATGTTTATAAAAAACTGAACTTATTTGGAGATTTTCCATATTCTTGTAAATGAATGTGTGTGTATGTGTTTGGGAAGGTGGATTGAACTCAGGGGCACTCGACCACTGAGTCACATCCCCAGCCCTATTTTGTATTTTATTTAGAGACAGGGTCTCACTGAGTTGCTTAGTCCCTTGCTGTTGCTGAGGCTGGCTTTGAACTTGGATCCTCCTGCCTCAGCCTCCCAAGCTGCTGGGATTATAGATGAGTGCCACTGCCCCTGGCATGAGCGTGTGTTTTTATATCTGGTAGATACTTTTATTCTTTCTTAACTTCCGGTTGTGAGCAACAGCTTGGGGTAGCCAAGGAACTCTCCCTTGGAGCCATGGATCACAATTCTGTCCTGGGCACTGCTGCTTACACATCCTGGCAGGGGGTCTACCTAACCTTCCTGATTTTTATCTTATTTTTCACCTGTTAATTCCCTCTTGTCCTACAGGAATGTTGCATAGTAAAGAGATTACAGGTATACAGGCATCTCATAAACTGCCAAGAACTATACAATTGCAGAATACAAGTATTGTAATTAAAAATACATCATTTTTCTTGTCACACAATGCCAGGATAACAAATATGTGATTAAAATGAACATTGGGCCAGGTGTGGTTGCACAGGCCTGTGTTCCCGGCTAGAGGCAAGAGGATCACTTGAGCCCAGAAAGTCAAGGCCAAACTGGGCAACATAGCAAAACCACATCTTAAATAAATACATAAAGTGAACATGGAATGAATTTATTGGAGTGAGAGACTAGAAGTTGAAAGGCATTAGTATCTGCATGTCTTGTAGGCTTTGTAGATGCCCAGAACGGTCTTAGAGTACACACAGGGCTATTGAGGAAATGATTTTCAGACAATGATAAAAGTTTATAAGACCTTCAAGACCTCAATTTGTTTGCTTTACTTTACAGAAGAAGTGGAGTCTGGGAGATGGAGGGTATTCTTTTTTTCAGAAAGGCTGTAGATGGGCAGGGGATATAGCTCAGTGGTACTTGCCTGGCAGGTGTGAGGTCCTGAGTTCAACCCCCAGCAGTGCAGCACAAACAGAGGCTGGAAACTCTTCCTCATCATTGTTAATAGAGGACAAAAAAAGAATCTGTTTGTCTTCATGTCATCAGTTTATTATCATATCTTTTTAAAACAATGTAGAATTACCCCATGATTTTAAATCTCTCTTTGGGGCTACCTAGAGGCCAGCAGTTCAGCAGTGTGTTAGCACTTTGCAAGCCATGGGCACAGTGCATCGAAACAACTTTGTGTTTCCAAAGTACCTTCTTGGAGCGCTTCCTGGAGAGCACATCAAAGGGCTGGATGTAGATTACTGCACGCCTCTCAACTGGACTGAGACTCAGAGGTTACTGGGACTTGCCAACTCAAAAAACTCAGTGTCCAAAGCAGAGTGAAAACCCAGATGTTCCAATTTTTTATCCTGGTAGTCACTAGGTTCTAAATTTTCTCACTACTCCAGCTCCCTCCTCTCAATAGCTTGCAAAATGGTAACCTGGAAATGTGTTTTTGCTTAGTGTATATATATATATATATATATATATATATATATATATGTAAATCCAACTATCATCTAACCTTCCATTTAAACAATTTGTACTAGAAGGAAATTTGAAATTACATTTAATCATTGCTTTATAATTAATGTCATTTAATTAAATATTACTTTAAAAAATGGCTTCTTTCTTCTTTGGCAATTACATTACCTTTTGAGCAGTTCTGTTTTGCTTTTTAACCAGGTTATGGGGTTTAGAGAGTACCCTAGTATAGGGTATCTGAAAGCAGAAAGTTCTGGCACTTTTCCCACTTTCCATTCTTTCTCCTGTATGGATGCCAGATTCCTTTGGGAAATCATCATTTTCAAAAGGTCAGGAGCAAAAGGAGGGGCATTCTTGAGTGTAGGGTTACTGCTAATTGGAAGCTAAACATCTGTAACCATGTCAGAGTTATTTGTATTTGAAAGGAAACATTTATATATAAGAGCCCTTTCGGTAACATAAAACACACTATAACACAGAGTGTGTGCATTGGAGGGGTGGCGATGGGGTGGGGAAGGACAGCCAGGGAAGCTTCTGACAAATGACTGTGCTGTGCTGAGTGAGGTCACTTGCTAATTAAATCTCAAAGCATTTTCAGAGTATTTTCTTTTCTTTGTCAAATGAAGTTTTCTTCCCCCATAGGCCAAAGCAAACATTTTACTGTGTTTGCCATTTACAAATGAAACATTTCACCATTTTAATGGAAAAATAAGGAGAAAATGCGTGTGTGTTCAGAACCTAGTCAAAGACCAGTGGGAACTCTCTAGTTTTCTTCTAGAACCTTAGCTCTCAGCGTCTTCCCATGGTATGATGTGAGACTGGTTCTTCCCTTCCCTGAAACTGTGTGCCCGTGGGCTTCCTGATACACCTACCCTTTCAGGAAAAAAATCAAACTGTTTTCCACCTGTGCCTCTTTCTCCTTTCTTCCTAGTTTCTTCTTAGAATAAAATTTCTTGAGAATTCCTTTGAAGAAAGTCGAGAATCTACCCCTTTCCCCCGTAGAGTCTACCACCTTCTGTTTTTTCCCACCCTTGCCCTTGGCATCTAAGACATTTCTGTAATTTTTTAAAAATTGGATGAAAGATCACAAAGTCGAGAGAACTTACTTAAGCTAGGACCTATCATATTGTATGAGCTACAACTGCAGCCCCCAGACCTCTTATTTTTGGAGCTGTTTTCTGAAAGAACTTGTGTCCTTATTCACAGACTGTTTGAAGCAAAATCCAATCAAGGTTTTCAAACAAATATTAAATGTCTTCGTGCAATTAACTTAAGCATCCTTTTCTTCTGCTTACCTCTCATTCTGTTATATTTGATAATTAAATTTTCCCAGTTCACGCAATGAAAGGTGAGGTAGCACTTTTGACCACTGTAGGGTGGTCAAAACCTGAAGTTTGGGGCAGAAATTTCAGTTTGAAGGATGAAACCAGTCAGGTGGACTGATTTCAGATTTTCAGTAGGACCCAGTCCTGCCTTGTGTGTTTTCTAGTTCCTTATTTGTGTGTTGCTGATCATGCTCCTTTTTTGTATGGTTTTCAGGTGTAGTTGGCATGAACTTAAAAGCAGCAGATACTGTTATTTTTTCTGACAGTGATTTTAATCCTCAAAATGACTTGCGGGCAGCTGCCAGAGCTCACCGAATTGGCCAGAACAAGTGAGTGAGTTAGTCATTGGCACCTTTCTGCTCTGTTGGCTTGCAGCTGTGGATTGGGGAGGAAGGTGGACCGTGTAGTCCTGACAACAGTGCCACGTTGGAGTTAGAGTCCACTGGGTTTGAACCCCGTTGTGCTGCTGGCTTGTAGAGTTATGTTGGGGGATCAGTGGTCCCATGATCAGTTCAGACTCACTTTGTTGAAAAGAACAGTTAAATTCCAAAATGATTAGAAGAAACTTAGAATTTATTTAGTTCAAGTTTCTCATGAACTAAATTTCAGTTTAAAAATGAAGTTAAAGCCAGTGGGTGCACATGCCTGTAATCATTATCAGCATGGGAGACTCAAGCAGGAAGATCAAGTTTAAAGCCAACCTTGCAACTTACCTAAACACTGTCTCAAAACTTTTTTTTTTTTAAGGCTAGGATTATAACTTCATGGTAAAGCTCTCCTGGGTTGGATTCACAGTATCACAAAGAGGAAACAAAGTTGTGTTCAGCTACCCTTTGACTTGAGGTAACATGCCTGCCAGGGGTTATCCTGGCTACAGATGAAGGCCCAATAGTGGTCACTTCATCTTCCTTTCTCTTCCTCTTTTGGGGAAAAGTTCAGGAAGAAGTTGAGGCCAGATTTCTCTAACAAATGCTCAGGTCCCAATGAGCAGTGTCCTTTTCATTGTTCCCTGAATGTGGCATTTGGTTTTGCTTCCTTTTGGGTGTATTTTCCTGGCATGCTTTTTTCCCCAGCTTTGCAGACTTCAAACACTGCTCTCATTTGACTCCCGTACAGGGCTGTGAAAGTGATCCGGCTGATTGGCCGAGACACTGTGGAAGAAATAGTTTATAGGAAAGCAGCCTCCAAACTGCAGCTCACCAACATGATCATAGAAAGACCATTTTACTCTGGGAGCCCAGAAACCTTTGGCTGATCCTGACCTCCAGGTAAAATGTGTTCTTTTTAGAGTCTCATGATTTATAACCAGTACTATCTTTGGATGAGAATGCAAATAAAAAGGACCAGCATTAACCACCCATTGTTGCAAATTACACATTTTTTTCATTGGCCTAATTCTTACCTAACTACATGCAAGGTGCCATACAAGCTAAAAATGAGGGTGGCATTTAAAGGTGGAGAAAATACAATAAAGAGAATGAGCTTTGAACCATCTAACTTGGATTGAAATTCACATCTTATCCCTTATTGGATGTATGACTTTGAGCATGTAACTGAACATCAAGGATCTAATCTCTTTATGGCTTCTAAAGATGAGTGTGCCACGAGTTACCTCAGAGAGAATTTGTTTAAGTTCTTTTTTTTTCTTCCTTTTTTTTTCAATCAGTGATGATTAGTTCCATAGCTCCTCTTTAATCCCAGACGCTTTGAGTAGTGACTTACAGTACTCATTCCATACTCAGAGATGAGTGAACAAGATTAGGAATTCAAAATTATGCCATAGGATATAGGGATGAAAGCACTAGAGTTAATTTGTTGAAGAAGGAAAAATTAGATGGGAGTCAAATGCTGTCTTAGAATATCCTAGAGAACTCTCTTTTGGTAGGAGGTTTAGAGTTATTCCTTAGCAGCAGCCTTTGAGATAAAATTGAACCTATATTATAATATACCCCAAGTCCTTCTGAGGGATTAGATGCAGAGAGATCAACCCCTAGTATCTAGTATGATTCAAGCATGAAGAGAGTAATAAATGTCTGAGAAAAGGTAGTAGCTGTGGGAAAGTCTGCTGTAGGAAACTGCAGAGAAATGACAGGAGTTGGCTATTGTTTTGAGGCAGGCAGTGAGAGAGAGCAAGTTCCAAGATGGCTTTAAGCCTTTAAGCCTGAAAGATGAGAGTAGAAAGTAGGAAGATAGGGATAGAAATTAGAAAGATGAAGATAATGTAGGCTTTAGTCAACAGAATTTGTAGTAAAAATCAATATACATTATTGTTAGAGGGAGACTCAGAAAAGAAAGGAATTAGAAAAATTTGCAAGAAAAACCAGGCTTTAAAAGGATCAGCTTATCAAACAAAAAATTCAAGAGGTATATGAAAGGGAAAAAATTACACAGTATTACAAGCAGAATCATCAAATTTACAACTAGCCCAAGCATGAGTTTAAAAATGGCAGTTTTCTCACATCTGTATCTTTACACATCAGCATTGCAGACAGGGAAAGCGCTATTTTTGTTAGGGAGTCACTCACCTGCAGGAAAGGGTCACAGATTTGGGGGTACTAGAACCCGAAAGAAGAACCCTAGGTTTTGTTTGTTTGCTTGACTTTAGTTTATCTTAGAGAGTAACTGGAGTCTTTGGCCTTTTGTGTTTTGAGTCTTCTGCATGCTCATCTGTCATGGTGGCCGGGCAGGCTGTGCATTTTATTTTCACACTATTGAAGAGGCAATTTCAAATGGAAGGTGAAAGCTTGAGAGAGAGGTGCGTGTACACTGTAGGTGTCTAAATATACTTCTTTACAGGACCTTGGGAGAGGAGCTCATCATGGGCTGTTGTGAAGGCACAGGCGTCAGGAGTTAGAGGAGATGCTTCCCCAGTGGAGGGAGCTCCAGGCATTCAGTCAGGGGTTTCCCTGTGGCATTAGCTGCTAGCACATCATTGTGAAATGCACAGGCACAAACTCTGCCATGGGACCAGATCCTGGGGCCAGTACAAACTATGGGCTGGTGGAGAGGACCTCGGTGGGACTTTCTGCCCAAGCCATGGCAAGAAATCACACTCTGGTTCTGTCTTGATTCTTTCCTCCCCACCAGACTGTGAGTTATTTATGGTTGCCAGGAACCATAAATAACTTGTCACTGCCTTGTCTCAAAATACAGCAGGACATTTTTTTAAGTTATTAAAAGAATCTAATAGTAAAAGACGTGGTTCTGGTTTGATAAATCTAAGCAGTATAGAGCAGTGAAGTCCTGAAAAAGGAAAGCAGGTTCCTTGTTTTAGAAGGAGAACACAACAGAAACAGAGAACAGATAAAGATGCGGTGAACACTTATTGAATGCGTACTGTGTGCTAAGCATTGTGTGACGTGCACTTTTTCCAGTTGTTTTAGAAGAAGAATAACAAAAAAATGAGATAGACGTTGTCTTTACCTCCATCTTAAGAAATTTTCCAAACATCAGATTCATGACTCTAATCCGAGCACTCTTTAACTTCCAACTACATGCTCTTAGTTACTATAATAAAGTGGTTTTCATTTAAAAAATGGGTAGTTCCTTAAAGACATGTTGTGAGTGAGCAGTAGCGAGGGAAGCCAGGAGACATAGTCCAAGGAGTGGAAGAGGGAAGGGTCCCAGTATGGACTGAGCCTCATCATAAATACTTGGCTTTCTTCTGTTTTGGGTACTAAATGCCAAAGCCATTTGGCTTGGTTATATATATGTACACCAAAGTTAAATATAAATATAACAGGTATGGTTTTGCTTAGTTTTTGTCATAGTTTTCATCTCGGGTATTTTCAAGCTAAAGTTTCCAAGTTACAGAATAGGCAATCTAGAGATAATTAACCAAATCTAAAAGGGCAAAATGAAAATGAAGTCCCATGATGTGGATCCCAATTGGTTCAGAATTCCTAAGAGATAGTACTTAGGGAGGTGGAGAGTTGCAAGTAGCAAATGAAAGCCAGGTAACACTATCTAAGATTCTGGTTCCTGTAGCCATAGGAAGTAGGCTCCCTAGGGGGAGCAAGAGGGCAGGATGGGGAGTGCCGCAGGATTATCCAGGGAGATTGAAATTGAGAAAGGGCTTTTGGGTCTGGTGATCAGGGTGGTTATGGTTTTGCCAAAGTGGGTCCCATAAACCACTGTAGTATCAAAGCGGCTTGGCAAGGACAGGTGGCAGCTCATGGTGAGATGAGGTATTCAGTGGCACCTTCTCTTTATAAGAGTTTGGCAGTGGGAGAGGTAAGAAGGTAGCCAACAGGTTCTCTGAGTTCTCTTAGGACTGCTGGAAGTGCCTGTAAAAATTGCTGGTGAGAAGTGCTATAGAAGATGCTGGAATCATTTTATCTGCCCCCACTCCTCAAAAAAATTGGAGGCCCAAATTTTTTTTGGTATTGTAAATAATTGTCAAAGTCAACATCTCTGATCATCATTTATCACCTCTCTGCTTATTCCTCATCCAACTTCAAAACAGCCTGGCAGGTGTCATTTGTGATGGAAGAGAAGAAAGTCCATCAGGGAAAGAATTACCTGGTATCATTTAGACACTTAGCAAGTCACACATCCTCATCTGTGTTTTCATGAGAACTAACTGGGTCTCTCGTTTTCTTCATTCAAGTTGAGTGACATACTGAAATTTGGCTTGGATAAACTGCTGTCCTCTGAGGGGAGCACCCTGGAGGAGGTAGACCTGGAGTCCATCCTGGGAGAGACAGAGAATAGCCAGTGGGCCTCTGATGCCCTGCCTTCAGCTGGAGGAGGGATCAGAGAGCAGGAGGAAGGAAGTGAGTTGGGGTTAGGTGAGCCAGTGACTCCATCACCTCAAGGTAGGGTGTGAGTGAGATGCGTCCCCACGGGAAGTCCTGTGTCCTGCTCTGGGACCTTTCTTTCCTACCCAGCCCTGTAGTCATCTGATGACATTCTTAAGGCTTCCTGGTCCAAGAACTGCCAGAGTAATCCTTGTTCCCTTGAAGCTGGACTTTGAATCCAAGTGATGATATTAATGTTTATGGTCCTGTCAGTCTCAAGGATTAAATTTGAACCTTTTCTCCCTTGACGCAGACATCTTCTCTGGAGTTTATTTGGTAAACCTCCTATCTTTATGATGGTGCTTTGCACAGTGATTCCTCTTCTCAATAGTAGAATGTATTTTAAATTGCAACTGATATTTATGGACATTTATTGTGTTCATCAACAGTACTGACTATGTCATGTGCTTTAGGTCGTTTAAGACCCATGAGGTGGGGGGCTGGGGTGGTGGCTCAGCGGTAGAGCACTCACCTCGCACGTGCAAGGGCCTGGGTTCAATCCTCAGCACCACATAAAAACAAAAGTAAAAATAAAGGCATTGTGTCCAACTTCAACTAAAAAAATACATATTAAAAAAAAAAAGACCCATGAGGTGTAGGAGATCATTTTGTCTTCCTTTTTCTTTTTTCTCAAATTTGGTGTCCCCCCCTTCTCTCTCTCTCTCTCTCTCTCTCTCTCTCTCTCTCTCTCTCTCTCTCTCTCATATATATATATATAATTTAGTTGTATATAGACAGCATGCCCTTATTTTATTTTTTTAATGTGGTGGCTAAGGATCGAGCCCAGTGCCTCACACATGCTGAGTAAGCACTCTGCCACTGAACTACAACCCTAGCCCCAATATTTATCTTTTTGTCCATTTTCTGTTCTGAAATATTTGAATTTCAGACTTGAAAGGGTTTTTTTTGTTTCTCATGATTATTTTTAAAATGACTGTTCTCCTGTATCAGCAAGAGGGAGTCAGTATGGGCTGGTGTGAGAGGGTTTTACGGACCTTTTAAAACATTTTTATTCATATATGACAGCAGAAAGCATTATAATTCTTATACATATAGAGCACAATTTTCCATATCTCTGATTGTATACACAGTATATTCACACCCAGTTCCTGTATTCATACCTGTACTTTGAATAATAATTATCACATTCCACCATCATCAATAACCTCATGCCTCCTCCCTTCCCCTCCAACCCCTCTGCCCTATCTAGAGCTTGTTGTTCCTCCCATCTCCCACTCTCTATCCCACTATGAATCAGCCTCCTTATATCAAAGAAAACATTCAGCATTTGGTTTTTTGGGATTGGCTAACTTAGCATTATCTTTTCTAACTCCATCCATTTACCTGCAAATGCCATGATTTTATTTTCTTCTATTGCTGAGTAATATTCCATTGTATGTGTGTGTATGTGTGTGTATACACACATACACACACACACACACCCCCCACAGTTTTTAATCCATTCATCTATTGAAGGGCATCTAGGTTGGTCCCACAGTTTAGCTATTGTGAATTGTGCTGCTGTAAACATTGATGCATCTGTGTCCTGTAGTATACTGTTTTTAAGTCCTTTGGATATAGATTGAGGAGATGGACAGCTGGGTCAGATGGTGGTTCCATTCTCAATTTTCCAAGGAATCTCCATACTGCTTTCCATATTGGCTGCACCAATTTGCAGTCCTATCAGCAGTGTATGAGTGTGCCTTTTTCTCCCACATCCTCGCCAACACTTATTGTGGTTTGTATCCATAATAGCTGCCATTCTGACGAGTGAGATGAAATCTTAGAGTGGTTTTGATTTGCACTTCTCTAATAGCTAGTAATGATGAACATTTTTCATGTATTTGTTGACTGATTGTATATTATCTTCTGAGAAGTGTCTGTTCAGGTCCTTGGCCCATTTATTGATTGGGTTATTTGTTGTTTTTTTTTTTTGGTGTTTAGCTTTTGAGGTTCTTTATATACCCTAGAGATTAGTGCTATATCTGATGTGTGAGGGGTAAAGATTTGCTCCCAAGATGTAGGCTTTCTATTCACCTCACAGATTTGTTTCTTTTGCTGAGAAGAAAGAAACTTTTTAGTTTGAGTCCATCCCATTTATTGATTCTTGATTTTAATTTTGGCACCAAAAGAGTCTTATTAAGGAAGTTGGAGCCTAATCCCACATGATGGAGATTAGGGTCTACTTTTTTTTCTATTAAATGCAGAGTCTCTGGTTTTATTCCCAGGTCCTTGATACATTTTGACTCGAGTTCTGTGCATGGTGAGAGATAGGGGTTTAATTTCATTTTGTTGCATATGGATTTCCAGTTCTCCCAGCACCATTTGTTGAAGATGCAATCTTTTCTCTAGTGCATGTTTTTGGTACCTTTGTCTAATATAAGATAATTGTAGTTTTGTGGGTTAGTCTCTGTATCCTCTGTTCTGTACCATTGCTCTACCAGTCTGTTTTGGTGCCAATACCATGCTGTTTTGTTACTGTTGCTCTGTAGTATAGTTTAAGGTCTGATATAGTGATGCCCCCTGCTTCACTCTTCTTGCTAAGGATTGCTTTAGCTATTCTGGGTCTCTTATTTTTCCAGATGAATTTCATGATTGTTTTTCTATTTCTATGAGGAATGTCATTGGGATTTTGATTGGAATTGCATTAAATCTGTATAGTGCTTTTGGAAGTATGGTCATTTTGATAATATTAATTCTGCCTATCCAAGAGCAAGGTAGATCTTTCTATCTTCTAAGGTCTTTTTTTGATTTCTTTCTTTAAGGTTCTGTAATTTTCATTATATAGATCTTTCACCCTTACTGAGATTCTTAATTCAAGAGTTCCTTCTAGCCTGGCACAGTGGTGCACACCTGTAATCCCGGTGACTCCAGAAGCTGAGGATCATGAGTTCAAAGCCAGCCTCAGCAAAAGCGAGGCACTCAGTGAGAACCTGTCTCTATTAAATACAAAATAGGGCTGGGGATGTGGCTCAGTAGTTCATGCCCCTGAGTTCAATTCCCAGTACCTCCCTCCCCACCCCATCCCACCCACCACAAAAAAGAGTTCTTTCTCTCATCAATACAGAGAAGCACAGTGGCTTCAGTAGGGTGCTTCCTTTACTGGTAGGGAAAGGGCTGGGTGAGGCTTTTGGTTTTGTCCTTCTGAATTTTCTCCCATTGCTTCTCTCTTTCTCCCTGCCATAGACTGTCGAAGGCTGTCTGCATTACCCCTTTCTCACCCGAGGGCAGAGCGTCCCTAGATGTCTGACTGCGTCTCCTTCCAGCCCTTCCTTTGAATTCCTAAGCAGCCACTGCTCTGAACTACCAATCTCAGTCATCCTGGGGTGACCTCATTCTGGAAGATGAACTTCATCTGTCTGGCACTGCTAGAGCCCCACTGTCCTGCTCCTGTGCAGTCTCTGTCTGCCTCCCCAGACCAGTGAGGGCTTCAGAGCTCAGCTGGTTTGGGATGTTCATTCTCTGTTTACCTCAAGTGGAAGTTTATAGTAGTTCCCGACTCCTAATTTTGTGGTAGGCTTAGATTAGGGGTGGTTTCATTATCCTTGTTGACTGGTGTGGTTTTTATGGAATATATGGAGAATTCAAAATCTAGGCAATTGGCATTATTTTACAGAACACAGTTCTTGGACTTTTCTTGTGTTTTATCTTTAAAATTTGTTATGATACTATCACATTTATATTCTTCAAGAACTCTTTCTTGTTCTCAGCTTGTTGTTTTAATCGTATCCTATTCCCATTTCAAGGATATAATATCCTCCCCGAGGACATTTATTATAGCTTTTTAAAATATATCTCAGGGAGGATATTTATTATATCTTTTCAGAAAGTGTTACCCTGCCCACTGTATTATCTCTTTTTCCTCTATTTGCTTTTCCTTCTTCCTCCTCTTTTAAAAAGTTTTGTTTTGGAGTCTCTCGTTCTTGTTAGCAGTTTATCTGAAACATCTGGTGTCCTCTGATCATCGTGCTGGTGAAATTCCCCAAAGCTGACAGGCAGCTCTGTTGTGAACAGGTGGGTGGCCTTTGGGCCTCATGCCAACAGCACTGGTTGGCAAGCCAGCTCTTGCACTGGGGGAGTCAGATTTGAAGATTTCACTGGACAACTCATTGTATCCTAAGACGAGTCCTATACCATTACAGTGAAATTGGTGGTTTAAATTGGAAAGACAGGGAGCTGAGGGCACATGGTGCTCTTGGTGTTTGGTGTGCTGATCCTCTCAGTTCCTCCATACTGTGGTGCCTGTGCTTGTGCATCTGAGTTTTTGGAGGACTGAAAGGGTTTCCGTTCCTGCAGTCAGCCCCAGCTAGATACCAGTGTTTTGGTTCCACAGCTCTTTTGAATCTGTTGTCCTCTTCTTATCCACTTTTTATCTTCCAAAGAATTCGTGCACTGTTTCATCTACCATTGCCTCATATATCTTTTTAGAAATCTGTGTATTGTCCTTTAGCTGTTTCGGGTGAGAGAAAAAATAGATGTGTGTGGTCATATTTTTAAGTTATATTTGATTACCTTAGTACCAAGTTTCCACCCTTTTCTGTACTCATCTAGATTGACTTTATTTACTAGAACAAAATAAAATTGCAGTGTTTTCAGAAAGATAATTATATATCTCAGTCTACCTACAAAAAAAGTTACATTTTTGCAGACAGTTTAACTGTTGGATTCTCTACTTGGATAAAAATTTGGAATGTTGTCTTCGATGACTGTCTTGATTCTCTTTGTGGTAGATGGTTCCTCTGGCAGGACCCAGATGAGGGTCTAGACCTGTGGGATCCAGCTGCCTCTTCGAAACAGAGTGAAGACATAAAGCATGGTTAAAAATAACAAATGAATATAAAAGAGGAGTAGTTAGAGCAGCCCATTCACAATTAAGTATAAAGTAAGGTTGCTTTATCTTTAATGCCAAGTTTTTTAAAAAGCACAGTTATATGGTAAGCTGAGCATGCCCAGAAACCTGCCTTGGGAGCATGTGCAAAACCTAGCCCCGCCCAACTCCTCCTTTGAAGGTGGAAATGGAGTTGCCCTCCCCTTGAGCCGGTACTGGTTAATGGAAGTGAACCAGGAACTGACAATAGGCTACTGCCTTCCCATTTGTTTGGCCAGCGATTTACATCATTCTGTCTCATCCAGAAGGTGTAAGATTTCCATTGCAAATAGAGATTGTGGAGAGGGGTCAGCAGCTGGACTAGAGGAGTAAGATGTTACTTTTCCTGGTGGTCCTTTGGATTTTGCTTCGCTTTCCAACGCCCTGTGCAAACGGAAGCATGGCTGATGGTTCTTAGGAGAAAAATACATGAATAGTCTTTTAATTGGTTCCTTGATCATTCTTTTCTCTTTTATTACAATTTTAGCTTTTAAGTGACTCGGCTGCCTTCTCTACTATTTGGTCATGAATTTCTTTTTTTCCTTCTCAACAAGGATTGTTCTGGGGACCCAAGTGCTGTCAGCTTTTATAAGGAATGTTGATTACTTTATATGAAATAGGATGGAAGGAGGTTGATTAAACCCTGTGAAATGAGAGACAGTTGGGGAATTCTGGGAAAGATGGCAATGGACAAAGATTAGTGGGATCACAATGTACTTCTACAATATTTGTGAAAGGGATGTGTGAGATAAGGATCAGATTTTTTTTAATAGCATCAGGTATCAACCAGCACTAATGAGTGAAAGCTAAAGGGAGGCAGCTTGAAAGTCTTTGCAAGAAAGGATTTTGTTCATAACTATGACTTCACAAATAATGACTCTCCCAGGATTCTCTGAATTTCCCCTCTGAGAGTGGACCATTTGAGTAGAACCAGAGTATCAAAGAAGAAATTTTAAAGTCTAGTAAAAATTTATATGTGGATTTTTCAAAATGCTACAAATAGTTGATTCTTTGCTGTCTTTAAACAATATACAGTAATCACAAGAAAAGTTCCTTCTGTTCTTTGTGTCATTAGTTCTTGGCCTCACTCAAACCTAAGTGATGATGTGGAGGAAGAGAGCACACAAGATAACATGGCTATTAGCTTCCAGTTTAGAGGCTTGTCCTGGCGAACATTTCTTCTCTTTTCATGAGGTATAAAAATATAATCAAAACCCATCAGGACAGATTTTATATGGCTAAAAATTCATGCTTTCATGAAAATAGGAAAGAGTATTTCTGATTTTTCTTAAAGTTTTCAAATACATCTAAATAGTAGATAGAAAAGACAGTGGAATGAGATTACCGTCATTACCCTAAGTACACATATAAAGACACAACTAGGGGCTGGGGATGTGGCTCAAGCAGTAGTGCGCTTGCCTGGCATGCATGCAGCCCGGGTTCGATGCTCAGCACCACATACAAAAAAAGATGTTGTGTCCGCCGAGAACTAAAAAATAAATATTTAAAAATCTCTCTCTCCCCTTCCTCCCTTCCCCCCCTCTCTCTCTCTCTTAAAAAAAGACACAACTGATGTGACTCTGTATACAACCAGAGATATGAAAAATTGTGTACCATATGTGTAATATGAATTATAATGCATTCTGCTGTCATATATAACAAATTAGAATTAAAAATAAATAATTTTTTAAAAAAGATTTTAAAAAGTGGGAAAATCAGAAACTAATATCGTTCCATGCTGTACATATCACTTCCCTTTCTCAAGTACAATCTGGCACAAAATGTGTTGAGAAGAGATTCCCCTCCAAAAAAAAAAAAAAAAAATCCACTGGGGCTGGGGATATAGCTTAGTTGGAAGAGTACTTGCCTCACACGCACAAGGCTCTGGGTTCAATCCCCAGCACCACCAAAAAAAACCCAAAATCTGATATTACATCCAATGGCATGAACAAGATTTAAAAAGCCACATAACCATAATGAGAGCACAAAGCACACAAAAGGCTTTCTAGATTCCAATCTAGAAAAAAAAAAACATATCCAAGGAAGGAGAACAATGTTCTTGCAATTACTTTTCTCTAAGGAGTGTCTTAGTATGCTGATGAATGACCTTTTTTAACCCCCAGCACTGAGGATTGAACTGAGGAGTGCTCTACCACTGAGCTACATCTGCAGTCATTAATGTTTGTTTTGTTTTTATTTTTCTTGAGACAGAGTCTCACCAAGTTGCCCAGGCTCTCCTCAAACTTACCATTCTCCTACTTGTCAACCTCCTGAGTAGCTAGGATTATAGGCATGCACTATTGTACTGGCTACAAATTATATGTTTTTAAATCAGGAAATTGTCATTTAGAGAATATTATTCCCATAAGTTCTTTCTATATAAATTATTATAGAGCAAGCTTCACACAACCAATTGAAGAGACATTATTGTTAATAGATTATCCTATATTGTAGTTAATTGTATGGAAAAGAAACAATGTAGCAAAAATGAAATCATAAAAACAAAGAGATTTCACATAGTAATGTAGATTAAAATGTCATACAACTATAAATTCCCCTAAAATTCATAGACCAAGATCCTACCCAAGATTGAGACTTGAGGAAGGACTGACTGTATCCTTTAAAGGCACAAACTCATTTTTTCTTCTCTGTGGTACCCTGTGCCACACTGTAAAGAAGCCCAGGCTATCTTGCTGGAGGGAGAGTTCATTTGAAGAAAGCCCCTGACATATGAAAGACCACATGGAAAGGGAGACTACATAAAGCCAACAGTCAGCACCTTAGTTCCGGACATACAAAGCCATCTCAGACCTTGTAGTCTAAATCAGGCGTGTGCTGTATGGGTGAGCCTAGGTGACACTGGAGCAGAACCTTGGTTAAAGTCTTGACTTACAAAAGTATGAGAAATAAAATGGTTGTTTGTTTGGTAGTGGGGATTGAATTCAGAGGCTCTCGACCACTGAGCCACATCCCTAGCCCTATTTTGTATTTTATTTAGAGACAGGGTGTCACTGAGTTGCTTAGTGCCTCGCCATTACTGAGGCTGGCTTTGAACTCTCGATCCTCCTACCTCAGTCTCCTGAGCCACTGGAATTACAGGTGTGCACCACCACTCCCGGCAAATGGTTATTTTTTAAAGCCACTAAATTTTGGAATTTTTAAAAATATAACAATAGATAACTAAAACGCTGTTTATTGATGATTTGTAGTGCTTTTATTTAATGACCAGTTTTATTAAAGAATACCCCATTTATTTCTACTGTGATCAGCAAACAAACTGAAATTCAATATTTAAAACTTTTTGCCAAGAATATAACCTATCTTGCAAGTTTCCATGAGGACTAGAAAAGAATATATATTCTGGAGTTGTTGGGCATTGTCAGTCAATGTCAATAAGGTTAAGGTGGTTGATAGTTTTGTTCAGACTATTGTGTATCATTAGTGATTTTTTTTTATAGTGTTACTATCAGTTGTTAAAAGGGTGTTAAAAATTCAAAGTATAGATTTGTCTCTTCAGATTTGTCAGCTTTCATATATTTGGGGCATATAAATGTTTGGTTGTATGGTGTCATGTTTCTGTGTTCTTAAAAACACATTATGGTATTATGAAATGTCTTTCTTATCTCTTATAATACTCTTTATCTTGAATTAAATTCATCTGATGTTAGTATAGCCTCTGCATTCTTCTTGGCTTACTATTCATGATGTATTTTTATCTATTTCTTGTTTTCGTTCTATTCATATTTTTATTTAATGTAATTAAATAAAATTACATTAAATAAAAATTAAATTTTATTTAATTTATCCATGAGCGTTTAGCTTTATTGCTTTTCATTATTGTTTTAGCAATGTTTCCAGGAATTATGAAATGCATTCTTTAATTTATCACAGTTTTCATAATTTAAATTGTGATACTTTCTCACATCTCCCCAAGTCCTTTGTGCTTTGTCGTCATACATATTACAGCTGTATACCCTATGTTTTTTACCTTAGTCATGTTTCCAAGAAATTAAAAGAATAAATATGTATACATATTTCCTTTTATATTTACCTACATTTTAGTATTTCTAGTACTTTTCATTTCTGTTTATGGTGCATTGTCTTTAAAAATATCTACCCCAAATTCTCCACATTCCTGTATCATGTTGCTTCTCTCATTATGAAGTAATATCTATTTCCCACCCGCTGAGTCTGGGCTGGTCTTTTGTCTTGTTTTAATGAACAAAATATATTTTTGGTGAAAGTGATGCCATGCCAATCCTAGACCTAACACCTTGGGAAGGTATATACCTTCTACTTTTATCCTCTAGAAATCTAATCAACAAATAAAAAATTTTAGAATGACTGAATGACTAAAAGCATTTGAGGGGATAAGCCTGACCCAACCAGTTGAGCTAGCAGACATGTAAACAAAGCTATTTTGTCAGTTCTACCTTTGGTTAAACAATCCCTGCTAAAGGAAACCACATAAGCACTAATAAATACCTAGAGCAAAGGACCCATCAGAAAATTATGTAAAGCCAAATCATAGAATAAGGAGACATAACAAAGAATTTTTATTTTAAACCATTAAGTTTATTACACAGTGAACTAAAACACACAGTGCATCTGTTTCTACCTGATGGATTATCTCCTTTTATCCTGAAGAGGTTCTTTTAGCATTGTTAATAGTAGAGATCTATTGGTATTGAATTTTCTTACTTTTTATTTATTTAAAAATGTCTATTCTGCTTTAAGTTTTGAAGAGTATTTATCCTGGATTAGCAGTTTTTGTCTTCTAGCACCTTAAACCTTTCCGTTAACTTTAATCTCTCATTTCTGATAAGAAGTCAGCTATCATTTTAGTCATTTTTACCTATGTGTAACACACCACTTTTTTCTAATTGCCTTCAAGACCTTTTTCTTCCTAATTGATTATTTACAGTTGACTCTGATGCATCTAGATGTGATTTGCTTTGTAACTAACTTTAGTATTCACTGAGTTTCCTAAATCTGTTAACATCTTTTTTGTTAATTTGAGATAATTTTAGCCATCATTGTCTTAAATATTTTTTCTTTACAATTTATGCCTCTATTCTTCTAGAAATCTAATTATATGTATGTTAGGTCACTTTGTCCTGATAGTAACCAAGTCTCTATTTTTTTCTTTCTGATTTTTAGACCAGATAATTTTTATTGGTCTATCTCCAAGTTAACTTTTTGCTGTTTTTGCACTATATAATCTGATGATAGATTTGTTTCATGAATTTTTCATTTCAAATACTATACTCTTTATTTCTTTTAAAAGAAATTTTTCATTTATATGTTGACACCCATATCTACTTATTCATTATGATTAAGCTTTTCTTTAATTCCTTGAAATTAGTTATAAAAACTTTATAAATTTTTTTTCTGCTAATCCTAACATCTGGGTCAGCTCACGGAACTTTTTTTATATGTAACATTTTCTCTTGTGGTTCTCATTTTTCTATCTTCTTTGCATTCTGGCAAAATTTAATGATATTCTACATGCCTATAATCCCATCTCATCAGGAGGCTAAGGCAGGAGGATCAAGAGTTCAAAGCTAATAAATTATGCATGGCACACATTGTTTAATTTTGCATGTAACTTCTTTTTAGTGCATCAATGAGGTTTTAGTGACATTGTCATCCAACACTTGGCCTTTGTTGTTCAGGGAATGCCTTCATGATTTTAATACTGGTTTTCCTATTCAGACTGTGGATTGGGTTTGAATATACTGTTATCAACCACCTGGTCTTTTAATTACTCATCCCAGTAAACTTATAGTTTGTGAAGCATTTGTTTCTCAGATTCATGACACTGTTAGAACCTGAAGTAGTAGCTGATGGGTATCTGTGAATTCTTTTTTTTTTTTTTACTTGTAGTAGATTGTCTGAAACAGGCATATTCTCCTCTGTGTTTATCCAAACCTCCCTGTCATGTGCACTACAAGTTACAATTTGGAAGTTACTGTATTAAAATTCTGTCTGTTCATGGTTCTAGAAGAGTGATGTTCTCTCCCAAACACTGGTTACTACAGCAGCATTTTTAATGTTGTAAAATAAGAATAAAGGCTCTGAAGGCCAAAGATTTTAAAAAGTCATTTTACAAATGTTACGTTAAATTAAAACTGAGCTTTGCTGTAATACTGTTTTCTCTTCAAAATGTGATGGTACAGGAAAGGTGTTATATGAAGGGGTGGTATTGCAGGGGAGCATTTTATATTGAAGAAGTAAAAAAGTTATAATATTTATAATTTTGATGAGTTTATTTTTATAGGGAAGATTTTTCTCCCCTGAAATTTTTTCTGGTATAGCAAAATGTTTCCATTATTAAAAATTGAAATTGTTAAAAAAAAAGAGTTCAAAGCTAGCCTCAGCAACTAAGGGATGCACTTAGCAACTCAATGAGACCCTGTATCTAAATAAAATGCAAAAATAGGGCTGAGGTTGTGGCTCAATGGTTAAGCACACCTGGGTTCAATCCATGGTACCAAAAAAAATTTTAAATTATATTCTGGTCATTTATAGATGATACATCATAGGAAGTCTGGATTATATTGTCTTCCTATAAAGGATATTCTGTTTTATGTGTCATGCAGGCTAATTACTGGTGAATTGTTTTGATCATATTAGATTTGGTATTATTATTATTATTATTATTATTATTATTATTATTATTATTATTATTATTATTATTATTTGGTACCAGAGATTGAACTCAGGGTACTCAATTACTGAGCCACATCCCCAGACCTGTTTTGTATTTTATTGAGAGACAGGGTCTTGCTGAGCTGCTTTAGCACCTCGATTTACTAAGGCTGGCTTTGAGCTCGTGATCCTCTTGCTTCATCCACCTGAGTCACTGGGATTATAAGCATATTCCACCTCGCCTCACTAGGTTTGGTATTTTTCTTTATTTCCATATTTCATGGTGCATTATACTTGTACATAATGGTGGGATTTGTTGTTATGTTTTCATACATATGTACAATATAGTGATAAAACTTAGCCAATATCATTCTCGAGTATTTCTCTTTTACCTGCTTTCCTCTCTCCCCTGATCCCTTTCCTCTATTCTACTGATCTCCCTTTGATTGTCATCAGATTCCTTTCACACACACACACACCTTTCTTTTCTTTTTTCCTTTCTGGCTGCCACATACATTTTCAGCATGAATCAATTTTGATTTCAAATTTAGGTCTACCATTTTCCCTTTACTCTTTTGTGTGTGGTTCTTTTTGCTAAGGCTTATTCCTGAACTCTTAATTAAGTACCTGATATATTAGTGAAGCTGTTGCAACCTGACTCTGCTGGAAACCATTTCTTCCAACATTGCCATTTAGCATCATCTTCAGTCTCCTTTATAGCAGTCAAACTCTGCTAAGCCTTAAAGAGTCTCATCTGGTACATTCCTATCAAAAATGAATTTCCTCCAGGCTTTTAGTATTCTCTCTCTAACACACACATAATTACATTGCACCCACCATAAATAGCTCAGACATTCTTGTCCACAAAATTCCAACCACTATGATAATCTTGCACTTTGATAATTTTCTCCTTAACTCAGTATGACCACCATCTTACTTGAGCTTCATCTCCCTAATTGTGTTTTGTGCACCAGGCCTACAGTCATGTCTGAAATTAATACCTGAAAATGTTTAGTTTTTCTAGTTTTATACTCTTTTGTGTCAGGAAAACAAATCAAGTACATTAGATCTATAACAGTTTCAAGTAAAAATACTAACTTACTTATATCTTTGCCCATCAATAGTGGTAGAGACACTTAGGTCAACTTACATAGAAACTGCAACATCTTATATACTCAACAACAATTTCATTGTCCATGGAACGAAAAATTAATTGAAAGAGTAAACCCAAAATGGATATCTGAAAAATAAACTGGTCAAAATTAGTAAGACAATCAGACTTAAATAATCATATATTTTACCAATAGCACTAGCTTAAAAGTATGAGTCTACAATAACTAGAAAAATACATGTTAATGGCTAGAGTCATAAAATTTCTATTATGATAGGCAGTCTCTTATGATGCTTTAATATTATATGATAGTTGTGAAATGATTACAAACTAATAATGAACATAATCTATTTGAAGATTAAAATGTTCTTCCCTGTATTATCTACAAAGTTTAGATAAACCTCAAAATGCCCTGGAAAAGAAATTTCTTAAGTCTCATCAAAATGAACTGCCAGGTTTTTTCCTACATTGACATGACACAGTGCCAAGATTTCTAGTTCTGAATACACACTTTCTATAGGGAAGAGACTTTTATCTTGGCAATTAATAGATCATTTATCTCATTTCATACAGCCAATTTTAGTCGTAAGAAAAGAAATGTTTATGTATTTATTCTGCTGACTTTAATCTATAATCTAATCAGGGATCAACAAACTTTTCCTGAAAAGAGACTGATAATAAATATATTAGACTTTGTAGGCAAGTCTTCATTGCCACTCAAGTGCCAGTGTAGCACAAAACAGCCTAGACTGTGGGTAAATAATATAAGTTTCTGTGTTCTAATAAAACTTTGTTTACAAAAGCAAGTGTTATTGTTGGACATCGTGGTGTGCTCCAACAGTCACAACTACTCAGAAAGCTGAGGCAGGAAGATTACTTGAGCCTAGGAGTTTAGGCCAGCCTGGGAAATAAGAGAGAGGGGGGGGAGGGAGGGGAGAGAAGAGAGAGGAGAGAGAGGGAGGGAGAGAGAGAGAGAGAGGGGAAAGAATGAAAGAAGGAAGGAAGGGAGGGAGGGAGGGAGGGAAAAAAGGAATAAAGAGAACAATTAAAAAAAACCAGTGTCAGGCTCATCACTGTTCCAAAGTATTAATGTTTATGCTCACAATAGATGTTTGGCTAGGCTGTATACATACATACATACATGCATACATGAAAGCAATTCTGTTCTTTTGTTTGCTTTCTTTTATTTTTTCCATTTTTTTGTTGATACATTATAGTTGTAAATCATGGCAGTATTTGTTGTTACATATTTCCACATGCGCAATATAACACTCCAGTTTGGCCTATATCATTCCCCAGTATTTTCCCTTCACTCCTCCATCTCCTGGTCCCTTTCCTACACTCTACTGATCTCCTTTTGATATTCACTTTCTTTTCCTTTTTCCTCTCTTGCTTCCACATCCGAGAGAAAACATATGCTCCCTGGATCTTATGAGTTTAGCTTATTTTGTGTAACAGAATGTTCTCAAGTTTCATCCGTTTTCCAGCAAATGACATAATTCATCTTTATGACTGAATAAAGCTCCATTGTGTGTATATGCCACATTTTCTTTATTTATTCATCCTTGATAAGCACCTAGTTTGGTTCCATAGTTTGGCAACTGTGAATTGTGCTGCTATAAACATGGGTATGCATGTACTACTCTAGTATTATGACTTTAATTCTTTAGGATAAACATTGAGTAGTTGTATAGCTGGGTTATATGGTGGTTTCCTGCCTAGTCTTTTGAGGAACCTCCATACTGATTTCAATAGTGGTTATATTCATTTACAATCCTATCAACAGAGAAAAAAGTGTCCCTTCTTCTCCACATTCTCTTTAGCATTTATTATTGTTTATATTCTTTTTTTTAAGTAGTTGGACACAATACCTTTATTTTTATTTATTTATTTTTAATGTGGTGCTGAGGATTGAACCCAGGGCCTCGAACGTGCTAGACAAGCAATCTGCTGGGGTTTTTTTTGTTTGTTTGTTTTTAAGGGCGGGGAGAGAGAGAGAGAAAGAGAGAGAGAGAGAGAGAGAGAGAGAGAGAGAGAGAGAGAGAATTTTAACATTTTTTTTATTTCTTAGTTTTCGGCAGACACAACATCTTTGTTTGTATGTGGTGCTGAGGATCGAACCTGGGCCGCGCACATGCCAGACGGGCGCGCTACCACCTGAGCCACATCCCCAGCCCCAGCAATCTGCTGTTGAGCCATAACCCCAGCCCCATATTGTTCATATTCTTGGTGGCTGCTATTCTGACTAGAGTGAGATGAAAGCTCACTGTAGTTTTGATTTGCATTTCCCTAATTGCTAATGATGTTGAACATTTTCATAGATTTGTTGTCCATTTTTATTTCTTCTTTTGAGAAGAATCTGTTTAATTCATTTGCCCAATTAAGCTAGGTTATTTGAGGTTTTGGTATTAAGTTTTTTAAAGTTTCTTATATAGTCTGGATATTAATCCTGTGTCAAAGAGTAGTTAGCAGGGCTGGGGATGTGGCTCAAGCGGTAACACGCTCGCCTGGCATGCATGCAGTGCAGGTTCAACCCTCAGCACCACATACAAACAAAGATGTTGTGTCCGCCGAAAACTAAAAAATAAATATTAAAAAATTGTCTCTCTCTCTTTTTTAAAAAAAAGAGTAGTTAGCAAATATATTTTCTCCCATTCCGTAGGTTCTTTCTTCATGTTACTAATTGTTTCCTTTGCTGTGCAGAAGCTTTTTAATTTGATGCCATTCTGTTTATTAACTTTTCATTATTTTCTGAGCTTTAGGAGTTCTAATAAGAAAGTCATTGCCTGTACCTATATGCTGGAGTCTCAAACCTATATTTTCTTCCAAGGATTTGCATAGTTTCTGGTCTGATTCCTGGGCTTTTGATCTCTTTCAAGTTTGTACAGGGTCTAGTCTTATTTGTCTACATATAGATAACCAATTTTCCTGGCACCATTTGTTTAAAGCCTGTCTTTTCTCCCAATATATTTTTGGCATCTTTGTCAAGAATCAGATGACTGTTAACTGTGTTGGATCTTTTTCTGTGTCTTCTCTTCTTTCCCATTGGTCTATGTATCTGGTTTTATGACAGAGCCATGCAGTGGTTATTTCAATAGCTTTGTACTATAATTTGAAGTCAGGTATTGTGATGATGCCTCCAGCTTGCTTATTGAATTAGAATTGTTTTGGCTATTCTGAATATTTTATTCTTCCAAATGGATTTCAGGACTGTTTTTTCTAGGTCTGGAAAAATGACATTTATTATTATTATTATTATTTTAAATTTATATATGACAACAGAGTGCATTACAATTTATATTACATATATAGAGCACAATTTTTCATATTTCTCTTTGTATACAAAGTATATTCACACCAATTCGTGGGTATTTTGATGGGAATTGCATCAAATCTGTATGTTGCTCATAAAACCAATTTCAAACATATACAATCATATTAGTAGTGATTTTAGTGTCCAGAAAGAGATCTACTAAACAATAATTACTGGGCTGGTATGGTGACTTGTAGTCCTAACTACTCAGAAGGCCAAGCCAGGAGGATTGCTTGAGTCCAGGAGTTGGAGATCAGGTTAGGCAAAATAGCAAGACCCCCATCTTAAAAATAATAATAATTACTGATGTCAAAACACATCTCAATCATTATGATAGTCACTAACTCTTCATTGTTTTCCTTGAAACTCTAATATACAATTAGTGAATGTCAATTTAGGACTAATTGTGCTGTTTTATAGAGGAGAAAGCTGATTATAATAGTAAATGAAATCAGCTATCATGAACTGATTTGTGTTTATTTAATTACAATTATCATGCTGATGACTCTACATATTAAGTCTCCACCTATAGTCCCCTAGGTGCTAATTTTAAAGATATGAGTTTTCATTAAAAATAAGAAAAGAAACCCCTCCATATGCATTTCAATAATTCAAATTGTATTATAATTTGACTATTAACACAAGGGAAAATCAATGCAACTAATTCAGATTTAAATTCAAGATTACACAGTGCAAAAGAGGGAATAGCCTTGGAAAGGGAAGTAGAAAAATGTAAGATTCCTCTTAGAGGTCAGAAAAAAATAAATTAAAAAATGTGATTTTTTTTTTAAAGGTAGTGTTAACTTGAAGTGGAAAACAAAAAGCAAAAATCCTTTGAAGCAAAGTCAGTTGTGTTTACAAGGACCTTTGAGTTTCTTTGATGTTTTAGTGATTCTGGTTTTTAAAATGTTGATTTGTGGAGGATGGGCACAGGGGATTGAATCTAGGTGCTTAACCACTGATCCACATCACCAGCCCTTTTTTTACATTTTTCTTTATTTTGACATAGGAAATCCATAAATTACTTAAGGCCTTGCTAAATTGCTGAGGGTGACTTTGAACTCAATATCCTCCTGCCTCAGCCTCCAGAGCCACTGGGATTACAATGTGCATCATGAAGCCCGGCCTTAAATGTTGATTTTATAATCCTTTCTTTTTAGCTGATAAGAGAAATTACAAAATACAGAATACTTGCAAACTACAAAATATAGGATACTTACAACTAAAGGTGCTTTGTTAAATGATCAGAGTTTAACTAACTCTGCAAGTGACTCTCAAGCAGTGACTCTCAAACTGGGAGAGTAATACTAGTCTTATCAAGAGAAGTTTAGAAATGCCTGGGGGCATTTTGTTGTTGTTTCACCATCACTGAGGAAACTACTAACATTTTTTGGCCAGGCCCATAGATAGTATATAACCTTCAGCTAGTAGGAACAGTCCAAACCAAAGTACCAATAGAGTTCTATCAAGAAACCCTGGTGCAAAGAAGTAATCTACCAAGGAAAACACAGTTGCAGTTAAGTAAGAGAACAGAGCAGGTGCCGGGTGCAGTGCTGCATGCCTGTAATCCCAGTGGCTCTGGAGGCTGAGGCAGGAGGATCATGAGTTCAAAGCCAGCTTCAGCAAAAGTAAGGCCCTAAACAATTCAGTGAGACCTTATCTCTAAATAAAATACAAAATAGGGCTGGAGATGTGACTCAGTGGTCTAGAGCCCTTGAGTTCAATCCCTGTTACCAAAGAAAAATAGACCACCCAGGTGACTTGTTTGTACCAGTAGGTCTACCTAAAACGAAAAGGGATTTTATGCAGTCAAATTTTTTTATTATCCATTTAAATATAATTCTTTATTTCTTTATGTTTGTCAAGAAGTAAATATATTTAAGATAACAATGAAAAATAATAAAAGAATGACAAGTATAGGAACCTAATGATGACTTACACTTTTTGATTATAGACTTGAGATTCATCTAAAATGACAATGCAATCCCTAGCTATTGCAACAGAAATCTTAACCTCTGAGTGAAAAAAAAAGAGGGATGTTGAGATACCTTCAATCATCTTTTCTCACTTCTGCGTAAGTACCAAGAGAGGTTGGCCAAAAATATTTTAAAACCTAAAACATACTATTAAACGTGGCTTTTCTTTAAAATAAGTGCAAGTATATGATATGGTCTGGTGTTAATTTACAATCCCTACTTTCTTATGCTGCGACTGTCTTTAAATGTGCCCAGTTTGAACTGAGATGTGCCATAAGTCAGATATCAAAGACTTATTATGAAGAATGTAAAATAACAGTTATATTTTTATTTTGATTACAAGTTAAAAGGATGACATTTTAAATATATTGAATTATGTAAAATGTGTTATTAAATGAAGCTCATCTGTCTTATTTTTTAAAATATGACTTCTAGAAAATTTAATTTACATGTAGAGTTAATATTATATTTCTATTGGTGGTTCTAAGGGATCAGTGAGAAATAAGAGAAAGATCATGTTCAGATTCTCTATTTCATCATTTGGGTTTGATGTCATTCACTGATCTTCTTATGTATTCCAAACCATTTCAAATTTCATGTGGATTTGGGTAAGACTGAGCTTTCATACTAATCACAGAGAACTTACTTTCCCATATATGTTTGTTCAGTGTCCCCCACTGAGTATAGTCTTCATAATAGTGTTTATGGTCCTGTTTCTAATTTTATACTGCATGCATCAGTTAAAATGCTGAAGATTCAGGAGGGTTTGCTTTGCTTCGGTGTATGCTCTGGTAGACTATATGTTATCCCGAAGAACATATTTTCTCCTCCACTCTCCCTGTCTCCTCCAAGAGGTGCTTGTGATCTTCCAAGCACACTTTGGGAGGATGTTATCAGCCTTACTTTGTTTCAGTGAGAAGAGAACAGTTTCCACAGTAGGAACTATCTAAAAATGTCTCCTTAGTAATGAAAGCATTTATTGCCAAGACTTTTGTTGCTTTGTCAATTGTCTATATTGGCTGTAACCGCCAGGATTTTGCTGTTTAATTATTTAAACCACATAAATGGGCAATCTTTCATATATTATCTCTATTTCTTCTTTAAAAATGAATTATAAAATTTTAACTTTGACCCATATTTGTATAGATGAAATATCTGAGACTCAGAAAAGTTAATGATTTGCCTATAGTCACACAATTAGACTTCTGACTACAATCCTTTTGGCTGTATTCCTTACTTCTGCTGTTGTTCTGGTAAGGAAGTAATTTATATTTCTGAAAACTAAATGGATAAAGCCCAACAGTGCACTGTGGAAATTGAGATGTGCAGGCCACAAGTCACCAATGTCTGTTCTGCATTTATTTCAACACACCAAATATTTGACCTCCGTGAAAAGAATGCCAAGGTAAATTAGGCAGAACCAGAAACAGGAACTCATATACATGCCATATATTAGTGGCAATTTCAGATGTTTGAGTTTCTTTCTTTGTACAGTTGAAAGTGGAATAATATTTGTCAGGGCTAGACAAACAGTAGATGCTGGCAGAAGACCTTGCCTTGTATATGACTCACTTCCATTAGTACAGTACAGTTCGACATGACTTTTTAATTGTGGGGAGTGCCTCAGCCCTACTCATCATGCCCAGCCTAAACCTCCATCTTCCCTGGATTTAAGGACAAGATACTTGTTTAAATTCCACTTAAGTTATATGATCCCTTTACTTAAAGTCTAATATTTTATGCATTTTTATTCTATTAAGTCTAAATCCTTATGCTTGATTTTCAAGGAATTTCATAGTCTGACATAAGCACACAAATATGTCATCCTTTATAGAATCCTTTCCTCTTAGCAAAATGAGGTGTCCTTACTGTCCTTTAAACATACTTCTTTCTGCTGAGTCTTTTATGCTGTTTAATTCACTTGCCTTTTATTCTCTTTTTAGAATCTGAATCCTATGTACTTATCCAGGTCTAGCTCAAATCCCAAGACTCATCCCTTACTTTTAACTCTTTAGTGTTTACAATTTGTACCAAAATACATTTTAGTATTTATTTTGTGGCAGGGTAGGGCCCTTGCCACCCTCCCACTACACTAACTTTTACCAAGGAGGAAACTGGTGTTACCAAGAAAGACCTGTTTATAATTTAGGAGTTCCCATTCTCGAGATTATAATGAGGATCTAGAGTCACCTCCACCCTTGGAGATAGATCCAAGATTGGGGTCCTTCGGCACAGGTGTAAAGGTTGATCCATTGCCTAAATCTCTTACATTGGCACAGAGGATGATGTACACACACACACACATACACACACACGCCAAAACTCAGGAAGGAAGGAAGGAAGGAAGGAAGGAAGGAAGGAAGGAAGGGAGGGCGGGAAGGAAGGAAAGAAAGAAAGGTGGGCGGGCGGGGGGGAAAGAAGGAAGGAGACCTTTGAAATCCATTGAGAAATGATACTGTTCTGGTCAACCTCACAGAAAATGGATATTTCTTGTCATTTTCTGACTTACCATATTGTGACCAAGCATAGTGCTATTATTTTATTTTTCTACTAAGACCTTTACTAGGATTCACCTGGTTTATAACTTTCTACCTTTAAATATAACTGAATCTGCTGGAAGGTGGTGGCAGAGTCTGTAATCCCAGATATTCAGGAGGCTGAGGCTGGAGGATCGCAAGTTTGAGGTAAACTTGGGGAACTGAGCCAGACTCTGTTTCAAAATAAAAACTAAACTGGGCATGGTGGCACACATCTGTAATCCCAGTGGCTCAGAATTGTGAAACAGGAGAATTGGGATTTCAAAGCCAACCTTAGCAACTTAATGAAGCCCTGAGTAACTCATTGGGACCTATCTCTAAATAAAATACAAAAGAGGGCTGGGGATGTGGCTCAGTGGTTTAGTTCCCAAGAGTTTCATCTCTGATAGCAAAAAAAAAATTAATAATAAATGAATAAATAAAATAAAAAGGGCTGGGGATGTAGCTCAGCAGTAGAGCACCCCTGGATATTTGTACTAGGGAGTACAAAAAAAAAAAAGATTTTTCAATACATATTACTTTTTGTCTAGTTTATTTCATTCAGAATCTCCCTGTTTTTGCTATTATCAATAGTTCTTTATTCTTGCTAAGTATGTTTCCAAAATTTATTATCTATTTTCCTATTGATATACATTGGGGATTTTTTTTTAAGTAAACCAGGTTATATTTATACAGTGGAAAATTATTAAGCAATGAAAATAAGAAGTACATTCACATTCAACAACTTGGATAAATCTTATAAAAATACATATGGAGCTAAAAAAGCCACATACCAAAGAACACATGTGTATGATTACACTGTATAAAGTAACAAAACAGCCAAAACTAATCCTTGTTATTAGAAGTTAAAATAGTGCCTACCTCTGGGGGAGTGGAGGGAATAATTAGGGGAGCAATGAGAAAGGGCTCATGAAAGTGCATTTGATGTCCAATTTCTTGACCTGGGTTAGGGTTCAGTGGATATGTTTACTTTGTGATAATTCATTGTGCTATACGTGATTTTCTTTTGTCTGTTATATTTAATAAAAGAGAAGCTCTATTAACAGTAAAAAAATCAATCTCTACATTCATGTAATAGTTAGTAATCAAATGTCTACTATATGGTTAATATGAGTATAAGGGTTCTGAGGCATGTAAGACAGACATGTTCCCACAGTCCAACATTGGGGATTTTTTGACTATTACAAATAAAACCACCATGAATAGTTGTGCACAAGTCTCAGTGTGGATGTATGCTTTTATTTCTCTGGAGTAAATATCTCGACAGATGTGATTTAATTTTTAAAGCAACTGCCAAACAGTTTTCTAACAGTTTGTGCCATTGTTTATACTACATGTTATAGTCTGCAGTTCTAAGAGAGATACCATAGTCTTCATCTTTGTCAACATTTGTTATGATGAGTCTTAAATTTTGTCCATCCTACTGTATGTGTAATAACATTGCAGTTTTGATTTACATTTCAACTTATGTTGGATATCCTTTCATGTGCACATTTACCATATTTGTGTCTACTTTGGTGAAGAAAAAAAGTCTTCTGCCCATCTTTTCAAATTGGGTGATTTTTCTTATTAATAAGATATAAGAATCATTTGTATATCCTAGATATCATTCTCTTGAGAGAGATATGTTTTGCCAATACTTTTTCCTAGTCTGTCAGCTTACCTTTCCATTTCCATAACAATGAATATACAATAGACAAAGTTTGTTGTTGTTGTTGTTTTTGGTACTGGGGATTGAACTCAGGGTCATACCACCACTGAGCCACATCCCCAGTCCTATTTAGTATTTTATTTAGAGACAGGGTCTCACTGAGTTGCTTAGTGCCTCACTTTTGCTGAGGCTGGCTTTGAACTTGCAATCCCCCTGCCTCAGCCTTTTGAGCCACTGGTATTACAGGTATGCACCACCATGCCCAGCATGAGACAAAGTTTTTGAGGAGAGAGAGGAAAAAAGAGAGCATGAGGCAGAGAGAGCTAGTTAGTTTTAAAAGCCTCTGCCAAGCAGCTTTTTATATTTTCTTCCAGAAGTTGTATAGGTTTAGCTGCTACATTTAGGTCTGTAGTCTATTCCTACCAGTAGTGTGTGAGGGCTCCCATTGATCCACATCCTTGCCAACTTATTATTATCTTTTTGATTATAACCATCTTGATAGATGTGAAGTAGTATCTCACTGAGGTTGTACATTTCCCTAATGGTGCTGGGTATACTTTCATTTGCTTATTTGCTTTTGAATATTTTCTTTGGAGAAATGTCTATTCTAATTTCTTGCCATTTGTCTTTTCATATTGAACAATAAGAATTGCTTGTATATTCTAGGTAGTTATATTCTAACTACATGAATTGTAAATGTTTTCTTCTATGATTGTGTTTTCACTTTCTTCGATGGTAGCCTTTAAAAGTTTTAAATTTGATGAAGTTCATTACTTTATTATTTTTTCTTTTGGTGCTTGGGCCTTTGGTGTCTTAAATACAAAGTCATTGTCTACCCCAAGACTTACCTATGCTTTCTTACATTTAGTTTTGGTTCTTACATATATATGTGTTGTCCATTTTGAATTCTTACATTTATGTCTGTGGTCCATTTTGAGGTAATTTTTATGTGGGGTAGGGCTTAACTTAATTCTTTTGCATTAAAGACTATATCATTTTGAAATATATTTTCATTTGGAATGCAATTCTAGGATATCAGTTTTTTTTCTTTCAGAACTTGAAAATGTTGATGTACTGTTTTCTGGTTTGCATGGTTCTTGAATGAATTTTGACATTTTAGTTTCACTCCTTTGTACATAATGGTATCTGTTTTCTGTAGATGCTTTTCAATTTTTTTCTTAGCACTGGTTTTAAGCATTTAGTGTAAATTTGTGTCATCTTTATCATTTTTCTTATTCATTGAGCTTTTTGAATCTGAGTGTTCATCAGATATAGAACATTTTTATTTATTATTTCTTCAAATGTGTTTTTCCCACCTCTTTTAGGAACTACCGTAACATATATATTGGACTGGTTGAAGCTGTGCATACTGATGCTTTGTTCAATTCAGTCTCTTTCTCCGTGTTTGATTTTGGAGTCTTTATCACTGCATATTCAGTTTGCTGATATTGACTTCTTCAATGTTGAATCTGCTGTTAATCTCATTCAGTGTAATTTTCACCTTAGCCATTGTTTTATCTGATTTTATCTAATTTTATCTAATTCAGACATTTTTATATCTTCTTTTTCTCCTTTACATGCTTATGCTTTTCCATAGCATCTTGAACATATGGTATACAACTGTATTAATTTCCTTGTATAATAACTCTATCACAGTGTAATTAGTGATCATTTTTATTAATTTTCTTTTCAACATGGGTTATATTTTCCTCGCTCTTTGCATGCCTCATACATTTTTATTGGATTCCAAACATTGTGAATTTACCTTGTTCAGTACTGGATATTTTGTATTCTTTTAAATATTCTTGAGCTGTGTACAGCTTTTTGCTGAACTATCTTGGAAACATTTTGTATTCTTTTAAATATTCTTGAGCTGTGTACAGCTTTTTTTCTGAACTATCTTGGAAACATTTTTATCTTTTTAAGATTCTGCTAGACAGGAGTTACCTTAAATCTTGGGCTATTTTGTCCCTTTTACTGACTATGTTACTTGATGCCCTTTTATTATAGATTTTCCATTCTAGCTGGTGATTACAAAAATTGATCTGCATGCCAACAATCACCACCACCTTCCATTCTGTTCCTTTCTGAAGGTTCTTTCTCTGGCCTTACATGTGAGCCCACTGTTACATAGCCGCAGACTTCAGGGGAACCCTCCATAGATGTCTAGAGAGCTAGTGCATGTATACACTCTCCCTGCCTCTGCAGTTCTCTATTGTCTCCTTTATTCTGCTCTGGGACTTCTAGCTGCATCGGTCTTTTCAGACTTTAAAATCCATCTCTTCAACTCAGGAGATTTTCTATTTGAGTTTCCCTTCTCTGGGTGTGGCCTGAAAAATTCTTTCCAGGGAGTAAATTGGGATAATCCTAGCACTCATCTCTCATGCCTAACTTTATCTTAGAGGTCACTCTTATGCTGCTTATTATCTAATATCTGAGAACTGTTGTTTGTATTTTGTCCACTTTTTTTCCAATGTTTCATATGCGAGGGTAAATCTGTTGCCCCTCTTGGAGAGATTTAGTTTTCCATAAATGTTTAACACTATTCTCTGGCACATCATTTACAATAGATGAGGTTCTTCCTGGTAACAGCAGCGGTAGGCCTACTGAATGCTCCTAGGCAAGTGCCTTCACAAATTTCCAATGGTATATGTTATTATGCTGCCAATTATTTGTTTCAGATATGTTTTTCTTGTCTCATTTAGATTGTACTATGACATTAGGAACCCTTCATATCTTAGAATTTTATGTCCCCTCAACCCAAACTGGTCACATTTATCTTTAACAATTACTCAACCCTTACCCCGTAAGAATTCCCTTTGAGGTATTAAAGAATAATTCACTTGAGATTATTTATCTCCATGCCAACAATCACCACCACATTCTATCCTGTTCCTTTTCTGAAGGTTTTTAATATAACCTTATATTAAACATGTTAAACATCAATGCCACATATTTAAATGCTATGAGTAAAAGTGAATGCTGATTCATCCACTAATTGTATGTATCCTGGTAGAAAGAACTACCACTACCTTATTGTGGCCAGTTGAGAAATTTTCTTCTCATTATCCACCAGACTAGTTAATATGTCTTTAAGGCAATAAGTTTAAAAAATAATACTGATAAATCAAAATATTGAAAACTCTACAAACTAAGCAGCTAGTTCTTCAGTAACTGGAAGCACTGACTATGCATATAAAAGTATATCTGATTATGAGTCAAAGTAAATATCAAGAAGGTAATATGCAATTAGATCATTTTGCTCTTCTGATTTTTCCACCAATGAATTATCATTAATTTCTATTCTACAATAAGAAAAAATTTAAAACATACCATATTCTATAATAAGAAAAATAAGAAAAAATTAAAACTAGTTTTAAAAGATCTACTTAAATATTCCAGTATCATGTAACCAAACAACTACTCTCCACACAAGTATGTTTTTATTCAACAAACACATTCAGGGGTACATTCCTGGAGTTGAGGATGCATGCTGCTGAGAGGTGGACCTTAAATGCCTTGTTCTCATAGCTTATTTCCTCTCAGTACTATTTATATATGGGGGCTTAATAGTTAATATATGTGTTTAGGTTAATAGTGTAGTATATTTATAATATTATTGGAACCATGAGTTTATCCATCAAATCATTTGTTAACTCTCTCATACATTCTAGGCATTTCCCTAGTCACTGATGTAACAGTAGTGAACAAAATAACTAATTTCCTGCTCCTGTTGGAAATTGTGTTTGAGGTTGGGTCAGAGCAGTCAAGTAGATAAACAAATGTAAGGCAAGTGGTAAGAGAAGTCTAAAGTGGTAAGACAAGTCTGAAGAGAAAGAAAGGCAGGGTAATGGGCTTGATAGTCATGACAAGAGGCTATATTTTGTGTAGGATGGCCAGGAAAAGTCTTTATCACATGAAATGCCACTGTTACAGAGACATGATAAAGTGAGGGGGTAGTTAGCTAGTTAGATGATTTGGGCAGTTAAGGTTGAGGCAAAGTTGCAAGTGTAAATGCTCTGAAGCAGGGGTGGGATTGGTGTATTTAAATGGAACTAACAGACAAGAGAAGAATGTTAGGAAATGGGGAGAAGAAGATGAGAGGAGTCACATTGAATAAGAACAGTCCATAATAAGGCAGGGCAATCCATAATAAAGTCATGGCTTTTTTTTTTTTCCTGATACCAGAGATTGAACCCCCAGGGGCACTTAAACACTGAGCAACACCCACAGTCCTTTTTAAAATATTTTATTTAGAGATAGGGTCTCACTGAGTTTCTTAGGGACTCACTACATTTCTGAGGCTGGCTTTGAACTCAGGATCCTCCTGACAGCCTCCTGAGCTGCTGGGATTACAGATGAGTACGACCAGGCCTGGCTAAAGTCATTGCCTTTTATTTGGAAATGGGAAGCTATAGGAAGATTTTGAGCAGAGAGACACAATCAAATTTATATTGAAGAATATCACTCTAGTTGCCATCAGGACAATAGATATTGGGGAAAATGAGGGCAGAAGCAAGGACAGAAGAAGGCTATGGGAATCATTCAGTTGACTTATGATGTGGGTTTGGCCTGTATATTGGCTTAGCAGATGCAGAGGAGTGGTCAGATTCTGGGCATGTTTCAAATGCTTATTTGGAAAGAAGGAAGTCAGAAAAATAAATAAATAAAATGCTTTATAATTTATATCAAATTCTAGAAAATGCAAAACAATCTATGATGACAGGAGATGTTTGGAGACAGCCCAGAAAAGGAGAGGGGAGGGATTACAAAGAAGGATGAAATACTTTTTTGATTTTGGTGATAGTCTCATGGGTATATTCATGTCAAAACTTATCAAATCGTACACCTTAAATGTGCAATTTATTGTAGGTCAACTATATCTCAATAAAATTATAAAAATAAAGACATAATATTGTCTAATGGACTGGAGTTGGAATGTGAGAGAAAAGAGATCAAAGGTGGTTTGTAAGTTTTGGGCTTTGAGCACCTGGATAATGGGAATTAAATTGTCATTCTTATTTCTGAGATAGGGAAGACTGAAAGCAGATTTTGAGAGAAAAATGAGTTCAGTTTTCAACATGTTGTTAGAGATGCCTACTAGATACATTTTATAACATAATAAATACATGGTAGAAAAGAAATGAAGAATGACTCAGATAGACAGTTTCTCTGTATGATCCACTGGTTCTCTAGAAAGTGCAGAAGTACACTGGACCAACGGGGACCTCTCATGGCCCCTGTAGACAAATGTTTGTGCACACCTTTTTTTCCCATCATTTTCTTTATTTAACATTATGAACATGGTGGAATACATTCTTTTTTCTAAGTTTTAAAGATTCAGTTAATTTGGAGAAACAACTGATGGGTTCATTGTTGGAGGTTGATGAATAACCTTAGCAGAGACTATAGTAACAAGCCCTTGGTCACAGACAAACGAGAATGGCTCCACCCAGGATGGGAGCATTGCAGACACTCTTCCTTGGGCTGGCTAGCTTGTGCCTTTTCCCCCTTAACTGTACATATCAGTAATTCAGCTATATTATGATTTAAATCAGATTTTGCTCCTCTTGTCAGAAAGTACAATTGCTTGTTAGTTGATAGGTTGTGATGAAAAGGAGTCTACTCCTTGGGCTTGATACTTAGCTCCATTACTCACTGGATGTGTGACTGCCTCAATTTACTCTAAAATAAGGATTGGAATAGGACCTACTACTACTGTAAGGTACTATTGTTATGAAGATTAAATGAATTGGTATGTATAAAACCTTCAGAATAACAACTGGACATAAAGAAAGCATTCAAGAAATGTTAGCTACTAGCTTTCTTCTCTGACAATCGGTTTTGTCAGTTGGTTCCCACTAAGTTGTGGACTTTTTTGGACCAGGACCAGATATCTTGTCTTTTGATTTTCATTCACTCCCACACCATGCTAGGGCTTTGTCCAGCGTCTGGCATGAATGGTAGCACAAAATGAGAGTTAAAAATATGCTTTTGAATTAAATAATTTCTTCCCTTACGGATAAAGATAAGAATCTCAAGATCTTAGCCTGAAGACTAATGTCCATCTCTCTGCCCCCACCTGTCCCCGCCTTAAAAAAAAGCAGGCCACTGTCTCCAGTTTACACCCTCACTCACAGTTCCATTCACCTTCCCCTTTCCTAATCAGAGGGATCTTGGGGTGGGGCTTCAAGGAACCTCTAGGAGTTTGAAGGGGAGGGAGCCTGGAACCATAGACTAGCTGTGACAAGTCAGGGGTGGGATTTGGTAGTTCAGAAAAGGAGGTACCAGACCAGGAATGGGGGATGGGAGTGATGGTGGAGTGGGCTAGTTCAGGATGAACCAGAAATGAGACGTTGAGGAAAGCCAGAAAGGACCAGTTGGCAGGGGGGGGATGGGTGGGTGACTACTAGAATCATGTGGAGGGTCGCTTGTGAGGGCACAGAAGCAAAGGCAGGTGATTGGACGAGAAGGAGAGTCCTAGTTGCCAAGGCAGCGACTAGAGGAGAAGGTCTTCAGTTGAGGAGAAGGTCTGGACTAGAGAAGGACGGAGCTCCAGCTCCGTGTGTTCTCCAGTAGAGTCTGTGGACCGACCCCCAGATATCCCTGCTGAAGTGTCACCCGGGAAAGGCTTAAGCCTTCCCGGGCGCCACCCCTCTGCGCTTGGCTACCCACACGCCCCCTGAGCCCCACCTCCTACTCGCCCACAGACGCCCGCCGCAGCCTACTTCACCGGCTCACCCAGGTGACCACAACATGGCTGTGGCGCAGGTGCTGGTCTTCTGGCTGTTCATGGTGCTCTTCTGGCTGTTCGTGCTGCGGCCGAACTGGCGAGTGCCGGGCCAACCGGACCCAAACACCGGCCAGCGCTGGTCGAAACACAAACTCTGTGCAGACGACAAATGCAGCAGTGAGTGCGCAGGCGGGTGGGCAGCCCAGGGTCTCCACTGTGGCTCTTTGGGGCCGCATGGGGCTCCGATCTCCCGGTCCCCAGCCCCGAGGGCTGGGTGAGGGGGGTCGCAGGATGACGGGTGGGGAGCAGGAGTGACAGAGCCTCGGGACCCTGCGTGTGTCCCCTCTGGCTCTGCTGGCGCCCCAGCCAGCCTGCTCGGGTTGTGGGGGGCTTCGACTCCCACTTGTTGCCAGCGTTTTATTTTTCTCTACTGACTGAGGCGGGGGTTGGGAAACACGATTCCCCAGGGACAGCTCTCAGTTTATTCCCTTCCAGGATTCGACTAGGATCTCAGTGGGTGATGGGGTTGTGCCCACGCTGTAGCAGAGCGCTTTTCTGCCCCCTCTACAGGGACCTGGGCCGGTGCAGTATCAGGGCAGATGCTCTCCAGGGCTCGGTGGCCCTAATTCCCGCGGCAGGTTGATGGTGGGGCTCCTTGGGAAAGGCTCACTGGCCCCTTTGTCCTTTTGCTGCACTGGGGATTGGGCTGGTTTTGCCTTTTAACAGGGACTAGAGTTTAGGCTTGGGAAGAGCACCGAGTCCAGGCACGCAATGTGTTCCGAGGTCTCGGCCCCGACTCTGCTTCAATCCTGTCATTTCTGTGCATAGAAGCCTCCCTTCATATTTGAGGTAGGGTAGCAGGTGGGCCAATAATCTTTTGCTTTTGAAAGAGGCCAAGGATCTGCACCAGCCACCTGGGAACTGCAGCCTCTTCTGTGCGCAGGAATCGGACAGAATTGCTTCCCAGTCCTGGATTGGAGGTGGGCAGTGGGGAGGATGTAGCCATTCAGATTCAGATGAAGAGGTTTGTTTCAATAACAATAATAAATACTCCAAGATTTTTATAAGCCAATTCAGTTTTAGACTCAGTCACTAGTGTTGTTGGAACCTCTTTCCTCTATATATTTACTGGCCCAGAATACTTCTTATGGACTCCCGCTTGGTTTCTAGTAACCTTGCAACTTGATGACCGTGTTGTCCATAAATTGTAAGCAGTACATATTTTAAAATATTCATGCTAAAAAGGCCAAGAAGTTTACCATTGAGCTCTTTATGCCTAAATTGGTGTTACCAAAACCAAATTTTGTAATTTGAATTGTTTGTTCCACTCCAATAAAGAAAAAAGATGTCTCCAATATATGTTAAGAAGTTCCTAGAGGTAACCCTAAGGCTGGAATAAATAAACACTCAGAGAAGCAAAGCAGCTGCCATGATATTTTCTTTCATTTTTGCTATTCTTTGCTATTGAGCGCTATCCTACGTGGGATACCTGGACAATCTCATCACTGATGCTTCGTCAGTACTAAGACATGGTGTTGGTTAGGTTCAGTGGGGTAACATAACTTGAGAAATGGCCTGTGTCCAAACAGATGTGACCAAAAACAACAGGTGGGTCTGTGTTGTGTTGTAGGAAGTAGTGAGGTGTGTATGTAAGGTGTCCTTGTGTGCCTTCCAAATAAGTGCTCCAAAAAAAAAAAAAAACTTAATAGGTGCTCCATAGTATGCATTATGTTGTCACCTAATATATTACTGATTTATAAATCCTCTATGACCTAAGGGGGAACAAGAGAAACATTGCCATTTCCACTTGTGATGAGAATTCCCCACCTTAAAGTGTCTCTCACCTTCTACTTGGCCTCTTAATTATATATGAATTAGGATGCTGACAGTTCTGAAAATAGTCCTATTTTAGCTTCAAAAAAACAAGTTACCCTCTCCAAATCTGTGTTTGTTCCTCAGACATATATTTTTATAAAACATTCTTGTGTATTTTACTGCTAATTGGCTTTTAGAAAAAGTGTTATTTCCATTTCTTTGTGCTTTTTACATACATCTATTGTCCATTTCATCTTAAATCAGAAACTGTCTATTTGGTCAACCAAAAGAAAAATGTTGCTTCTACCAGTTTCTAGATCAATTGTGATCCTAGTCCTGCATTTTAAGCATGAAGGTATTGCCTGACCTTTTCTCATGGTTAAACTTGTTCCTTGTCAGATAGGATACCCACTTTTGATTTTGTTTATTAAAAAAAATACGAATGAGGATGTTTTGAAACAATCTTAATGTTGGATATAGTCAACAATATTTGCTCAGAGAAAATATATTTCCTGGTTATTTACCCAGATCCTGAACTCAGAGACAGCAACTCTGCTGCAAATGAAATTGACAGTGTTTACGGCTGCATGGTAGCACTTGCAGCCACTTAAAGGTAATGTCTTTTAGCAGTTAGTTCAAGTTAATTAACCCCTTGGGGGTTCCTGGATATTCTAACCTCTTCCCTATTACCTCTGCATGAAGCCATACTTAAGCCTGTCCATGTCTACACTTGGATTTACATATTTGCAAAATGAAGCTTTCTATGATTATGAAACAGAAAAAAATTGAGGCCTGCAAGAACCAAGAGTTTCACTGAAACCAGCTATGGTTGGTGGTAGCCACTTTGCTTTTTATTTCTCAGCACAGAGAAAAATAGAGAAGCTTCCTTTTCCCTCGTCTAATTGCAGGGAATATTGTATTTTATAGCAATAAAATCTAAGGATTTTAGATACTTTGAGCAGGTGAATTAAAAGTGATTCCAGAGAGTACTGGAAAAACTTGATTTTTGTTCATAGTGGGATTCATATTTCCTGATGAGTCAATATGGACTGTGAAAAATCAAATCCTAATGTTTGTTTTTTCTTTTTTCAATGTTCATATACAGTGTTAATGTATCGAGGTGAAGCTGTTGAAGATTTCACAGGACCAGATTGTCGTTTTGTAAATTTTAAAAAAGGTGACCCTGTATTTGTCTACTATAAACTTGCAGAGGTATCACCAGAACTTTGGGCCGGAAGTGTAAGTAAAAGTTTGACAGGTGTTATATTCTTACTTTTGATGGGTAGCAGTGTAGATTTAAATGACTGATTTCTTGGGGTCTTTGTAGAGTTAACCTGACCTCTTTGCCAGGCCCTGTGCTCCTAACACACCTTAGGCCTGGCACAGCATAGAAAGTCAGGAGACTTTCTGAAACAGAACTGAACTGGTTGTGGTTGCTACCCCTCACATCAAGTTCCAGAAGGCTCTACACATCATAAAGGTCGTCATGGTGAAAACCTGACAATTCTTAGCTTTGCTGCTTCAAAAGTGAAGGATTCATGGACATTAGAGTTAATCCTGTAAATTAAGTCTGAGATAGTAACTCAGGCATGCATATTTAAAGTTGATTTTTTTGTGTATTTTACCTAATCATTTGTGCTGTTTTTACTCTAAAAAAGCAGAATACTATGTTCATTGTGTGCTTTTTTCCCCCCTTTTTTTCTTTTTTGCAACTTCTGGGTCATCCATTTCCTGCTTTTCCTATATTCTATGCCTGAAGGTTCCCCCAGGGGTTCTACTTCCAGCCAGTTGTATGGATCTTCTGATGAAAGACATGACATTGTTTATATCATGCTTTGATATTTTAAATGGGGAGATTCACTAGGAGTGTCCTCCTAGTGGCTTATGAGTATTGTCCTTTTCATTTAAAAAAATGTGATATGTGGATTGTTTACGTAAAATAGTAGCAAGGGTCTTTGATGACTGTAGGAATGTTCCAGTTTAGAGACATTCCGGGTTGCATCCTTGAAAGTTCTCACCATAAATAAAACACCACACAGCAGAAAATAAGACAGAAAATAAGAGTAATCCCTATGGAAAACTAGTTTCATTTTGTTGCCATTTCTGACTCTTAGGGAATGATCTTGAAACATGGTGCCTCTAGGTACAAACTTTATATTTAGACAGAGTCCCAGTTGCAGTACTCCATATAAAGAACCATCTATTGTTTCTTTCAAGTATACCAAATAGGATTGGTAACCTTTAAACTTGGAACTGTTTTTCCATGTACCTAAGTGGCATTTTTCATGTAGTAGTCGTCTTTCTTTCCTTCTTTGAGCTTTTGGATAAATGGGCTTGATTTGCATTGTCTCCTCTCACATTGTAGCCTGTTAACTCTGTTCATCCCTAGGACTCTTGCCATTCTGGGTGGCAGCACTCATCCTGTCTTCCTGAGGAGCCCTGCTTTCAGCACCTGACCAGAAAGGATCTTTGCCGACTGATGAGTGTTTGGGTGGCACCTTGTTTGCATTGCTCCTCTGGCATTCATTTGTCTTCTTTGCCTTCAGTCAGGTTGTGTTTTATCTTAGCTCCATATAAAATGAAAAACTCAGTTAGGCAAGGACCCCTGTCTAATCCATCTTCCTTTCGAACATTTCCTTTCAGGGCAGTGGCACTTAAGTACATTTGTTCTGATAGTAGCTTATGCAGAATTTGTTCTCTTGTGGCAGTTCTTGGCTCCCCACCCACAAATCAAATCAATAGCACCTTGGCAGGGATGATGTATGGAAGCAAAATTAGATATAAAAATTATTTCCAGTCATGAGCCTCTATGATTCTGCATCATTTTTTTTTTCATATCACAAGAAATGGGATACCACCCAGTGTGTAATTATGGAGCTTTATATAATCTATGGTCTCATTTGACACAGATTAAGAAGAGATAAATGTGTTCCCTTTCTCCATACATCTCTGGTTTCTTTCCCTTTTCCAAATTTAACCTTAATAGAATTTTCATCAGAAGGGAAAAGTGTATTTCCCCTCAGACTCACCTCTCATGTCATAAGTGTTATACTTAAGAAATTAAAAACTCTTTAGTTTTCAAAATGATTCTCCTTTTGAGTTTTCAGTTTTCATTCTGCAATGTTGTTGGTTTTCTAGAGTCTCAGACTTTATCTGCAGTGATGAAACTTTTAATTGCTCCATCTTATCTAATCTTCATGGCAGTATTCTACCACTAATACTGGTTCTCAGATGGTTTCTAGATATAACAAGAACATTCATGAATGGGGATATTTTAGAGGTAGTGATAAGATGCCTTTTTTAATTTTCTTTTTTGGGCATTTGATTTGCCTATCAGTTTCCTTTAATTATTGGCAAGAATCTTCTGTTCCTTTTAGTCAGTAGTTAGTAATAGGAGTGTCTTTCTCAAGGGGAACTTTATATACCTTTTGTACACTTTATGTAACTTCATATAATTTAAATGTTGGTGCTGAAAATAAATGGGGTTCTTTTCTGCAGAGGATTTATTTTGGGTGAAACTGAAGCTTGATATGTGGTTTCATATGCATTATATTGTAATTTTATTTTCTTCCCTGCTGAGTGCCATTGTCAAGTAGGAATGACGCTTCAAATTTTCCTTGCCAGCGTACCCCATGTTAAATGGATTTCGCTGTTGACATTGCATGTAAGATGACCTTGCTCAAGGACCAAGGCGGATCCTGGTTTAGAGCTGATCAGGTTTGAGGAAGTATCCCACTCCTTAGGGTGTTTCCGGTTTAAGACAAAAGGAGTTTTAGGGAAGTTGGAGGTTGAAGATTATTGCTGCTGGGAGTAGGGCGTGCCTGCAGCCTGAGTTCCCGCTGAGTTCTCCTGGAGAAAAAGTTTTTAGGAGGTGAATTGTTTGGGAGATTGGATTGCCCCTGAACCTGTGTGGAGGCGGTGTGAGTCGGGAATAAAGAATTGCTGTTTGAATCTACAAGGCTATGAGTGCCTCCTGATTCTGTGCCCAGCCAAGACTGCAGCATTAATTTTCTCCCCCCTTCTGATTAATTAAACAACAAGCAATGTGGCTAAAGGACCGTGCCTGGTAGGTTGTCCAATTCAACATATGGTTCTTACCTGTCATGGGAGAACTGACCTTTAGACGTCAGTTTCCTGTCTTGGGTTGAATCCACTGCAACCAGATCAACCCGTCACTGACTACCGGTCCAGCATTCAGCCATGCTTGTGGATAGGCCTTAAGCACCAGTGTGTGTGGGGGGGTGAGGTTCTTGCCTCACCTCTGTTGGCCCCCAAATTTAACCTTGGTGCCAGTGGGGGGGTGAGGTTCTTGCCTCACCTCTATTGGCCCCCAAATTTTAGACCATCACTAGTAGAAGGGAGGAGGATACAGAAATGCCACGACACCAAGCCAATTGACGGCTCCTTTGGAAAAATTATGTCACTGGTGACACCACCAGCAAAGATGCCAGCATTACCACAATTAACATGGGGTGCGCTGGCAAGGAAATTGCATCACTGGTGACACCATCAGCAAGGATATGCCAGCAGTACCACAATTCGCTGTACCAGACGATAGTTCACAATGCATGCAACTCATATATAGTCCAAGCAAGTTCTGCAAGCAGTTCAAATCGGAGGAATCTATCAATATGTCCATTTCCTCCCAAAGTAAATCAAGTCCTTGATTGAGCATTACTTGTTGATTTATATTCATTGATGCATCAGTTTATACAGTTTACTGTGATAGCTATCATAGAAGCTGTAGTTTGGTTTTCTTAGTCTTCACTGGCACTGGGATGGAGATGGGAATTCTGGCAATGATGTTAAAGAGACATTATCCTGAACAGAATTATTAAATATAATGAAAACGAAAAGTGAAAGTAAACAAACAGATCTGTTAATCACCTTTAAAAACAATAGTAAGCAAACAGATCTGTTAACCACCTTTGAAAACAATCATTAACAGCTGTTTACCTAATTTAGATTAAACCACTTAAATCACGTGAATAAAAAAAAAAGAAAATTCGGATCCATTTTTTCATGAGCGCTCCTCATATAAAAATATGGACATACACACATACTGACATGCAACACAAAACAGTGCACTCATAACATACAACACATAAGACAATAATAACAGCCTTGTAGCTTTACCTAGGTAAAATCTCCATTGCAATGTTTAAAAACTCCACAGTCAAAAAATAAAACACAGTCAAAAAACAAAGCTGATCAGAAAAACATTAACCTAGGTTTGTATGAGCTCAAAAAATAAAATAGAACTTTATGATGTGGGAAAAATGCAATAATAAAATAGATATTGAAAAAAGGCACCGTGGTTAATCACTGTCGCAGATGTAAGAATAGCCAGGCTGGAGCTCTGGATATCAGCTGTTATGGATTTGAGTCAAATTATCTTCTTTTTGGTCTGTAGAAATTGTTTTAGTTAGTGTCTCTGGAATCTAAATCGGCTGCTGTTCTCGCTGTGGAAACACAAAAACAGAACCCCGACTCCAGACAAACACTGGGTCAGGAGCTTTCCAATGTCCTGTTAGAATATCTTTCCAAAGTACCTTAGGCTTATGTACATTTTTTGGATACATATGTCTTTCCGCAGCATTAAGTCCTGATGAATCCAAATTTAAAAAGTTTAGAGTAAAAAAAGGGTTATTTTAAGTTTATCTTTGGGGGATATATACCCCTTTAAGATCCTTTTAAATTTAAGTCTTTCAAAAGCATTTTGCCTTAGTTTTTAGAATTACTTTAGTCCTTTTAATTTTTAGATGTGGTTTGAAACCATAGTTGTCTTAGCCCTTTGTATTTTCTATCTGATATACCTTTACTTGACATTTTTAACCATTTTCTATCTTATTTCTATCTTCTAGTTTTCTTCTAAGGTTTTTATATTTACACTTAGTTGCTTTCTTCTCTCCTAGTTTTCTTTCGTTTCCTATTTTGTGGGTATAAAATTCTTGTCTTTCTACATCTTTTTATCTTCCTATATCTTTATCTTTCTACATCTTCTCTCTTTTTTTTTTACCTTTTTGTACTTCTGTTTTTGAAGTTTTCCACTTCAAATTTTTAATCTTCTTTATCTAAATCTTTTATCTTATTATCTTCCCATTTTCATGGGTTATATATTTTTTTTTACTCCATCATGAAGGCATCTTAACCACCTTCAATTTAACCTTTTAAAGCTTTTTGCAATGTACTTAGACATTTTACAACATTTTACTTTACCAAACAAAGATTATCTCATCTCCCTCTTTTTAGTTTAATAAGTACATTTTAATAGTTTGATGAGTAAAGCAATCTTTTTTCCCGCCATGAAGGTATCTCAACAACCTTCAATTTAACCTTTTAAAGCATTTCCTTTATCATCTATACTGTACTTTTAAATGTACTTTTTCACCACCTACAGCTTCACTCTTTTAAACGAGGCTTAGATTTTGTTTAAATCGCTTAATATTAGTTTATATGGCTGCCCTTCAACCAAAGGCTCTTTTTTACTCCATTAAGAAGCTTTGTCTCAATCTGCCATGTACAAATACCTTTTTTTCTTTCTACCTTTCTCAAGCTTTTAAATTAAATCTAGTTTCCTCAAAATCTTTTTAAATGGCATTTTACAACTTTTCACTTTACCACACAGAGATTATCTCAACTAGAAACATTTCTTTTTCCTTTAACCTTTTATATTAAAATATATTTCCACATCTTGAATCTTTTTATATCTCTTTTTTAACCATTAACCCTTTTTATAAATTCACATTCTAAAACAACCCTTATAAAATTACTCCACTTTAATAAGATGAAATACTTTCATGTTTTTTAAGGTACTGTTATACTGTAATTGAAACCCAGCTGAAACTTCTTATACTCTCTGTATATAAATTACACATGATAGAATCTTAACACTTAGTAACCTTGTTTCAGCAAAGACACAGACCAAAGCAATATTAAACATTTTTCCATTTGCCAATTTATGAAAACACACATAATGTTTAAATATATTACCTTATGGAACTTAATAAGTAAAGAGTACTTGATTTCATATTTAGTGGTTGATATTTTAACATTTTAGCTTTGTAAATGAATTAGCTGTCTGTAAAAACCAAGACAAGTATAGTGAACAGAACTAGCCATCTCTTTCTTGTTGAAGAAAAATCCTTCTACAGGATACCATAATGGTCCCATTGATACACTTAATAACTCATCTTTATAAAGCCATGGGCTACATTTTTGTATTGTATCAACATATGCCATAGTTTTTCTTGGTCTTACTGGGGTATCTCCTTCCTCTAACAATTTTTCTTCCTCGGAGGCGAACAACTTCAAACCTTGAGTCAAGCATTTTCCTTAGTTTGCCTGAGAAAGTTCTAGGAACAGGCCACTTGAAATGAAAAAAAAAAATAAATCAAAACAAGAACACATTGTTTTTTGAAATGGTCACCCATTTTTTTGCTCTCCTTCAGGAGCGAGCAAATTCACTTACCCCCAAGCTTCAGACATCCCACGTACGGGCCACCATAATGCCGCAGTCTTGGCTGGGCACAGAATCAGGAGGCACTCACAGCCTTGTAGATTGAAACAGCAATACTTTATTCCCGACTCACACCACCTCCACACAGGTTCAGGGGCAATCCAATCTCCCAAACAATTCACCTCCTAAAAACTTTTTCTCCAGGAGAACTCAGCGGGAACTCAGGCTGCAGGCACGCCCTACTCCCAGCAGCAATAATCTTCAACCTCCAACTTCCCTAAAACTCCTTTTGTCTTAAACCGGGAACACCCTAAGGAGTGGGACACTTCCTCAAACCTGATCAGCTCTAAACCCGGATCTGCCTTGGTCCTTGAGCAAGGTCACCTTACATGCAATGTCAACAGCAAAATCCATTTAACATGGGGTACGCTGGCAAGGAAATTTTGAAGCTTCATTCCTACTTGACAATGGCCCTCAGCACTCCCCAAGTGCTTGTAAAAGTAGATTTGGACAAAGCTAGGAAAGCATATACTATGAATACATCTGCTATAGTGGTAATACATTTTAGAGATTTTTGTATTGTTTTTACTTATTAATTTTTATGACTGTTGTGTATTGGTTAAGAAAGACATAAATATTGGTTTATGAGCAATGCTACAAAATGTACAGGTAAATTCTTGCTAGAGGTTATTTGGAATTGCATTTATAACCAGCTTTGATTTACATAGTTTTAACCATATAGTATCCAATAATCTTCTATGCAGATCTTTTATTTACTTCAGAAGTCTTAACTTTATATGCTCTGTGTTGAGAATTAAGCTAAATGTAAAAAAGAAAACTTCAGTGGTTGGAAATGTTGCTTTAATAGTTCTGTACTTAATTTTTATTTGAAATAATAATCTCAGTGTAATTGTTATAGCAACTTTCTTTCTTGGTTATACCATATATCTATCTATTATGTGTATATTTCCTGCCACTTCTGAGAAATCTCTTATTTATATTCCTTGTACAGAATTTATTTGATATTTGTCTCTTTTGCACTATAGGTTGGCCATATGTTTGGATACTTTCCAAAAGATTTCATCAAGGTAGTTCGTGAACATACTAAAGAAGAGCTACAAATTCCAACAGATGTAAGTTATGGATTTCTTTTTTGTTCTCAATTGTAAACTGGCTTATAAATCCATCAGTTATATTCAGTTAACTGCTTCTGAATGTTTTATAATGTGTTTGGGGGGCAATCTAACATTTGTGTGTCAGATTTTCATTTGAAATCAGACTACCTGTAAAAAAAAAAGTTTGAAAGGCATTCTAGGGTGATTATATTATAATCTGAGATTTGTCTAATATATTGAAACAGATATTCTAAGAGGCAAATAATTTCATTTTACAGGCAAAACTCATTGGATAGTTATTAGACATTTTAAGTATATTTAGGTTAAATTAATAAACTCTAACTTTTATACTAGGCTAGAAATATGTACTTACAAAGGTTTTCTTATTCTTAGTCATATACGGGATCATAGTCATGTTATAGATTTGGAAAAGGGGACCTGAGCATTTCAGGTGATGTTCAGTCTCAGATCTTTTAAGGCCCCAACTGCTCCCTTTATACAACATTCCTGTATGGTGCTCTGACTTAAATTGATTTTGTGACTGAAAGGATTTCGTGTTCTAGAATTCTCACTTCAGCTGATTATTTTCTAGAGTTTTAAATTGTATAGTAATTGATGCCCACCAACACTGAAACATCTTTGGGCAGCTCTTTGTAGTGGCTGTAGAATATGCAAACTGCTAGGCTAGGACAGTTCTTAGATTAGATGGACTGAATGGATAAAGTCATCCTGTTTGTTGTTGCTGTTCCTAAAATTTCTTTATAATCTCAGGGGCCATAAAATCAGTTCTGTTGCTTGTTGGACTTCATTGTTGGTAAAGAGAGTTCTTGGGATTTAAGCTGTGACAGCAGTTCACTGATTACAGAGAACTCATTTGTTTTGAACTCTGCCTTCTCATTGTATTTCCCATTACATGCATCCCTCATGGCTTAGAAATGCATGTGATGAGGAGAGGAAATCACTCATCCCTACTACATTGAACTGCCTCCCCCACCCCCGGAACCCCCGCAGAATATTATGAAGATTTAATTAGGAATGGAAATTTTTTAAAAACATGTCCATTCATACTATGGCTCCTTTTATATCAATTTGCTTACTAGTAGCAAGAAGGAAGACTAGATAATATACACATAATCCTGAGAGAGATCTTAGTGACTGTGAAACCCTGATGAAGAGAAAGGTGTATACCTTGTTGAATCTTGTTTTCAGTTTGTTCTTGTGGTAATAATAATGTGAGGAGCCTCCTTAATATCATTCTTTATTCCATCCAATGTACTTGTATCTCAGTAAGATACTTTAAAACTGATTCATTTTTCTCAATGCTGCAGGATCTTCCAGCTTCTCCTGAGCAAATGATTAAGAGTTAAATTTCTGAAACATAGGTGTAGATATTAAGAGCTGGAGGATCCTATAAGTGATACCTTGCCTTTCCCTACTTATGTTCAGAGCAAATTGAGAGAGACCCAAGAGTCAGGCAGTTGGAGACCAAATTGTCACCATTTTTACTCATTATGCTTTTTAAAGAATATGACCCATGTTAAAAAAAGAAAGAAAGAAAGAATAGACTTTCTAACACTGTAGTCTAGAAAAAGACAGATTTACTCAGCCATAGATGGAGTTAGGCAGTGGGGGTTGGAGGAGGGTAATCTGGTTGACCTCAAAGATTCTTTAGAACCAATCCTGAATTTGGGAGCGTGGATGAGTTTGCTTTTGTGATACTTTGTTATTGACACATTAATGGTTTTCTTTTCCTTACAGGAGACAGATTTTGTTTGTTTTGATGTTGGAGGAGATGATTTTGATAATTATAACGTAGAAGAACTTCTAGGATTTTTGGAATTGTATGATTCTGCAAATGAAGATTCTGAGAAAGCTATAGAAAAAGTGGGACAATTTCCTGAAGTCTCCCAGGATGTTGAACCTGAACCTAAACCAGTAGTAGCAAACTCACAACAAATTGAAAGTGCATTCTCAGAAAACACTGTGGATCTTGAGGAACAATTTTTGGCTCAGAAGAACCATCCTCATGCAGATAGTCAAACAGATAATGCTCAGGGTGAACAAACTTCACTTGAACTTTTTGAAGAAATACTACCAGATAAATTGAAAGTGCCAGAAAGTGAAAAAAACAAAACCAGCAACATTTCTCAGACCTCAAACGAACAGGAGAAGACTGATGCTTATAAACTTTTGAAAAAAGAAATCAATCCTTATCTAGAAACCAAAGAAAACAAACAAGAAATGAGTATAATTTGGAAGATTTTAAAGAAAACTGAAACCACAGCCAAAAGGGTAGACATTTCTCAGGTCTCAAACGAACAGGAGAAGACTGATGCTTATAAACTTTTGAAAAAAGAAATCAATCCTTATCTAGAAACCAAAGAAAACAAACAAGAAACGAGTATAATTTGGAAGATTTTAAAGAAAACTGAAACCACAGCCAAAAGGGTAGACATGATGGACAAGGAACAAGGTGATATGGAAATGGGAAAGGTGGAAAGTCCTCTGGCAGATGAGGCTTCTTTATAAATTTGACTGTATAGTTCAGTCATCCTTTAAATGGGATGAAAACAATTAACCCTCCCGTATCCTTGCCCAGTTGTTCTCATGGGCTCATGCCAGGACATGGAGGGCAGTGTTGAGGTATCTGGAACTGTGTGCTGAGAGGGAGTGCTGATCATTGGGCTTAAGTGGGGGTAGATAGTGTCATCCATCTGGCTCAATGCATTCTTCTCCCTTGTAGAGATGCAGCCACCCCATGAAGATGATTTTCCTAAAGAGAACACAAATCGTCTTAATAGAAATCTTCATGAAGAGCCAAACCTCCTGCGTCATCATTTTAATATGAACCATCCTGAAGAGCCCAGCCTCTTGAATCAACCTGTGACTGAGGACATGGGTGTTTCAGAAGTGTCTCAGATCCCAAATACTGAGAAAGTAGACCCAGGTAAAGCTTGCCAATTTTTCTCTACAAAGTAGAGGCATTACCATAATGAAGGCTTTCAAGGATATTTGTTGCCAAAGGTACGAAATAGAGCAGAGAGTGATATAGGTACATGTGAGTTCAAAAAAAAAAAAATCTTAAGTGAGAGAAAAGCAAGAATAAAGATGACTAGAAATCAAAAATAGGCCAGAGACTGTAACTCACCTAAAAGCAAATGTTTAGGTATGACTAGCTTGTGTAAACCATTTACAACTAAAATATTTTTCTTCAAAGGCCTTATGCTCTAAAACTGTAGTTTTCAACCAGACCAACAGCACCAGAAACTCTAGGGGTGGGACCCACAATCTGTGTTTAGCAGGCCTTCCAGGAAAGTCTGGCCTAGTACAAGTTAGCTTGAATAATCACTGTTCATAGTCTCATAAATTCTGTGTTTTTCTTCCCTTTTCTTCTAAATGGAATATAATATAGCTCAAGTCCTGTTTTGACTTGCTTCCTGGACATGGTAATTAAACTTTTTCAAATGCAGTCAATGGTCCAGATCTTTATACTATATACTTACAGCAAACAGTACAGAACTGCAATCGATTTTAGATTGACACTTACGAATACTTCATCATAGTGCACAGTATCCAGTGGGAGATGAGAAACAATTTTTCAAAAAAATCCCCAATAATGGCATCAACAGCATTCTACTTTTGTGTTGCTCACTCTCATTTTATCAGTAAATTAGATGATGACTAATTGTTTATTTTAATCCATCCAGTGTGGTGCTATGAAGCCATAATTACTGTATTTTGTGTTTTTAAAGGTTCTGGTCTGTAAGCATAGCTATAAGCATTATCCTGCACCAGTGCAGGGCTTGGCAGCACTGATCTGAACCTCCCCCCCACCATCTGTACACACAGAGTGTAGGAGAACTCATAGCAAGGGGGGATTCAGTTAATTTGAGAAGGAATAACATATGAGTTCTCCCATTTTCCAGAAGACATTGCATCCATATATGAACACTACTGACTTCTGAACTGTCTTTAACTCTATAAGGTTATGAAAATGAATCACGCACCATTACGATTTGTTATTTTCATGCTCCAAAACTTTCAAGAATAGGGAAAACTTGACTTACAAAATTAAGAATGAATTACTTCCCTGGCCTTTTAAGTTCCACCACAAAATGATGTCAATGACCTTTAATAGGTAAAATCTTCCCAAATGTCATTTAATGTGTCTCAGGTGCTGAGATGCTGAGCCAATGGGGCAGACTTCACCAGCAGTCAAATTCATAGACCAATAGTGAATGGAGGGCCTGGGGTTGTAGCTCAGTGGTAGAGCGCTTGTCTAACATATGAGGCACTGAGTTTGATTCTCAGCACTGCATACAAATAAATAAAATAAAGGTCCATCAAAAACTAAAAAAAAAAAAATTAGGCAAAAGCTTAAAAAAATAGTAGTGAATAGAATCTCAGGGTTGAGAAAGACCTTAGAGGCAACTGGTCCAACTTCTTAATAACTGCATGCTGGACTCCTGCTGTTTAATCAAACATACCCCAGGCTCATGTAACTCATACTGAAATTCCACCCCTACAAGCTCTCAGGTCTAACTGGAATTCTACCTCATTCACAGAGCCTCAATGCAGGTCTGTACCCAATTCCCTTTAGTCTCTCTTGGTACTACTGTGTTCTTTTTAAATAGTTGTCATCTGTCCATTCAATAAATAATTGTTGAGTATCTCTGCCAGGTGCCAGATACTGTGTTAAGCCTTGGCCCATTCCACCTGCAAATCTGCAAACCAAGACTCCCTCTCTTTCAGCTTTCCTAAAATTTTAAACACAAAGTTTCACCAGCACTAAATCCATGTTTTTTGAATGTGACCCTGTCTATATATCTCTGGTTTTAAAATTTTTCCTTGAGTAAATATTGTTCTGGTAGCAGTTGTATGGCCATGGAAGTAGTGGAGAGTAGACTGGAGATTGTTCATTTTATAATTGAAGGGTTTGACAGCTCTAATTAGGATTTTGAAGTTTTCTTCTCTGTTGTGTTAATTGTCTTTAGGAGAGCCACATATTCCAAGCACTGTGACTCATATATTTAGTGAAACACTCGATGAATATTGAAACTGAAGAGAGACAATTCTTATTCTATAGCATAAAATAAAATAGCAATTTCCCCTTTCAATTTTAGAGCTACTTATAACAGAAGGTACTCCTGTTGATGCTGCTGATACAGAAAACCAACTAGAGATAAAGGTCGAAGAGCCAGCAGATGCCACCCTTTTGGACAACATACTTTTCTTGTTACATTCATTCTTGCTTTATTTGTCTAAGATGGTAAGTTTGACATAGTTTCTTCAATTAGAATGTTGATTATTTATTAGTTTTTAAGTGGCTTCTGGTCATGAAGTGAAAAACTTAAAATGTCTTTATGAAAATGACTCTTGACCCTTTGAGTAGATAGCTCCTGAAACAAAAGCCATAGGGGTGTGGCTTTAATGGCTACTTGGTTTAGCACATGAGGAAGATTTGCTGTCTACCAAGGCTAGACATTTGCACACCTGTAAAAACTTGGTTCTTCCCCTCAGAACCTTTCATTCTGGCAGGGAGATAACAGCATTCACTTGAAACACAGTAAGATAATGGCAGAAAGAGTGGTATTTATTCGATGGTAGAACATTATTGTCCATAAATGCATTTATTATGGTTGGAAGGGTGATCAGTAAGGTCAGAAAGTGGTTGAGATGTGTTTGAAGCACAGGCAAAGGGCAAACAGGAGTCTGACATGTGGTTTGTTGTTGATTAGACAGGCTGGGGTGGTGGGGGAAGCTGGCAGTCAGAAATGTGTTCAGAGAAATGGAAACATGAAGAAAGGATATTTGGGGAGGGCAGGAGAATGTGAATAGTTGGTATTGTAAAGTGTGAAGTTGGAGGGGGATGGGCCTGTTGGAGAGGCCAGCAAATCTTAAAGGAAGTCATGAGCCAAAGTAGCATTAGACCATTAATAGTGGGGATCCTTAGAAAGTTTTAAGAATGAAAGGAATTAGGTTAGATCTGTTTCTTAGAAAGAGTCACTTAAGGCTGATCTTTCTAAAGAAAATCATGATCCAAACAAGACATTTAATCTGTCTAGAAGCTTATCTAAGCATTTTAGGACTTACCTCCCCCCTATTGGTATTTGTTGATATTGGACTTTTAAGAGTTTAATTATAGGAATGAGAAAGCTTTTAGAGGTTGGAGGATAAGATGGTCCTAGGGCCATTGTGACAGTAATCCTCCTCAACTGAAGTTATTTCCTGTAGGTTGTGTTATTTCAGAGCTTGTGTAAGAAAGATGATGTTGTTGTTTTCCTTGTAAAATGTGTAGATTTTGAAGCCAGGTAGATCTGGTTTCAAATCCCAAGGTTATCATTTAGACGTTTGGGCAAATAACTAAACTTTTGAAAAAAGTTTTCCTCATCTGAAAAATGTAGATAATGCTTACTCCAATCATAAGAATTAAATGATTTGACAAGGTAAAATGTCTGGTGAGGTGTCTGGCATTTTGAAGGGTTTTACCCCTACACACGCCCTAATTCTCATGTAGACAGTCAGAAGGTGGTATAAAGACAATGAATACCTGGGGAGGAAAGACCACCAGGGTGGAAAAGATGTGGTGGGGAGAAACAAATCATTTTTCAGTTGGCTCCATGTTTGTTCATGATGGTGGCAGCCACCTGGGTAAGGGGTATGTACGAGCCAGGCAGTTAGAATAATTATATTTCCAGTGATTAAAGCAGTCTTCTACAGTCATAATTTGATTATCAGAATGAATCAGCATCACTTGGAAAGTTAACAGCCTCATGATATGGGAAGGATTTCTTTATTCATATTTTTTAGGTATGCACAGAGCCCTCCTCTAGGTCTAGGTCAGGGGACATGAATGTGGTGCAGGTATGGTCAGTGATTGTACGGTGATAGGTAAGACATAGACGTGAGTGGCAAAGAAGAGGCACAATGTTAGGAGACTGATTTGAAAGGAGATTTCAAAAAGGCATTTTGATGGCCCAGTATGTACAGGACATTGTGCGAGGACTAAAAGAGTCTAACAGGTGTAAGGTATGATTGTGATTTTTGAAAGCCTTAAGAAAAGGACTTAACAAATATATGCAAAAATTATGAACAAGTCAATGTAAAATCTTAAACAAGTAGTATGATATCTGATAGGACTGGAGAGTAATAGGCTCTGATGTGTTTGGGAGATGTGCACCAATCAGATTCATTGATCAATGGAATCTTAGCAGAATCTTAGTGTTAGAAGAAACCTTGGAAGGCTGTTAGTCTAGTTTCTCACTCATTGCTGTTATTTTCTTTACTGTGGCCCTGACGAATAGTTATGAGGCCTGTACACCAGTATTTCCTAGCATGAGTCACTCTCTTACAAGGCTATATGTTCTGCTGTTGTCTAGTTCATCCTTGTATTGACTCCAAATTTTCCTCCACATGATTTCCTCTATAAAATTGAATTCTTTTCTACATAGAAATCCTTTAAATATTTGAAGTTATATCTTAATTTAAAAATTATTTTTAGTATTTTTATCATGGAAACTTTCAAATAAGAGCAGAGAGAATAGTAGGGGACTATAGGTAACCATAACATACTGTATATTTTAGAATACTAGAAAAAAAGATTGTGAAAGTTTTACCATAAAGAAATGATGTTTGAGGAGGTAGATATATTTAACTGATTTAAACGTTACATAGTGTATACATGCATCAAAATGTCATGTTACCTACTTCAATAATTATAATGTTTGTTTCTATGTACTAGTTAAAAAATAAATTTAATTAGAAAAGCTTTAAAGAAAAGCATAGAGAATAGTATAATGAACCCACGGGCCATCACACAACTTAACAGTAATTCCTTGAGAGCCAATATCAGTGAGTTTTTTAAATTTGTTCTAATTGGTTATACATGATAGCAGAATGCATTTCAATTCATTGTATATAAATGGAACAAAACTTTTCCTAGTTGTACACAACACGTGTAGTCCTACATGTACCTCGGGTAATGTGGTTCATCTCATTCCACCATCTTTCCTATCCCTCTGCCCCCTCACCTGTCCTACCTCCTCTTTGCCCAAAGTTCCTCCATTCTTTCCATGCCCCTTACCACCCACCTCACCCCCATTATGGGTCAGCATCCACTTTCAGAGAGAACATACAGCTTTTGGTTTTGGGGATTGGCTTACTTCCCTTAACCTGATATTCCCATTCACCCGCAGATGCCATAATTTTTTCTCTTTTAATGCTATAAGTAATATTCCATTTCATATATGTACCACAGTTTCTTTATCCATTCATCTGCTGAAGGGTTGGTTCCACAAAACTATGGAATACTTCACAAATGTGGGTGTCATCCTTGCTCGGGGACTATGCTGATTTTTTCTGTATTGTTCCAATTTTAGTATATGTGCTGCCAAAGCAAGCACACTCTGAGTTTTAACAAATGTAGATACCCATGTAAAAACTACCATAATAAAGATATAGAACAGTTTTTTTTTCTCACTAGAAAAGGGGTTTCCTTGGGATCCTTCCCAGTGAGTGCCTTCACCACCTGTTCCAGGCAACCATTGATAACTTTTTTTTTAAACTATAGATTCATTTTTCCTACAGTATTGTTTCATATATATGCCACTATAAGTGGACTCATATCTAGGAGTGCAATTGCCTCCTACGTTTAATGTATGTTTTTGTCTTATGTGATACTGTCAAGCCATGCTAAAAAATGACCACAATCATTTTATACTTCCACCAGCAATTTAGGAGACTTCCACTTGACTTCATCTTCACTAGCACTTGGGCCATTCTAGTGGGTATGTCTTTGTGAGTTTATTTCCTGATAATTAATGATATTGAGTGAACATTTTTTTTCTTTTGAGATAGGGTCTCACTAACTTCCTTAGGCCCTTGATAAGTTGCCAGCCTCACACTTGGGATCTTCCTGCCTCAACCTGGGATTGATTGCTGGGATTACAGATATGTGCCATGATGCCAGGATCAAATAAATCTTCATGAGCTTGTTGACCATACTGTTTTTGTACGTCAACTCTCTCTGGCTAGCTGGAATCCAGACTTCTCCCAGCTCAGTGCCAACTGTGGGATTGGTTAGCTTATAGTTGTTCTTGGCCCTCACAGGTACTGCTTAGAATGTAGCCCCAAACTGAAGACCACCTCCATGCAGATTTCTGGAACTCTTTTTCTTTGTGGCTCCCATGTTTCTGGTAGTTTTCTCTACATATTTTTGGCTGCTTAATCTCCTGGAACTCTGGTCTCTCTCTCCTCAGTGAGACTGTTGTGCCCCATTTGTGTTCCCCTTTTCAAACTGAGGTCTAGAGGGTGCCTCCAGGTAGAATGCTCACCTATTTGTTCTCCTGCTCTTAGGGGTGACAGTTGCATGTTCCTTGTGGCTTTCTATCTGAAAAATAGCTCTTTAAAAATCTTTTTTTGACTGGGCATTATGGCACATGCCTTAATCCTAGTGGCTCGGGAGGCTGAGACAGGAGGATCACAAGTTCAAAGCCAAAAGTGAGGTGCTAAGTAACTCAGTGAGACCCTGTCTCTAAATAAAATACAAAATGGGGCTGAGACTGGGGATGTGGCTCAGTGATCAAGTGCTCCTGAGTTCAATCCCTGGTACCAATATATATATATTCCAACTTTCTGGTTGCTTTCAGTGGGAGAACAAGTCTCATATAAGTTACTCTCTATTGATTTCTCCTTTTGTTGTAACTTTTTGCAATAATTGAAAAAAATATGTTTGTGGGACTTCTAGGATATATTGTAGTTTGGGTGAATAAATGACATCCCCCTGGTACAACAATTTAACCTGTTTTCTCTATTGCCTTTTTTTTTGGTGGTGCTGGGGATTGAACCTCGGGCTCCATGCATTCTAGGCAAGTGCTGAGCTAACAACCTCAGCCTCTCTCTGTTGCTTTATATTTCTTGGAAATTGGTAGTCAGGTTTAGGTTCAATTCTGTTTCTTATGAAAATTTAATAGGAAATTATTGCATTGACATCTGCATGTCCTCTCCTTTGATGTTGACTACTAGTCAACAGTGACCTTGGTGAGATTTGCTAATATATTACAGGTTGCAAAATAGCAATGGTCTGAATTGCTGGGATTTTTCTTTCTTCATTTAAAGGCTGGGATGCCTATACAAATAAAAATTTATGATTGATTATTCTTTCTTTTTTTTGGTACTAGGGATTAAACTCAGGGGCACTTGGCTAGTGAGCCATATCCTCAGCCCTATTTTGTATTTTATTTATATACAGGGTCTCACTGAGTTGCTTTAGCAATTCACTTTTGCTGAGGCTGACTTTGAACTTGCTATCTTCCCTCCTCAGCCTCCCAAGCTACTGGGATTGCAAGTGTGTGCCACAGCGCCTGGCTATGATTGATTATTCTTTACACAGATATTCGGTTTGTATAGTTAAGGCAGGAGATAAACATTTGATTCCTTTTCTTCATTTAAACACTTTTCAGAATAGTAAGGTATTATTCTAGCATTATCAAATGATACCCAAAGGGGCTTTTGAAATCTTTTTAACTTTTATTTAAGAGTCAATATGATGTCATGCATTTAAAAATATTTGGTGTGTTTAATCCAGTTAGGAATAGTAATTGTTCTTATCTGATGCTCAATTTCTCCCCCTTTTGCCTTGTAGAAGCCTCTTTATCTTGGCTCCTGGGACCCTTTGCCACCACCTAGTGGTCATTGTTACCTGTTTCCCTTGCTTTTGAACTATGAAATGTTCCAAGTTCATCTTAAACATTCCCTGTCCAGACCTTGAAGGAACTATTTCTCTAAAAGAACTTTGGTTTCTTTCAATAGGAAATGGTATTTAGAGGCTACATTCCAAGTACTAGGATTGCTTATTGCTCAAATTGACTGTCATTTGTAAGCCTTTTTAGTGAACAAAGCTCAGAAATATGTGGGGATTTTTGATCATGTCATTTAGATAATTCCCATGAAAATTCAGGATGTTAGAGAGATTTTACTTCACTTCATCTATCTTAGATTTGTGTTTTCTTTCTCTGATGTTGGAGTTCCAGTTTTCAATGACATAAATATAATTGTTTACAGTCTTGTGCCACTTAATGACATTTTGGTCATTAGTGCATAATAATGGAGCTAAAAAATTCTTGACACCTAGTATTTTTAATCTTTTTTGTGTTTTGATATGTTTAGATATATAAACATTTACAATGTTACAATTGTCTACAGAATTCAGTATAATAATATCTTATAGGTTTTTATCCCCAAAGCGATGATATACCATATATGAATACCTACGTGTGGAAATGGCTATATTTTCTAGGTTTGTATAAGTATACTCAATGATGTTTACACACTGAAATTGCCTAAGATGTGTTTCTCAGAATTTATTCCCATTATTAAGCAACACACGACTATATTTATGTTGTTTAAAATACTTTCAGGAATGTATTCCTGAAATGAAATGAAATTCTCTTGTCTTTAAGCTATATCCCACTAAGGTATGTTTGAAATAATTCATTTCTGTGGTTTGTCACCAACATGATATCACAGGTTGTTTCATTTTTGCTTTCAATATTTAGGTGTTAATTTTTAAAGATTTTTTTATTTATTTTACAATTATTTAAATATTTAGAAGAGCCAAAGTTAATTTGTGAAAATAAGTTGTTTCTGTTTTCTGGTACTGGTGATTGAACCCAGGGCTCCTATCCACTGAGCCACATACCTAGGCTCTTTATTTTTTATTTAGAGATAGTTCTCACTAAGTTGCGTAGGGACTTGCTAAGTTGCTGAGGCTAGCTTTGAACTTGTGATTCTCCTGCCTGATTTTGAAAGAACTCTAGCTTTTGTCCCAGTTCTGTCTACCCTGATATTACTCTCTTTTATAGTTAACTTTTAAAATTTATTTCATTATGCATTCTGCTATTAAAAAAATAAGCAAATGAGAAAAGGGATATGCAGCTCAGTGGTAGAGCACTTGCCTACCACACAGGAGGCCATGTGTTCAATCCCCAGCACCATAAAAAGAAAAAGAAAAGCAAATGATTTTTACATCTAGCTATGATAGATTTATATAGGTACTGGCTTCACCTTCCCAACTGAAACAACTAAAATAAATATGAAAAAAAACCCACAAACATATAAAATTTTAAGATCCAGTAACATTGAAGATCAAGCAACAAAGAATGATTCTGGAAACATAAAGAACAAATGCTATGAGCTCTTTAGTTGCCCCAGCTTTTACTATGTTAAGAGATTCCCAAGCCATGACAAAGAAGGGGAAGTCAGGCAGAACCAGAGGATACCATGAATTGAGAGATGGTGCTGAGATTCCAGGAAAACCAAAGTGACTAGAATTCACAGGGTGGAGTACCAAAAGAAGGTTGCTACATTGAGAGACAATTCTGGAAATCTGTGAAAGGCTCTCTGAGTGTTCAGCAGGGTATTGATCTGCACATAAGTGTGATGAAACTGCTTAGCAAGTCAGAGAAACCATCTTAAGTGATTAGAAGGAACAGGTCTTAACACAGGGACCAGAATAGCACCTGGAAAAAACTATCTAAGGAAGTTGGGTAGAATAATCAGAAGGGTGTTACCTCGGACTGACTATTACAATTTATGTCATACCTAACAAATATTCAGACCCAAGAGAATCAAATTGTTTCCAGTAATTTAATTGTATACGAAATATTAAGAATAGTAATTCGTAATGTATGGCATCGATTCAAAGCTTACCAGGCATGCAAAGAAGCAAGAAAAATACATTCCACAATGATGAGGAGAAGAATCATCCAATCAAAGCCAACTGAGAACTATCGGAGATGTTAGAATGAGGTAATGGCATTTTTTAAAAAGTCATTACTACTATATTTCGTGTGTTAAAAAGGTAAAAAGAGATATAGAAGATATATTTTAAGAAAATCAGACTTCTAGAGTTGAAAATATATGATAAACACAGTGGATGGGATTAATGCCAGAATAAGCATTGTGATGAAATTGTTAGTGAACTTGAGGACATAGCAGGAGAAGTACCCCAAATGAAACAGGGAAAATTTCTTCTGTTAAAGAAAAGTGAACCAGAGCATCAGTGAGCTGTGGGACAGTTTCAAGTTGAGCTATGAGAGGTATTCAGAAAAATATTTTAAGAAATGATGGCCAAAAATTTGTGAAAACTGTACATCTGCAGATCCAAGATATTAAATGGGACTAGAGTACAAAAAGCATGAATAAAGCTATATCAAGGTATATTATATCATAAATAAATTGCTCAAAACCAGTGATAAAGAGCAATCTTAGCAGTTAGAGAAGACATTTATGTAGAGAAGAACTAAGGATGACATCAGATTTCTTGTCAGAAATTAGGCATAAGAGAATATAGTGGAGTGATACCTTTAATATATTTGAAGAGTAATAATGTTGGCCGATAATATCATGCCCAGTGAAATATCTTTCTAAAATGAAGACTTGTACTGACATACAAGCTGAAAGAATTCACCTACACTTGCACCAAGACAGCAGATGGAAATAATGGAATAAAGGAGTAAAGAACACTGAAAATGGTGACTGTGTGCATAAATATTTAAAATAATTTTTCTTATTTGAACATTTTAAAAAGTCATTGACTGTTTAAAGACAAATATCAGTGTAGTATGGGACTTAGAAAACATGTAAAGTAAAATACATGACAACAGTATAAATCTCAGAAGGGTAGTAACTATTGTAATGTTCTTATTGAATATGTGAAGTAATATAGTATCATCTGAAGGTAGATTGTGACAAATAAAAGATGTATATTCTAAACCCTGAAGCACTAAGATTAGAAAACAGAGTTATAGCTTAATAAGCCAATAGAGGAATCACTAAAAATACTGATAGTGGTATTTCTGCAAAAGAAGACAGAAAGAAAAGAAAAAGAACAAAGAACAGAAGGAACAAATAGAAGATTATATTAAGCTTACACCTATGCACGGCAGTAATCCTATTAAGTGGAAAGTATCTAAATACATCAGTTAAAAACAGAGATTGTCATATTGCCTAAAGAAGCAAGACCCAAATAGATGTCTAAGGGAATAACACTGTAAATAGAAAGACACAAAGAAGTCAAAATTAAAATGATTGAAAAAGGTATCTCATGTTAAACACTAGTCAAAGGAAATCTGGAGTAGCTACATTAAACCAAAAGAGGTTGTGGGGCAAAATATATCATCAGGACTAAAGAAAGTTATTTCCTAATGATAAACGAATCAGTCAAGATTATATAATAAACCTAAATGCTTGTACTTTTAATATTAGACCTTCAAAATACATGAAGTATCAAAATTGATAGAATTATGAGGAAAATGATGAATCCTATAGATTACATTTAGAGATTTCAATATCCTCTCCTCAGCAATTGGCAGAAAACGAAAAATAAAAGTAAGGTTGTAGAAAGTGTGAATGACATAATCAATCCATCCATTTGAAATTAATTGACATTTATAGAAAACCCCCAAGGAGCTTAGTGCACATGGAACATTTACCAAGATAAACTATATTCTGGATCTTAAAAAAATTATCAGTAAATATAAAAGTATTCAAAGTCAGGCAAAGCTTATTCTCTGAACACAATAAAATGAGAAATCAATAATGGAAAAATCTGGAAAATTCTCAAATATTTGAAAACTTAAGTGCCAGGCTGCTATCTGCTATCTATCTATATCTATATGTATATCTGTATCTATCTATCATATTTATATATTTGGTATAAATGAACAACACAGTATATTTATTTTTATGTGGTGTTGGGGATCGAACCCAGTGCCTCACACATGTGAGGCAAGCACTTTACCACTGAGCTACAACCTTAGCCCCCACTGCTAAATAATTTTTGAGTCAAATAAATCAGAGAAGAAATTCATATTTTGAGTTGAATAAAACTGAAAACAACATATCCATTTGTGCAATGTCACTAAAGTGTTATTGGAAAACTTATAGCACTACCAGGCCCAAGATAGCTTTATTAAAAAATAAGTCTCCAGTCATTGACTTAGTTCCTACTATGAGAAACTAGAAAAGGAAAAATAAGTTAATCTCCAAGTAAGCAAGAAAAAAAGATATAATAAAGACCATAAGTCAGTAAAATTTTTAAAAAAGGAAAATAAGAGAAAATCAATGAAACCCAAAGCTAGTTCTTTAAGATGAATAAAATTGATCAACATCTAGTGAGGGAAATAAAAGAGGAGACACGGGTTACCAATATTCGCAATCAGAGAAGGGATATCACTACAGATTTCACAGATACTAGACTGATAATGGGGATATTATGAACAGTTTATGTTAATTAACTTGACAATTTAGATGAAATGAAGAAATTCTATTTAAGCCACAAATTGCAAAAGTTCACTCAAGAAAAACAGACAATTTCATAAACCTTGTTGACTATTAAAGAAATTGAAGGTATAGGTAAAAACCTTTCTACAAAGAAAAAAATATAAGACCAAGATAGCTTTATTGGTGATCCAATTAAACCTGTAAGGAAGAAATGATACTAATTCCTAATAGTAGTAGTAATACTAAACCCTTGTAGAATATTAAAGCAAGGAAATATTTCTCCTATGAATCCAGTGTTATCACTACACCAAACCAAGACAAAGATATAATAAGAAAAGAAAACCACATACCTCTCATGGGATCTCCAATGAATCTGTACAGAAATTCTAAACAAAAATTTAAGTCAAATACAACAATATGTAAAAGGAAAATACATCATAGACAAAAACTAGACGGATGATGGGGACTTATGTCAAGAATCCAAAATTTATTTAACATTTGAAAATCAATGAAATTTACCACATTGATGTACCTAAAAGCACAATCTTTGTGTTTAGCTCGAGAGATACAAAACAAGCATTTAAAAAATATAGCAGAGGGGGGAAATGTTGGGGAGTAATATTGGCCAAATTATATTGTTATTTTGTGTGCATGTACAAGTAGATGACAATAAATCGCATCGACATGTAAAAAAAAATAAGCCCTGATTATTATTTAAAAAAATTTTTTAGATGTTGATTAACTTTTATTTTATTCACTTATTTATATGCGGTGCTGAGATTTGAACCCATTGCCTCACACATGCTAGGCAAGTGCTCTACCACTGAGTATCAACCCCAGCCCCTCAGCATTGATTATTGATGTAGAAAAACAAACAACAAACTAGGAATAGAAGGGAGCTTAAAACATCCTCTGAAAAAATGCAGCTAACCTCATACTTAATGGTTGATAATTGAATACTTTTCCCCAAGATCAGAAACCAAACAGAGATGTCTACTCTCATTACATCTATTCAGCATTGTACTGGGGTGCAGTAAGGAAATAGCTAGTATACTAAGGCAAGAAAAAGAAATAAAATGCACTCAGATTGGAAAGGAAGAAATAAAATTCTCTTTCTTTTCAGATAACATGAATATATATAGATACAATCTGGTATAATCTAGAAAAAAGCTATTGTAAGGTTGACAGATAAAATTTACATCTAAAAGCAATTATATTTTCTATATATTAACAATGAATAATTAGAAATTGAAATTTTAAAGATTTCCATGTACAATAGAATAAAAATATGAAGTATTTAAACATAAACGTGGCAAAAACTAAAATGTATATATTAAAAACTATAAAATATTGCTGATAGAATTTAAAGAGAACCTAAATGGAGAGATATACCTAATTTATGAGTCAGAAGACTAAGGTGTCCATTCATCCCAGTTTAATCACCAGAGTCAACATTATTCCAATCAAAATCCCTGCAGAGTTTTGTAGAAAATGACAAGCTGATTGCAACGTGGCTTCAAGACTTAATCTAGGGCTGGGGATGTAGCTCAGTGGTAGAGGACTTGCCTAGCATATGCAAGGTCCTGTGTTCAATCCCTAGTACCATACGAAGAGGAAAAAAAGAAAAAAATATTCTAAAGCTACAGTAATCAGGATTGCAGACAAAACATATTGAAACAGAGCCAAGAATTCAGAGATAGATACACAATATATATGGCAACAGTCATTGACAAAGATGGAAAGACAAGTAGAGAATGGAAAGTTTTTTCAGCAAATGGTACTGAAATTACTGCATATTTATATGCAAAATATTGATCCATGCCTTGCATTAGACACCTGAATTAACTCACAGACTTAAATATTAAACTCAAAACTACAAAACCTCTAGGAAAAAAAATAAGAGAAAAATTTTTGTTGAACTTAGGTTTGGCAAAGATTTCTTAAATTTGACAACAAAAGCATTAAAAAGGATTTGACAATGTGGGATTCATCAAACTTAAACCTCTGTAATTCAAAATACACTTTGAAGTCAATGAAATAGACAAAACACAAGCTGGGAGGAAATTACTGTAAAGCATTTATCAAGACTTGCATCAAGGATATATGAAGAACTCTTAGAACGCATTAGAAAAAAATATAGTCCTGTAAAATAACACTTCATCAAAGAAGATAAACAGATAGTAAATACATTAAAAATGCTTGACATAATTATCAGGGAAATGCAATTTTGAAGCATAAGAGTTACCACTACACACTTATTAAATATCTAATATTAAAGACAATTGTGCTGAGTGGTTGGAGAAGAGATGGAGGAACTGGATGGGTACACATCTGGTGGGGATATAAAGTGGTAGAATCACCTTCTTAAAAAGGTAAACATACACCAGTCATATCCAACCATTCTTTTCCAAAGAAAAGATAAGTTATATAGCAATAGGAGGAATTTTATATCAGTGTTCTTGGCTATTTTATTTGTAAAAGCCCCAAACTGGAAAAAAATCCAAATGTCTATCAATAGATGATAGACAAATTGTGGTATGTACATGTAATGAAATGCTACTCAGCAATAAAAATAGATGATAGATAAACTGATGTAGATGAATCTCAAATTATGCTGAATAAGAGAAGCCATAGAAAATACAATATATTATCCCATACACATAAAACTTGAGGAATACAAAGCAATCTATTAAGATAAGACATTTTGCTGGAGGAATGGGAAAGTGGGGGGCAAGAAAGAAGGGTGACAAAGGGCAAAATTACCTAGAGAATGAGAATATTTTTGGAAGTAAAGGATGTGTATATTATCTTGATTATAATGGTGATTTCATAATTTCATGTTAAAATTCATCAAATTGCACACTTTAAATACATGTAATTTATTGCATGTCAGTTTTACCTCAAAGCTATAAGAAATAATATATTCATCTTTTTTCACTTTCTAAGATACAAATAGTATTCTATAAATATTTTTCTCTACTTCATTTTTAAAAAATGTATTCCGGAAACCAGCTCTTAGCAGTATTTAAAATTATTTTCTTTCTTCTTTGGTTTATTCAACAACTTTCATTGATGACGGTTGTTTCAGCCTTTTGTGACCATCTTGTATTGTTATAATTAATGCTTGAATAACATAGTTTTGTAAATACAAGTTTTAAACATTTGTTGTTGTATTCCCAGTATCTTTAGAAATTAGGGCTGGTGGACTATAGCTCAGCAGTAGAGCACTTGCCCAAGATACCCTTCCCCAGCACTGAAAAAGTTAAAAAAAAAAAGTGGGATTGTTGAGTTAATAGGTAAATATATAAGCAGTTTTGGGAGATGTTGCCAAATCTCATTCATAAGGGTTGTATCATTTTGTATACTTATTAGCAGTGTCTGAGAATTTGTATTCCCCCACATTCTCTCACCTACTGAGTATGTTGTCAAACGTTTGGATCTTGCCAATGCAAGTGAGAAATGGTGTCTTGGTGTGGTTTAATTTGTATTTTGTTCATTATGAGCTAAGCAGAGCATGTTTCCATATGTTATAGCTATTTGCATTTCTTTTCCTGAGATCTGTTTATTTCTTCAGCCCATTTTTGTATAGGTTTGCTGGCCATTTTATTTATAATGTTCTTTATATTTCAGGAACATGATTCTTTGGACAATAATATGTTGCAAATATTTTTTCTGTTTGTCATTGTCAAACTGTGTGTGTGTGTGTGTGTGTGTGTGTGTGTGTGTGTGTGTGTGTGTAGCAGGTTTAGATACAGCCAGGAAAGATTTTTTCAATGAGGCAGGTTTTGCCCACTCATAATACATAGAAAATTTCACTTAATATTTTCTAGTACTTGTTTATTTTCTATTTTTACATTCATGTTTCTTATCCATTTGTAGTTTATCTTTTGAATAAGTAGAGAAAAATCCAATTTTATAATTTTCCATGTGGTAACGCTACTTATTAGAAAGTCTATTTTCCCCAAACTAACTTTTATTGTACCCCAAATGTCCAGTTGGTTCTGTTTCTGGATTCTCTATTCTGTCCCACAATCTCTATGTATTCCTGGGCTTGGACGAGGGTACATGAATTAATTATATAGTCTGCCCTCCCTGTACCCTTCATTGCTCTTCTTTTTCAGTGCTTTCCTGCTTATTCTTGTTCTTTTGAATTGACTATATTCAATTTGACGACAGATTTTTAAAGATCCACAGATGTTCATTTTCTCCCCAAGTTAAATGTCCCCAGTTTCTTCAATTTTTAGCACGTGCTTTTCGGGCTATTCATGATTCTGTTTTTTTCCACAAGTCATGCAACCCTAAAATGTGGCATCCAGAAATGAAGCCACCGGGGTGGGGTGATAATGACATGATTCCTTAGGGTTAGGCTTTTTTAAAAAGAGTGTCATCCACAATTGGAGAAAGTAACAGGACTAGAGTGAGCAGGGAAGGAAAGCCCAGCAGTAGTCTTTTAGAAGGGAGCAGGAGAAGCTTCTCCTCTTCTGTCTGCACTTTTGGGGCAGGTAGGTACCTGGTGTCTCAACACGTTGACAAAGGGTTTTGCTCTGGGAGGGGCTGGGAGGCCTGACTTTCTCCTTTTTCCTAGTCTCTGCCTATAATCCCCTTCTGCTAGTTCCATGGCTTCCTCCAGGGCCTTCTAAATCGCCGGTCCTCTCCTAGTTCCGGGGACAGGTGAGCCTCTTTCCTTCTGGAGTCCTTTCATTTGGACTCTTCCGCTTGGCTCTACTGGCGCTGTCCCCCACCGGGCTCCGCAGTTGGTTCTTCCCGCTCCCCGCCACGCCCCTTAGCATCCTCTGCTCACTTGCAGTTCACCCAGGGGCTTCCTCTGATGACGGGTTTCTCGTGCCTTGGGCGGAAAGCGCCTGTGGTGGAGGAAGGCAAAGTTCACTCCCAGTACCCGCCCCCTGCGCTGGGTCCTACTGAAGTAGGAAACGGTGAAAGAGAGGGTCCTGTGCTGTTCTGCAGGGAAGCGTCGCTTCCACTCAGCTGTCCCTACACCATGGACTCAGTACCTGCCACTGTGCCTTCTGTCACTGTTTCTCTGGGGGACCCAGAGCTCCTGGGACCCCTGTCGGGTGGCTGAGTTCTGGCAGAGTGGGTGCACTGACTGTCGTGGCGACGGAGAAATGGAGTGTGTCAGGCCCAAGGCAGGCAGGACGTGACTGTATGGTTAAGCGAGGCCGGTGAGAGTGTACTTGAGCTTTCCCCACTTGCACTTTTTTTTTGACGGAATAGAGGTGACAACCTCATGGTATGTTCTGAAATGCAGCCAACAATCCAAACAGCTAATGTTACTACAGGTCTTTTCCCTAAGGAGACTGCTGGGGAATTGGGCCCAAGTGACAGTTATCTCCTATTACGTGTAGAGGGCGGTGAAAACAGGGAAGAGTAGGCAGGTGTTTACTGCACTGCCTTTGAGCAACCATTTAAAATTAGGCTCTGAATTTTATAGAAGGATGTTAAATTCAGAGAAGTTTATCTAAGCCAGTTTTCAAGAGTTGTCTGAAATTACATGTCACGTATCTGTATATAAGAGTGGAATGGAAGTAAGATTTAAAATCTTATACATATATCGTCATTGTTTTTATTTGTTGCCATAAAATTAATTAGTTCTTTCATATATTTAAGTTTTGTCTTAAATGAATATTTTAAATTATAAAAACCAGGTTATCTAAGAGAAAAGAATGATCCAGAGGGATTCTAGCCAGGTGTTAGACAATGTGATGATATAGGGCCTATTACAAACTGGAAATGTATGCTCAATTTAAAGTATTTAGATTCGGGCTGGGGTTGTGGTTCAGTAAAGCGCTTGCCTAGCATACATGAGGCACTGGGTTCGATCCTCAGCACCATATAAAAACAAAACAATGTGTCCACCCTAAAACTAAAGATACATAAATAAATATTTTTAAAAAGTATTTAGATTCATTATACTTGAAAACACTGGAAGCGAACAAAAAATATGAGACTGCCAGTATCCTCTCTCTTGAAGAAGCTATTGGAAAATATTGAGGAGGTGGATTTCTGATGAGGAAGTTGGTTTAGAATTGCCATGATTCTTTGTGACTGTTTTGTTATAAATTTAAGGTTTCCCATTTCTTCTAATTTGTCTGTTTAAGCTGTTTACTACATTGCCTGATGATACTCAACCTGTGCCTGATTTTTATGGACTACCATGGAAGCCTGTAGTATTCACTGTTTTCTTTGGGATTGTATCCTTTGTCATTTTCTCTTGGAGAACTGCTTTTGTGAGTAAATTAACTTACTTATACCTTAGCACATAAGCACAAGGATTATTTTATATAGTCACTGCCCCCCCTTTTTTTCTTTTTCAATTGCTAAAACACAAAATAGTGGTTTAAGTCAAACTAACATTATAAAATAATTTAGTGTGGGTGCAGTTGGTAGAACTGGTAATTCTTACAGCCATCCTGACCAGTAGTTTCATATGTATCAGAAGTCTTAAAAGTGGGATAAAAGATGGGATAGGTTAGATAAATATCCTTTTATGTAGCATATATGTCTAATAATCTATCTTAAAGAAATAACTATGCTTTGAAGATTTTGGTAATGTTTTTCAATGGAACAGTGTATTAGATTGAAGACTTAGCACAACATAATTCATTTAGGGGTTATTGTATGTTCGATTAGTGGAATAGTAGGCAGATTTATTTATTTCAAAGCTTTGAGGTACAGAAAATGCTCACAATTAAATGTGAAGTGGGAAAAAAAAGCAGAAACTAAGATTTAAATGTTGATGAACTGTATGTTAATATAAACATACAAACAGGGGGAAATGCTGCAAAGAAATACAGTAAAATGAGAAAAAGGAGATGATATAATTTTTCCAGTCTTTTATATAAATTTTTCCCAGATTTTATGATTTGATCATATGTACAGAAAATACCTTTTTATTTGGAAGTATAGATTATGTGTTGTCCAAAAATCCATTAAATGTTTTGTTCATTAAGGTTTTTTTTTTCCTGAGCAGAATTAGTCTATCTCTGTGTATGTGTGTACATATATGTATAAGTGTGTGTGTGTGTGTGTGTGTGTGTATATATATATATATATGTGTGTGTATATATATATATATATATACACACACATATATATATATATATATGCGCTTATACATACTTATGTTTGTACTGTAGGTCATTCTGTTTCATAGTTATTTAACATAATTGGAAGAAAATTATTTTAGGTAAATGGACTTTGCATATGAAAAGCCTAACAGTTAAAGAGGCCAAAAACATTGGATACAAATCTTTTCAAATCTGAGTGTTCTTTTTCTGATTTCTTAATTATTTCAGACATATCATTGTTAAGATAAGTTTCCTCTCCTTGTACAATTGAGTGTAAAATCTCTTAAAAAGTATTCCCTTCTTAAATAGAAGAATTGTTTGCCTGGATTCCTGTGAGGAATTTTCTAATCTCATTGAACTTTTTCTCAGCTAAAAGTAAAAAGGAAATAGAAGGATAAAGAGAAGAGAAAAACATGAAAACATTTTATATTTCTCTCTCTTGTTTCTTTCATTTCAAGAACCCTGGTACCTGTTTCTCTTTTCACCAGGTTATGTGGGATGTGGTTCCTAGCTTGTTGCTCCTCAGTTTCAGCATTTGACTTTAAAACTTTAGTCTCCCTACCTTAGATGACTGCTTTTATGCTACTTCCCATTTTCCTCTGTTGTCATTTTGAGTAAAAGGTTAGCAAGGCTATGACATTAAAGAAATGTTCATTTTTTTCTGTGTTGGAGTTTTCTGAATGCAATTTCCTGTTACGAAGATCCCCTGGATGATCCGTGGACACATCTGAATATCCCATCACCATTTATAACATTTGAAAGGACAAGTAATATGCTAAGTTACAAAGAAATTTAGTGATGTTTTAAAAAAATTTCTGCTTAGGTTTTATTATCAGGTAGTTTATTGCTGTTTTTTGGAAACGATTGTTTTTGTCCTTTCCAGAATATGTTAATTGTCATTTCTCTTATTGCTTGTGCATTTTCTTCAAGCAGTCTTTCCTTTCAGATTTCTTGCTATATATTTAGTGGTTTGCAGAAATAAGATGATGTAGCCTCTTAGTTTCTAAATTCAGCCAATAGCCAAATTTAAATTGGAGTTCTAAGATGTTTTCTGGTGAGTGAAAGTGGCATATCTTAGTACAAAGATTATGCATTTAATATTGTTTCCTCAGATTTCTTTTGAATAGTCATTGTTTCTAGACTTTATCCTGGTTATTTAGAATTGTCAAGTAAATGATTTTGAGTATACACACACACACACACACACATACACACACATACACACATCTTTGCTGTGAAATAAGGTACATATCTTAGTGTTTTTATGTCAGAGGCTATTTATGAAATATCACTACCAATTAAATTTAAAAGGCTTGTTAACCTTTACTTATTTTTAATCCTATAAATTATTATCCTGAACCAGAATGTTATTAAATTCTCACTTGGTTATGATTCTGACTGTTGTTTTAGGAATGCTGTTTCTATTGAGCAGATGTTTGACATCAAATTTAATCTTTTTTCTCTCTTCTAGGTAAAAGATAGAGTATATCAAGGTAAATTTTTAGGTTTCTTAAACTTGTAATAACCCTTTGTATTGGTGTTTGATGTGTGTTTTATGTATGTTAGAAGTAGATACAGTGACTTTTAATGTCTATTATCTTTTTAACCTCCTGAAAATTTTACTATTCCTAGGTTGCTAGCATGTATAATAGAGTAGATGATGATGGTTCCAACTCTGAGATAGGAGATAAAGAGGAGGAACAAATTGTGGATAGGGAGATGATGATAAGTTTTAATTTGGGGCAGATTAACTTTGAGTATTGATGTAATGCAGATGTATTACATTTGAAGAGTATTTCTATGCTAATGATTTAATCATGCATTAAGTAATTGAGTAGATAATTTGAAGAATGGTAATGTGAATCAGTATGTTTTCATTTCTGTTTTTCTTTGCAAAGAATTAAATGATTCCATTTTCGGAAAAGAAAGTGTTTTGAGAAGGGGGGAATATCAAGCTACAACACTTTACTTTATTTCCCATCTGTGAAATAAGCTTAAATTGAAATATCATTTTGGATGGGAGGGGTTCCTGGGATTGAACTCTGGGGCACTCTACTGAGCCACATCGCCAACCCCCTATATTTAGAGACCAAGTCTCACTTAGTTGCTTAGTGTCTCGCTCTTGCTGAGGCTGGCTTTGAACTTGGAATCCTTCTAGCTCAGCCTCCTGAGCCACTGGGATTACAGGTGTGCACCACTGCACCCAGCAAAATATCATTGTTCTTATATTTTTCTAAAATTCTAATAATTTTTATACTCTTATTGCTAATAAGCATAGATTGCTTTTTAAAAGCAGAATAGTTATGCTAAGAAGTATTTCCTCATAGTACCATATAACATGTCTTTGCTTTTAGTAGATTGAGTAATTGAATTTCATTTAGTGATTGTAATAATCTTGTGTATTTCCCCCTTTTAGTCAATGAACAGCAAATTTCCAAAAAGGTGAACAATTTCATGAAAGAAAATGAAGAACTAATGCAGAAATTGTCAAATTATGAACAGAAGGTATAATTATTTTTTTCTTTCTTTCTCCCTTGGTTCTAGCTTGAATCATTTCTACCTGTTTTAATTTAAAAATCATATTTTAAAATTTTTGTTTCATTATTTCCTACAAATCATCCAAATTCTAAACAGTCATATGTATTAAGTACTGCTTTCTTCTGGAAAGGGTCACTTGTCTGGAAGTAACTTGTATGGTAGCACTATAATTTGTGTATCTTAATTCTGAATGCTTTATTTACATAGATGAAGGAATCAAAGAAACAGGTTCAAGAGACCATGAAACAAAATATGATTCTTTCTGATGAAGCAACTAATTATAAGGTAAAAATCCCTTCTTTGGGGGGAATTACATTCTAAACTCAAAAGTAAATGTAATGAGTGAGTAATCTTGACACCTTTTTTTTCCAGGATAAAATGAAGCTTCTTGAAAAAGCTAAAGAACTTCTGGATGAGGGAGCTAAAAGTCTTCATGTTATGTTAGAATCTGAGAGAGAACAGAAAGCTAAGAATCAGGACTTGGTAAGAGTTTTGCTGCTAAGTATTACTGCAATTTGGCTTTTGAAATATTTTGTAAAATTGGTTAAGTTGAACTTAGTCCAGCTGTTAACTAAAGTAAGATTAGGAGTCAAGGAAGTTGAACCCACTTCTGCCCATTTTGTGGAACTTTTAAGTACTGATACAACAACTTAAAAAATTTTTACTTACATATTTCATTTTCAATTTCTATAAGTTTCTGTAATTACATAAAAGTTGCAAAAGATGGTAGAGAGTGTGTTCTGAAATATCCTACCCCCAAGTAAGCTTGATCACCTAGCTGAGGTAGTATTTATCAGATTTCTCCACTGTAAAAATTCTTTCCAATCCTTTTCATATTGTATTCTTTGGAAGTTACCATGCACAGCCCACAGTTAAAGTATGAAGAGTTACAAGCTCAGGATGCAGCTCATGGTAGAGCACTTGCCTAGCATGCATGAGGCCCAGGATTCAATCCCAGGCATTGCAAACAAAGATTGCAGATTTATGTCCACTTCCTTAAGGAGCAAGTATCTTTATAATTTTTTTGGAATTCTTCTGTATGTGAGATTAGTCTATTCTTCCTTAAATTTTATCATTTTTTACTTATGATAAGAAAATTTTAAAAATGATCTTGGGAAATTTTTTTCTCTATCACTAGAAAAAAATACTAATTTGAACTGGTTTACTTGAAACAGTAATTAATTAGTTAATTTTCTATGCTTTAAAACATTTTATTTACTTATTGCATTATGATTTTCTATACTTTGAACTTTTTTTCTGGTTATCTCATAAACAGTAAGGTTGTGGATGCCATGAAATATTTATGACTTCATTTTCCCTTATCTCTTTCAGTTTTTGATTTTTTGCTTAGTCCAAAGCTGGATCCCCTGCATTTACCTGAAATGTAATGGGATGGCTTGACAAAAATTTTGTTGTGTTTATCTTTTTTAGTATATATATGTATGTGTACGTACACACACACACACACACACACACACACACACACACATATCAGTATTTCTACTGAAATCCTAATGCATATTTTGTGTTCTGTTTTTACCTGGCAGATAATGGAAAATAAGAAATCTATAGAGAAGCTTAAAGATGTCATTTCAGTAAATACTTCTGAACTTTCAGAGGTAAAGCTGCCAACTATTGCTAACAGATATTAGTACTACATCTTAGTTTTGTTGCGGACCAAAAATTTGAGGTGTGCTAAAATGTGCAAAAAATGAGAACTATATGATGTCTTGTTTGGGAAAGTATAACTTTGTTTCTTCTTTGGAATTAATTCACTAACTGTAGTGTTTTTCATTAGCTTCAAATTCTCCTTACTGAAGCTAAGCTTCGTGAAGAGAAGGTGAAGTTGAAATGCTGTCAGCTTCAGAAAGAAAATACCATGCTTAAGAAGGAGAAAGAGCAGGTAAAGAAAATTTGATGTCATACATAATGTAAACTAGAGAAGTGAATATCATTATCTTGTATCTTTCTTGGATCTGTTTCTGAGGTAAGGAATTTTCATGTAGGACCTTTTCTAGATATGCAAAGTTTAAACAATGCTCCCCAAATTGAGTGCATATATATGGTCTCCATCTGTTTTGGATTTTTGGATTATTGCTTTTCTTATCAAATGTCAATCAGTTATTAACTTGCATAGCCTCAAAGAAACTTTTTAAACCAGAAAATTAAGTATTTTATGATCCTCTTTTGAATAGTTACTGATTCACCGGCCAAGGGAAGATTACATGATAAGGAATCTAAATTTAGGAGACAGTCATATGTGCCCAGCCATTCCTGCTGGAGATAAATTATTTGAATTGGCAGCAATTTTCTGGGGAATGCAATAAACAGGCTCAACTTCCTGATAGCTCTGATGTTCTTACTGCAGCTGTGAGAGTTGGGGCCACTCTGCCCTCTTCCTTAACCAAGGTCTCAACCCCCTCGATTGAGGCAGGCCACCGAGGAGTATGGCTCTCTATTTCTTTGTCTAAGTCTTGTAGTCCTGATATATCCAGTGCAGAAACCCCTCCCTAACCCATAGGAATTCATGTGTTTTGACTTTTCAGTTGCAGCAGGAAGTAAAAGACTGGAGTGCATCACACGCTGAGCTCAGTGAACAAATGAAATCATTTGAGAAGACCCAGAAAGATTTACAAGTAACTCTTAGTCAAAAAGATGATACTATTAAAGTAAGTTTATACTCCAAATACATGTTTCATCTCATGAATTCTCCTGAAATCTTCTGAATTAAAATCGAGAGTCTTCCAACCTTTTGCTTCTTTTCTAGGCTTTGACTAATCACATCACACAGTTGAATCGGTTTCAATGTGAATCTGAATCTGAGGATCAAAGTCGAGATGAGTCAGATGAATTAACCAATGGAGAGTTAGCAGGTAAGATCAGTCTCAGGGAGGTTGAATCCTTTTTTGCTTTCCTGTCTTTAATTAAGTATACAGATGCCACTTTTCAGCTGGCTTAATTTCTTCTTAAGCTTCAGGGTTGTAGACACATATCACTGGATCTATAGATATGTCTGTTGCATTGGCAGAGGTGGGTTGTTGGGGTATAATGTAGCAATAGGCATGTGAAGAACACTGACTTTTTCTATCCTATTGAAAACTAGTAAGTACACTGCAGCTACAATAGTCATATCCTATACCTCTAAGTATTGAACATTGTACAGTAAGAGAAATTTATTTCTTAACTTATGCAGATGATACTTGATTTTGATACTCATCATCTCTATGGCTCTGTGGTTTTAAGGTCCACAGTCAGTCCGGAGGCAGTTGGAACCATAAACTAAGGCTGTGAGAACAGAGGCTAGAGACTATCAGAAAGCTAGAGAGGGAGTGTAACAGTGTTTACTGATGAGGAAAATATTTCCAGATGTTTTCTCCCAAGTTGGATATTGCTTACATAGCAAGTATTTCAAACCACACCTGGTAGTAGATTCAGGGAGAAAATAGAGGATTGAATCTTTCTAAACAAGACACTTATTGCCCAGGTGAAGATAGATCTGAGAGAGAAGAAAAGCTTTTTATCTTACAAGAATAGCATAGATAACATTTTAGTTGTGCAAACTAGAAATTCACCTTTTTTTTTAAGACAGACACAGTACTTTTATTTATTTTTATGCTGAGGATCAAACTCAGTGCCTCACACATGCTAGGTGAGCACTCTACCACTGAGCCACAACCCCAGTCTGAAATTCACCTCTCTCTCTTTTTTTTTTAAATCTAAGCTTGCAATTCTCTTAAAAGTCATTAGTCTAATCAGTATAATTATTTAATTGATTTTTTTCTTCCAGTGTTTGAACACAATCATTCTTTAGTTTAGGGAAGTTAGGAGAATATAGAGTTAAAAGTAAGGAAAGAAAAAGCTAAAGTCTTTTGTTTTTTAGGTGATCGGAACGAGAAGATCAAAGATCAAATTAAGCAGATGATGGATGTCTCTCAGGTATAGTTCTTTGTAAGAGTCCCATAGTACCTGTGAATTCTTCCTGTGCCTCACTTTTAAGAATACCTCTCTTTTCTGCAATTTTTAGACAAAAACTACAATATCAGTAGTTGAAGACGATCTAAAACTTTTACAACTTAAGCTAAGAGCCTCAATGTCCACAAAATGTAATCTAGAAGGTGGGTTCTTCTTGAGAAGAAATTGCCATGTTGGAAAGACTTAAAAATTTATTGGAAAGATAAAGAATGGCTTCTTGCTTTCATGCTTTTTACTTTTCTTGGCACTACTCCCTCAAACAAGTTCTTAAGTCCTTGTACACATATAGAGATAAGCTGTTTTATCCTTTACAGACCAAATAAAGAAATTAGAAAGTGACTGCAATTCACTGCGGTCTTCTAAAGTTGGACTGGAAGAGGAATGCAAAACTCTTAGGCAGAAAGTGGAGATTTTAAATGAACTCTACCAGCAAAATGAGATAGCACTAAAAAAGTAAGATTTCCATTGTTTGTTATTGTTATCATTGTGTGAACTAACAGATAATTTTATCTAGTAGAGATTTGTCTTTTTTCCTTTGTGTTTTGTTTCCTATAAGTTGCATTTTTCTTTCCATCATCAGTCTTAAGAGTCCTGAGGTAGTTGGAACCATAAACTAAGGCTGTGAGGACATCGTAATCAATTGTCAAATTCATATGAAGGCAAGAAGTGGTAAACTGGTATTAACAGTCACTGATGTGGAAATACCTCTCAAAGATCTAGACCCTTTCTATGATCCCACTATTTATTTTAATTTCCTTTCATTGTGATCAGTTATGTAATTCTAATATTTTGAACTTGTATCTCTAACTCTGGACCTTTAAAAATACTGAGTGTTTTGGAATGACATGTTTTAGTAGAATAAAAACTTCAAAAAGGAATAATATTTACTTATTGATGGTACAAGTTTTGGACTTGAGTATCTCAGATGTTCACACTAAAAATTGAACTGTGGCAAGGATTTTAGGAGTTACGATTACAGAAGTACTTGTTTGTAGTATATATTTATATATTAATCTTCTCAGTGTGGAGCTAGTTATTTTTTGGAAGTTCATTTGAAGTTTTTAATCCACAAAAATACTTGAATTCTCTAAAAATAGTTTTTTTGTGTCAGATTTTATTTGTTTGCACCTGATTTATTAACAAGATATATATATATATATATATATATATATATATATATATACAGACCTTCTTATAGACCTAACTATTTTTAGGTATTTTGACTTCTGTTGCCTAATTAATGCATTAAATATTGAAACCTTTCCATTAACTTTTCTAAAATTCTGTGATCTCCAAGCGACCTTTTTAGAATCTCAAATTTTTGTTCAGGCCAGTTCTAAATGCCTGGCCTGTTTCAAAGAAACATTTCTCATTTTATCACTTTTTTTTTCAAAAGAACACTTGTTTTCTCTGTCCCTACTAGTAATATGAATGACCTAAATGGCAATTAATTTTCTTTGTAATGCAGTTAAATTGTAGCACTATTTTCCTCAACTCCTCCAAAATTAATTCAGTCATCATCTGTGGTTTGTACTCTTTTTTTCTCATCCCCAGGTACTATGTTAGTTCATGCCTGTGTCATATTTTCTGTTTCTAACCTAGGTCATCTGTCTTCATTCTCCATTATTTATATTTTTATATAATTTATTTCAAATTCTTAGTAATTTTCTCTATAGCCGCTTGAGTGGACTTTCTAAAATATAAGTCTGTACATGTCAATATGTGCCTGTGGTTTATGAAGAATTTGCTTTCTATTTGATGACCTGTTCTTTTTTTCTTCCTTGTATCTTTTTAATAGTTTAAATATTTTTAATTATTTTCCTCATCACCTGTATAAGCTTGATGTAATCATAAATTATAATGGAATTATAATTATATAATTATAATTATAATTTTATTCATCTTCTCATAATTTAAAGGCCTTGGTATATATTCTGGATTTAATAAAAACCTGACATAGATTAATAGGCTTATTACTTGTTTTTATGGGCTTTAAGTAGCTCCTGAATCAGATAACTGTTGTGGTATCGTATGTTAGTACTTCATATACTTTGAACTCCACAAGACATTCATTCAATTTATACACATATTTAAAGTTTCTGTAGTTCTGCATTCTACACTGTTGGTTTCTTATTTGAAATTATTTTCATTCTATTTGAACATTGTCCTTTAATGATAGATTTGATTAGTGTATCAAAGTAGTACAAGGATAAACAGAGAATAGTATTTTATCCACTAAATATTGCTACCTTTATAGTCTGTATTAGGTTGACATGAACTTCATGATTAGAGTTAAAACCAGTTTCCATTTTTAAAGGATATTTCTTTTGGCTACTGAATTTTGACTGTTACTTAGTTTTAGCAATTTGAAAATATCCAATTAATTACCATCTGTTTTAATTTTTTTTCTTTAAAGAGTCCATTATCATTGTTGTTTGGTCTTATCTCCCTCCCCTAGTTCCTGTAGTCATTTCTCTCTTTTTTTAACAGTTGTATTGGGAAGTACCTAGGTGTAGTTTTCCCCACCCCACCCACTTTTTCCTCTTGCAGTTATGTTGCTTGGGACCATTAAACATTTCTTGAATTTTCGAGTCTTTTTCTAAATGTTGATTTTACCTCATTCTCTCTTCTGATTATAATAATGCATATTAGAATTTGATTTCCCCTGCCTCCTACATTCTGGATTTACTTCTTCTGGATATTTTCTTCTGACCTGTCTTAAAAGCGGTAGGATTTATTTTACTTCCCAAATCTGATGTTAAAATCATTCATTGAGTTTAGGATTTTAAAAAGTTCAGGGTTTAAAATATTATTTTAGTTGTAGATGGACATAATATTTTATTTTATTTTTTATAGGATTTTTTTAAGAGAGAGAGAAAGATAATTTTAATATTTATTTTTTAGTTTTTGGCGGACACAACATCTTTGTTTGTATGTGGTGCTGAGGATTGAACCCGGGCTGCACACATGCCAGACGAGTGCCTTACTGCTTGAGCCACATCCCCAGCCCGACACAATATTTTATTTATTTTATGTGGTGTTGAGGACTGATCCCAGTGCCCCACACATGTGGGGCACGTGCTTCACCACTGAGCCACAACCCCAGTCCTATTTCAGTACTACAGCTCAAACCCAGGACCTTGAGCCATGTGCTCTACTATTGAGCTACCTCCCCAGACTCCTTGCTCTTTCTCATAAGGGACTAGTGTCTTACTGCTTTCCAAGCTATCTTTAATCTCATCATTCTGCCTCTGCCTCCAAGTATCTTCGACTGTATGTAGGTCACCACACCCAACTATTTCTTGGTTTTATAGTTTCTAATCCTTTGACAAAATTCATAATCTTTTTTTTCCTCTTTTGTGGTGCTGGGGTTTGAACTCAGAGCCTTGTGCATGCAAGGCAGCACTCTACCAACTAAACTATATTCCCAGACCTGAAATTCATAATCTTGACTTTACTTTTTTGACTATATAAAGCACAGTGATTTTAAAACATGTGCGGTTAACCCCATTAGGTGGTTTCCTTTTCTGTGGGATTTTTTCTCACAGAATTTTGTCTTATGGAGTGCCTGGTCAGTTTTGATTGGCTAACATTGTTGTGATAATTATACATGAAATTTGAGGACTAAGATGAAGTTATCTTCTTATAGAAAAGTGTTGAGGTTACTTGAGTAAGATTGTCACTTCAAACTTAGTCAGCAATTAAGATAATTCAAAAATGACTTGTCTTTTCAATGTTTCAGTATTGTTCCTTTTGGATTTTTTGCCTGTTCATCACTTAAGTGTGCAGTACTTTCTAATCTAAACTCAAAGGCTAGGGCTTTTATTAAGGGTCCCTTTATTTGTAGCCCCAAACACTTCTTTTTTCCTCTAAGCCCAGGAATTTGATGAAGGCTTAGTTCAGACTCATTATATCTTTGTGTTATCTTCAATATGTGGGTAAACCTAGGAGAAAAGTACCTTAAAGTGCCAGCTTTACTTGTAATTCTGAGATTCCTTTTTCTAATGGATCTTGGACACATACATATATCTTCACTGCCTTTTTAGCTTGTATCCTTTCAAACACAATTTTATATTCTTATAAAGATGTTTTGATTGTTCTTAGTGCTCTCAGACTAACTCTTTGGTAATTGGAAACAAAATTCTCTCTGTCCTTCAAGATTCAGTTTTCTCCATATTCCTTCTTAAGCCAGTGGGGAAAATTATTATATTCCTTTAGGCGTCATTTATACCTGAAACAGTGAGCTCTTTTATTCTTTAGCATCTTACAAGGTAACTAGTATATTATAGCCACTCATAAAATACTTGCTGAAGAATTAAATGAGAAGCTATATAAGAATATATAATCCCCTTTTTCTATTTGGTATCAATAATCCTTTTTTACTATAGTTCTTCTGATTTATGGAAAATTAAGTTTCAAGTTAATTATCTTTTGAATTGGAACTATGGCTAAAGTAGTACAAGGATAGCAGAAAATAGTATTTTTAAAATCATTAAATGTGGCTACCTTTATCTCAGTAGATGAACATCTTGAGTTTCATGATCAGAGTTAAAACTTGTCAGTAGATAATACTCTGATCGTGGGTCAGTTTGGCTTCTTTTTCTGGTTGACAGACATTATCAAAACTCAGATTTGTCTTTTTGCTTAATTGCAATTCTTTTGAAATATATATCTAAAGTGTGAAAAATGTTCTGTGGCTAATTGCATAGCTAAAAGACATATTCTAGAAGATTTTTTCTTTGATTGACTATATCTTTATTATGGTACCAGTCTTGGATTGAGAAAAGAGTTCCTCCATGACAAAGATATACTTAGTGTCCTACCCATGGCAGAAACGAGAAAAGAATTATCCCTTGCTTTATCCTAATATGTTTAATTATGTTAGGTTTATCAGTCCTGATCTTCCACATTGAAGTAAAGTGAGTTTTTATTATCTTACACACAGGAGACTTGCCCTTGGGGCACATGTTGTTTTCACATTTATTTTATTTACTGGTAAATAGAGAATTAAGAGGAAAAATTAGAAAATGTAAGTGATTTGCCAGAGTTTGATTTACGAAATTGCAGGTTTGAATTCCTATTTTATGTGCCTAAGCATTTTATAGAATTGTGGGAAGTGATATTCACAGAGAGAAACTTTTGATTTGATAACTGGCTTTATTTTAGGAAAGTGAGCCAAGAAGAATATGAGAGACTAGAAAAAGAGCAGCAGCTGTCAGCTGCAGATGAAAAGGTGGTTTCCGCTGTACAGGAAGTTAAAAATTACAAGTGAGTTCAGTTTCTAAAGGAGGGTGTCAATGTCTAATAAACTAGTGGTGGCTTTCTTTTTTAATCTTTTTTTACATTATGTAGATAGAAGAAAATAGCATGGAAGTATAAATAACGAGAGGATATGAATACATTCAATTCACACAGGAGAAAAAATAAATTTCAACTTTACAAATGAAAAATGTTAACAAAAATTTACTTATACCCAATGGGCAAGACCATAGGGAACTTGGTCAATGCAAACAGTTCTGGGGGTTTTTTATGTTGTAGTAATTCTTTAAGAAATCAGTTTGCTGTGTGATGTATCAAGACCCACAAAAGTGTGGCATTTGATAGACCTTGGAAATCTTTTATGGATATAATTTGAAAAAAAGAAAAAAAGTTTTAAGGAGGAAGATATTTCTAGCAGAATTACTTGAGAACACACTGATGAACAGTTAAGGAAATTATAATTTATCATTCAGAATCTCTAGCAATTAAATGATAAAGAAGTTATTAGTATTGGGTCTTTATTTTATTTTATTTATTTATTTATTTATTTTTGGTGCTTTACTACTAAGCTACATCCTTAGACCTTTTTTTTTTTTTTTACTTTGAGACAGGGTCTCAGTTGCATAGGTTCCCACTTAATTGCTGAGACTGACCTCGAACTTGTGATCCTCCTGCCTCAGCTTCCTAATCATTGGGATTACTGGCATGTGGCATTGCACCTGGCCTGTAGTATTAGTTTTGATCACACTGGATTCATATAACTATAGAAATGTTTTTCTTATGTATGATAAAGTCTTTAAAAGTATAGCTGATGGAATAAAGGGAAAATGGTCAGAAATGTTTCAAATGTTATTCAATTGTTGTAATTCTTAGGCGGAGAATTGAAGAGATGGAAGAAGCATTACAGAAAACCAAGCACTCATTTAAAAACCAGGTAGTAATTAATACTGTCCTGTAGTTGCAGAATTTCTTGATATCTAATACAGACAATTATAGGCTATTATAATGAGTCCCTAAAAACATATTTTTTAATGTATTGTCTTTTTCAGATTGCTATGCATGAGAAGAAAGCTCATGATAATTGGGTAAGATTTTTCCCCCTTTTCTTTATTTTGTGCATAGCCTACTGCTACTGAATTTGAATATTTTCTCTTTAATAGCTCAAAGCTCGTTCTGCAGAAAGAGCTATAGCTGAAGAGAAAAGGGAAGTTGCTAATTTGAGACAGAAGTATGTGATTTTGGTATCTTCCTATATGTTTTATAGTGTTTTAAGGTTATGCTAGATATTATCTATGAAGGAATAGATTGCTGTTTCATAATTCAGTCCATTCTTTCTCAATATTCAAGACTATTGGAAATGACCCAAAAGATCGCAGTGCGTCAAGATGAACCCGGGATTGTAAAACCTATGCTGGGAAGACCAGATTTACAAAATCCTCCTCAGAGAGGTAGGGGGCACTTTGTAAAAGGAGCTATTTTATTTCTTGGTGCAGAATGTATGTAAATTACTTTTTATTTCTGTGTGTAATGGTTATGAAATAATCTGAATGATTTGCTAAAGCAGGAGGTGAGGGTTGGTGTCAGGGAGAAGGCTGCCTTAAAGTAGTAAGGTCTTTAGGTCCACTGAGCCATAATGGCTCTTTTGGTCCATCCCCCATGAGTGGTGGAGAATGTTCCCCTCCACTGACAGCAGAGCCAGCTGGGAGACCTCCTTCTGCTACTCTTAATCAAAAAGATATGCCTAGAAACGGATTTGGTGAGCATTCACATGTTGCTTTATAGTAAACTGCTTCAAGGTTTTTTTTTCCCCTTTTGAATATTCTAATGAAAACATTGAATTTGGGCCTGTACAATATATAGAAGATAGTTTCTTACTTTATCTTAGTGAATGTTTTCTGGAAAATCTGTTCTAGAATAGAAAACATTTTTTTTTTCCCCTGGAGGTCCCTGTATTGTTTTTTTCTTTTAAATTTTACACTGCGAAGTGTAAACCTTTATCTTTAAATTAAATCTCTATGGTGTTCCTTTCCCAAATATTATAAAAGTAGCCTTAAACTTTATGTAGCATTCATATTTCCAACATGAAATACTGAATCTTATTTCAAATTCTAAATAGGACTGTAGTCTTGGTAAGATTGGAAGTCAGGTTATACAGACTAAAGAAAAGCCAGCCTACACATACTTTAAGTCTATAGCTTAAAGTTTAGGACCAGTACTTATTAATCTCCTGTTCTATCAACCCAAGGCAGTTCTTTATTTTACTTAAGTCTCTTCATAAATTGTGATTTATGTATTGGGCAACCCATTTAAAAATATTTTTAATTGTAGATGGACATGATATCTTTATTTATTTTTTAAATGTGTGCTGAGAATCAAACCCAGTGCCTCACACATGCTAGGCAAACACTCTACAACTGAGCTATGACACCAACCCCTGGGCAACCCATTTTTCATGTTGCTTTCTAGTTATTGTTGAACCCTGACCTGTCCACCAGTGGTTTATTTCTTCTAAAAAATACATACAAGGGCTCTGATCTTTCTTTCCCAAGGTCAATGGATGGACCTTTACCTCGTACTGGTCTTCTGAGGCATCTGGGAAACCCGTTGCCTCTGGTAAAGGGACCAAGTAATTTCAAAGAATCTGTAATTGTGGATGGAGGATTTTTATTCTTTTCATGTTAGAATAGTCTGAATCCATTCTTTGATCTCTAACAGACTCAGGATGTGGTCCAGCTCACATGAACAGCAGCTCCAGAAGTTCTTCTCCAGCTAAGGTGACGAATGAGGGCAAGGTAAGTTCTGTAGTTACTGTGAATCATGTGGTCATGCAGGAACATGTAGCTTTCCTACAGTACTTGCTCTTTGCTTTATCCTTCTTTGTGTTCTATTTGTACTATCCCATTTGTTTTTTAAAAAGCAAACTGTTCCCCAAGAACCTGAGACCCCCTCAGTCTCCACCCTTACTTCTTTGACTGAGCATCCAGTTGGAGTAAGTACTTAGAGGTTGAGAACTGAATTGGGTTTTATTCTGTGCATTTATGGGAAGGATATTCAGAGCATGACACTGATCTTGTTTGCTTTAAACTGCATGCAATATTGAGCTTACTTTTCTCTTTAACTTGGGAATGTTGCTTAAGTGTGTACAACTATAATGAACTACAGAATGTGAAAAGTTATCACTCTAACTTTATATGGTGTTTTGTGTTGAATGTTCTAAGGCAAAGTAAATTCATTATAAATTATATAATTCATCATTTTTATTTTTGTTTGGAAGAATGTTATTTAAGAATTCCTCCATTTGTGCAAACCCTATTTTGAGTGATTTGAATTAGATTGGTATCAGATTTTCTGTGAAACAATGATCATCTGAAATGACCTCTTGAGCCACTCCCAAGAAATGGTCTCATTTGTTCACATAAGTGTATTCTCTTGTAACTGTGTTGCTATTATATCTAGTAGGTCTTCTGCAGCTCTATAATAAAATAAATTTTTAATTGTTTAGTTTCAAACCTACTACTCATAGGAAATGATAAATCAATATCTCAAATGGTGTACAGTAAATGAAAGTAAATATTAAAGGCTTGTCTTCCTAATTTGTGTATATAGCACTGTGATGGAAAATACTTCTCAAGTTCCAGTGTATATATATTCCAGGAATATACATCTCTGGAGAAATCTAAGGGCAGCTTAGATAAGACCCCAAACCCCTTTGTAGTAGAAGATTTAAAAGAGAGCAAAGACCCATTGTTAGAGAGGAATAGAGGTGGGAAAAGCATGGCTTGGAGGCAAACCTGGGATTGAGTTCTTTAATATGCAGTGTGGCCTTCAACAAATTATGATATCCCGTTTGCTTTTGTTCCCTCTTATTTAAAACAAGACAGTCTACTTAAAGATCTCAGAGGTTGAATAATATATGAAAGACTTACTGAAGATATAGTAGAATAGTAGCTATTATTACATGAGTAGAGAATGGATTTTTCATTTTATTCTGTTCATTCTTATTATGGAAGTAATGAGCTATTGTGATGAAAGGGAAGTGATGGGGATGGGGGGACTCCCTTTGAAATAGATTGTAGTGAATACAGCATGACATACTGGTCAGAAATCACCTCTGTTAATAACCCCTGCCAGTCCTCTTGCCTTTCCCTTTCCTGTGCAGATATAATCAGTAACAAACTGCTCCCTTTTGTGGCATCCTTCCAACTTCTGTAAGCTGTCAGTGGGAATACACAGGAGGGGTGGGTAGAGTTTTGTTGCACTGATGGTGTTCTCTGGACAGGTTTTGGGTTTTAGCTTTTATAGGTATTGGTACTTTTTCTTAATACATAGGAATTTTAAAACTTTTAACTGCTTTCAAATCTTAAATTGCAGGTTCATATGGCTATGAAAGGGCCCCCTCCTTTCTCAGGGGTACCCTTCATGGGACCCCCGATGGGACGGCCTCCACCACCTCCCATTTGGTATGGACCGCCACTTCAGCTCGGTGGGCCTTTTGGGCCTCGGCCAATTCCTCCACCATTTGGTATGATGATCTGAACAGTAGTGATTGACTTATAAATCACATTCATCTTCCACTTCTATTGCTTGCTAAAACAGTTGGTTGCTATCTCGGGTCTTAACAATGAAAGGATAAAGCTGAGTACATTTTAACTTTTCCTCCAGTTTTCTGGGACATATGGGACACTACATAATCTTATACTGAGATAGGCAATAGCTATCTCTCATAGACAAGGATAAGGGGCTATATACAGAAAAGCCAGAAATATTACTTCTGCAGATGTTTGTTGAAAATCTGTTGATATGCACTGCAATAGATGGAAAGGTGGATGAGACGCATGCCATAACTTAAAATTTTGTCACAGATATGAAAATCCTATAACATAAAGTTTGTAATCACCCATAATGGAAGCATAAGCAGTAGGTTATAGAATATAGAAAAGGAAAAGTCAAACCCTCCTTACCTTGAAAAAAGTCAGAGGGAAGTGTTAAAGAGGATTTAACAGTTACCTAATAAATGTTCCTGGTTTAATTAGGTGGCTGTGGAAGGCCTTTTCCAGGAGGGCATGCATGCACCTTGATTCTGATGGCATGTGTAAAGTCCATGCTGAAATACTTCATGAATTTTTAATGGATACAGTAATAGATAGTGAGATTTTCTTTTATCAAAATTTCTTTGATGTAGTAAAGTTCTTATTTCATAATCTATCATCTTGTCATGGTAATACTTCCAAATATAAATGGAGCTCTTGTGAGATAGAAATAATTCTGCAATTATATAGTAGGGAAAGAAAAAAGACAAGCCTGGAGCTAGGTAGAGCCATGTTAAATCCTTAATATGTTGCTTCATGGCTGGTTGGTCAAAGGCTATAACCTAAACTTGTTCCATCTCAGTTTGCCTCATCTGGCAAGTCAGGATGTTCACCAGCTGATGTTCTAGGCTTGGGAGAAATTAAAGACTATATTAACATACTTGAAATCACCCTAGTTCAGAAAATTCTGGTATTTACATAACTTCCTTTTTATTTTCCAGGTCCTGGTATGCGTCCACCAATAGGCTTCAGAGAATATGCACCAGGTGTTACACCTGGAAAATGGGATTTGCCTTTTGACCCTCGTGATTTTTTTCCAGGACCTGCACCAGCACCATTTAGACCTTTAGGCTCATTTGGCCCAAGAGAGTACTTCATTCCTGGTGCCCCATTACCACCTCCAACTCATGGTCCCCAAGACTATGGGCCACCACCTGCTGCAAAAGACTTAATGCCTTCAGGCTTTAAAGATGAAACTCCACCTAATTCTCAAGAGTAGTGAGGGCTGTTCACAGGCCTTAAAAACAGGGCCCATAAAATTAACCTCTGACACTTAATCAGAGTTAAAGGATTATTGGCTTCAAAATATAAAAGTTTATTTTAAATGGTTTATGTTTTCAGAATGAAGCTGCCTTGGTGCAGTATACATTTTGAGCCAAAATATTTTCCCCCTAAGTATCCCCCACTTAAGCTAGAGTATCCTTCCAATTTAAAAATGTGCAATAAGGAATACCTTTGTTTTAGTTAATGTAGCATATACAATTGCTAAATGATTTAGAATGTCATAATTATGGACATTTCCTGTGGAAATGCTTTAAGAACATGTATTTCCATTATACTATTATTAGTGTATTCCAGTTGATAACAGAGAAATGGTGTTTTATAAGCTTGATTTTTTTTTTCTCTTTCAATATCTGGTCGCAGAGACTGTTGGGCTAAAAATGTTTACTCAAAGATCATAAACATCATTTTCCTTCTTGCTGAAGTTCTTTGTTGTAATAGTTCATAAAAATTGTTTATTAATATTTCCCAAGTGTCTGTTGATTCATTGGATCGTCATGAGATTTTGTGCCATTGGGGAAGCATGTAAACGCACTCTCAGAACTGAAGATAGTGACTTGGCAGCATATTCCCTGTTGCTCACTGTTAAGGAGGCTGGACCTTGGTCAACTGTGGACTTCTACAGAGGATTTCTTTTACTTGTGAGAAGTCTTGTGGCTCTATTTTTGTAGCACATTCATGTACTTTTTTCTAACCACTGTCCATGTGAGAATGCTTTTCTGAGAATGAGTTTACATTAGTAGCAAGAGCTACTGCTTTTGCCATTATTGCATTGTAACAGTAAAATATAAGGTGGTATGTTGTGTCTATAAAAAATATGGAAATTTCTTTTTAAAAATGTACACAACACACTCTTCTCTTTCCCATACCTTCCCACTGATTTTCAAGGAATATGATAAAAAAATTAGAAAAGTATAATCCTCTAAGAATGAATGAAACTCCAAGGCTTATAATGTCTTTACTCAGCAACTACGGGCTGAATTAAATTCTTTTTTTTTGATAGATACTCAAACATATTTTATTTAAAAAACAATTAAAGCAAGTCCTGGATCTGTAACTCCTGTCTTTAAAACAATGTTTCTAAGAACTAGCTCTCCAGAACTGTAATTTTAATTACGGCAATTTTAACAGTACATTTTAAGAGGTTTAAGATTTAAATAAAATTATAAAAGCCTGATACTTTTGTTTACTGCTAGACCATATTCTTCCATTCTTTTAAATTCTAGAAAGTAATAGGATTGTTGAAACCTAGAACATAACATATCATTGTTTTTTTATGTCCCCTAAGTATTCTCAAAATAGGGGCAAAAGCTTCAGTGTGAAACAAAATCTCTGTGAAACAAAATCTCTAAACTACTGAAGATAACTCAGAATAAAAATGAATTCTTCCTAAAGGACTCGAATTCTATCTACATAACCTCCATTTAATATTAGAAGCAGCAGCTGTGTGTAAGAGGAAAACCATATAATAGCTTATGCCATTTTTAACCATGTAAAATAAAATTTAAGTCACAAACACATTTTGAATGTATCTTTCAACCTCTACAGGACACAAGGCAATGCTGAAGTTACTTAACTTCTAATTTTAAAATAGCATTTAAATAAAGGTGATGTCAGCTAGGAAGATAGATTTTCAAGAAAAGGCAGATTTATTATTTTATTCAAAGCAACAGTAGTTTTCCCTCTAAAGCCTTTTTTGTATTTATTCTATTAGTAAGTTATAATGCGTTCTACGTAGTTTATCTGAGCAGTTCTGAACCCACCCATAGTTGCCTCTCCTTACATCCATCTGATTGATTGTACCACTTCTGTAGCAAAGCCCAAGGTAGCTGCCCATATACAGGTTGTGTAGAGAATACTGTCCCTTGATTCAAGTATACTTTTGTATCTCAAAAGTTTTAGAAGTCCTCTCCAGCAAGTTGTGTTTGAATTTAGTTACTAAAATCATTTCATTTGTGAAGCAGTAGTGTTTCAACCTGAAAGTATTAATGCTATAGTTGTAATTATTGTCCAGTAACTCATCTCCTCCCACACTAGAAAGTAAATTTAAACAACTAATTTGTGAGATACAGATTGCTTTGTGTTAACTGCTTCAAGATAAAATCACCTTTTTTGGGGGGGGGGAGGTTTGGTCATTCAGGTCTGAATTAAAGCTAAGCTGATGACAATGTTCAATTTAAGTTTGTTTAATGCTGATGAAAGACATTCATACAAAGCATCCTCTTTTTTTTTTCATATAACCCCATTCTTTGGTGGAAGCTGGGGTTGTGGCTCAGTGGTAGAGTACTTGCCTAGCACAGGCAAGGCCCTGGGTTTAATCCTCAGCACCACATAAATAAATAGAGGTTAAAAAAAGCATTCTTATGTGAAGGATGCTAAATGCTTCTTCATATAAATTATCACTTTGAGGGGCTGGGGTTGCATGTGAGGCACTGGGTTTGATCCTCAGCACCACATATAAATATAAAGGTACTGTGTCCATCTACAACCAAAAAAAACGTTTGTTTTTTTTTAAATTATCACTTTGATATACATGTTTTATAGTATGAGAGAACAGAAAGAACAATGTATCCGTTTTGCTACATTTTAATAGCAGATTTTAAGGGAGCAACATCAAACATCAGTAACATCAAACAAAAAGGTACTGAGTACTCCACAGGGTACAGACTGCTGCCAAGCACCTTGGAAAGTTTACATGACATGGAGAAGATGAGGCCCTTCTCTTGAGAAGTTTACAGTCTGGAAATTTTGACTACTCAGAGTTTCAGTTGAGTGAACATTTTATTAAGGCAAATTCTTCATTTCCTAGAACTACTGTAGACTGAACTATTTTTGCACTTGTGAAATTAACCCAATCCAGATGAAAGAAAAGACTAAATTTGGTTGATAATTCTTTCAGGCTCATATAGTTTTATGAGTCTAGTAAACAAAACTGACCTAACAGACAACTGAAAAATTAAAGACTAGATCTCTTGAAGTGCAAGGGCTAAAACAACTGTTATTTGTTTTAAAAAGCAAACGGATGGTATGATTAGGGTTTACACTAGTTTAAAAATAGGCCAAGTATTGCATTCCCTTCATGCATTGTTCACTTAAAATAGTGAATATTAAAATACGTGGGTTCTACATGTAACCCAAAAAAAAGCTCCTCACAAATCTTTATGTTCTGTGTATCAAATATGCACCTTGTGTACTATGAAAGTTTTATTTATGTCTCATCAAGTTAAAAGTAATGTAAATAGTGAAATTATAATAGGCTAATGACCTGCATATTTTTATATGAATGTCAATATATGTAAATAGGAAATAAATGGCAGTCATATCTACCTATATTAAAAAAAATAAAATATCTTTCCAGATTTTTCATACTTGCTGAAGTCTGGCTTGGCACAAATCAGGAGCCACTTGTCAAAAAGAAACTAACTTTATTTTTAGAACTACAAACCCCAAACAAAACAGCTCCTCAGGGAAAAAACCCTCAGAGCCCAACTGCCACCACCGGCTTCCACAAGCCTCTCACCCCCACACCAGCCTCTCAGCCTCCCACAATCCTCCTGCTCTTGAGGCCGATTGGCTGGGTTGCGTGGGCAGAGCCAAAGAAGTCACCCAATGAGCAGCTCCGTGGAGGAGCCAATCAGCTAGATGTTGCTGGGGCCGCTGTGAGCCAATCATCAGCTGGCAGTCTGACGGGCAGGGAAACAGCCCAATGAACATCACCGCAGAGGAGCCAATCAGCTAGATGTTGCTGGGGCCACTGTGAGCCAATCATCAGCTGGCAGTCTGAAGCTTGCTGGCAGCTGGAAGTTTGCTGGGGCCCCTTTGGCTGTGGCTCTCAACACATACTCATCACTTTATAAAGACAAGGTATGCAGGTTTTAAGGTTTCACAATCAGTTGTCAGAAAAACAGCAGTTGTTCCTAAAGTATCTCATTAGCATCTGACTCAATTTTTTAGATGACATGATTTAGAAGACGTAAACCCACCCCAAAATTTGTAATTATTCTGAGATGGTTTTAATGTTAACCCTAGAATCATTAATGTTAACCCTAGAAACAATAGCAATGTGATGTAGAACAACTAATCAACATGACTAAAAATGTGCTCACTTTCAGAAAAACAATCTGGTCATCTGGAAAAAAAAAATCACAGCTACAATCTGGGGAACACTCCCATATAGGATATTGATCTGATCAAGGCACACTATTTCTAAGTAGAACTATCAGATGAGGGTGAATTTAGGCCAGCTCTAAGGAACAGCCTATAAGACAGACCATAACTAATCCAATTTCCTTTCAAAGCAATCTGGTACTATCCTACCCACTTCAATTCAAAAGTTTGAAGTTAATTCAAATCAAAAGACCATATTGGAGCAAAAGTGAGCAAATGTGTAAATCCTAGCACATTCTTATTGCTGTATTAAGTTTGAAGATGAGCATACCTACCACAGCAGTATTGTTCCAGGAAGCAGGGTAGGAACAGTGGTAAATTAGGAAACAGACTATTAATTGCACAATTAATAGGAAAGTAAAAACAAGTTTCAAAATCTACAATAAACCTGTATCCAAAGGAGTCATAACAATGAGGTGCTGGACTTTAGTTCTGTGGTACAGCTTTGCAATGGACTCACTGGCCTATAGGTACGGCTCACTTCCTGCCTCCTGAAGGATGAATATGCTACACAGAGCTATGATGGTTTCTACTGAGTGGTAAAATTCACAGAAATTAGACATTACTCATGTCAGAATCATTCCTTGTGCAAAGTTTGATGTAGATGAAGATAAAGTGGTTTCTTGGTCAATAACTGCAATTTCTTTTAAAGTCAGTGGGTTTCTTGTATCTGTAACCACAATAGATTTTAAATACTTTGATGATTGATCTACTCCAATGTTACATTCTCGATAAGAGGGACTAAGAAGAAACATGAACTAGTAACCATTAGAACAGTATGAATCCTATATGTATATCACTTACAGTTCTATTACAGTTGGCCCAGGTTTAATCTCATTCATCTCCATGAAAGCAAAACATTTGGTGCTGGTAAACCTTTTTGTAAGCTTATAGTGTTTGAATTCAAAGAAGATAGCTGCACCTAAGGAATTAAAACAAACAACATAAGCCAGAGACCACACATTTCTTATGTGTCACCAGAAGCCTATGATTTTACAAAGTAACGTGTCAAACAGTCTGATGACACAACTGTTGATAACTCACTGTGGCTGTCACTCCAAGCTCTGGTACTAGCATGTCTGAGTGACATTTCTCCATATCATTTAATTCTACAAAGTACAAGAAAATTGTATAGCAAGAATGTAAGTTATGTACACAGGTAGAATCATAAACTACCAAAGAATATAAAATATTAAATACCACAAGAAAAACAGAAGTTACTTAAGTATCAGCAGTACCTATAAAAATGGTTTCAATAAGCACCTATATTAGATAGAATAGAAATTTAAGAGTTCCTTTAAAAAAATTTCTACCTTATAGCATTTCTCTCCCTCCTGAAACAACCACGCCCAGATTGTCCTTTCCATATTCTTACAAACTAACTGCCAGTTATACTATCTTTTTACCCAATGCATCTTATTGAAAGAAAAAAAATAATTTAACTGTTAGAAAGTAATCATTAGGTTCCTAAAAGGACTTAAGGTAATTATTAGGGAACCTGCTTCCTTAACTCTGTATTATGAGAAAAACTTCCCTATCAAATAATATATTTAACCACATTATTACACAACTAGATAATGCAACTGCTAATTCTCATATTTTAAAAAAATTGATTTGACTTTAAGTCAATATTCATAACTATGTGACATAAGATCTTGTGTTAAGTACACTATGAACACAAACCCAGATAAGTACTGTGTCCTTAAGAAGTCAGTAACTGATAATTACAAACCTTTGGTTAATTTTTCAATATGCTTCTGGAGCTCAATGTCCACATTAAAATGAACATATGTATCTTCTTTTCTTGAAGCCACAGGAGTATCTTGCACAGGAGTTAAATCTATGCCACTCAGATCTGGAGAAAAGTTTCTGCTTATGAGCATTCACATATACAGACGGAAAATATAGAAACTGCAAAGGTTACAGTTCCTAAAGAGGCATGGAAAGAGCTGAGAGGAGATTCTCAGGTTAAGAGATTCCTATTTGGTGTGAGCAAGTATGTGACAGTTGTTGAAGTTCATGGGGTATGTGGAGAGAAATGAATATAGACTGGATAGGAGACCTCATGAAGGGGACAAGGAAGCCTTTACATGGCCAAGTGGACAAAACTTGATCTTCATAGTGAAGTGGTAAAAAGAACAAACATGTTTTTCTTAGGGAATAGCCCACTATATTTTTCTATGCAAAAAAAAAAAAAAATCTGGAGTATTTAATTTGCCACAATGGAGCTCTGCCACCAATTTCTAATTTGATCAAGTATGACTTATTTAGAAAAGCCTTTAAACCTAACCTTATCATAATTTCCCTGTTAAGAACCAAAAATGGATGAGAACAGCCAACAAAAACCCTTTTGTTAATGAATAATTTTTCATATATATTATCTAAATTCTGGTTATACTGTTTAAAACATACCCTGAATTTACAACAACCAGATGGTACGTTATATATAGTTTTAATTTTCTGGTTTTTAAAATCTCAGTTTAGTCAAATGCAACATGGACTCATTTAATAACTCCTCAGTGTTTATGTGTTATTCATTTATGTGTCTCAAAAAGCTCAAAAACAATTTAGTACATTTAATAATTAAAAAATATTTACATAAAAATATTTCAGTTTAACATATGCAAAGGTAATTTAACATTTACAACATCATTAAATATTTTTGTGTTTTAAGTATACTTTCTGAATGAGTATGCAGTTTTACAAATGGCCTATCAAACAATGTAAATATTTTCCAGTATACTATATATTTGATAACTGGTAACATCGGAATTTAAAAGTGTACCAGTATTAGTGCTGTGGATTCTGTTCTTTAAATAAATGTTTTTCTTTGTGGTCAATTGATAAAAGTTCCTCCATTTAATTTCAGCACCAATCTGTTCCTTTGGTGCAAAACTATAGATTAAAATAAGCCGTTTGTACTAACTATAGTTATTTCTGTAAAATGGTATAATTTGTTCCTTAATCACATCATCATCCCACGGGATTGCTTTCAGGGCATGGGTGTTATGGACGCACCCTACTTCCCTGTCCCCTGATTTTCATCTGCCTCTGTAGGACTCACCTAAGTAGATACCTCAGTAGCACAGGAAGAAGAAGGGGTTGAAGCAGGAGAGATGGGAAAATAGGACATGGGGCTTTGTGGAGAGAAATGAATATAGACTGGGTAGGAGAAGGTGAGGGGTGCTATTGTTAATCTACATCCTGAAGGCTGTAGCTGCTTTTAAGGACAATGTGTATGTTTAGTCTGCACATTAGATGGAATCTAAAGAGCAAAAATCTATACAAACTCAAAAGCAAAAGTGAGTGTATAAGTAGGAAATATTTTTTGTAAGTCTTTCGAACTATGTTCTGTTATGATCTCTTCTAGGATTTTGCCTCATTATAGAATGCATTAAAGTAAGTTGTCACATATACAAGATCATCCCCTGTCAAAAACTTTGTCCCATATGAGAAAAAACATAATGCAATTTGCCAGTTATTTACCCTTTACACTAACTGTAATATAGGGATCGATGCACTGTCCAGCGTCTTTCAGACCAATTTTCTCAATCCTGATAGTGAGTAATGTCATTCCCGGTTCTGATGGCAACCTTGGTAATAAAGTACCTGGCAACAGAGAAACCTCAATAAAAGTTAGCTCCACCAATAATGCAGAGTAAATACTTTGACAAACAGAAGATATAGCCTACCTCTTAGGAACTAGCTAGGCATTATGTATTTTTATTTCCAAAATTCATGAACATCTGATGTTATACATTTTTAGAAAAATATTTAAATTTACACATAATATATCTGCATTTCCCAACCATACAATCACCTTTAAGCAGAAATAATAATTTCTATAATAATAGTATATAGTATGTATAATAAAAGTATGTTAAAAACATCACTTGAGGAAGCCCAATGATACCTAATAGTATAATATGCTCACATAATATTTATATTCAATATGTACTTCTATATTATATTCAGCATCTTAATATGAAGTGGTAGAACAAAGACAAGAAAAGCTTTTAAAATACTTGTTATACTGTTCTAAAGTCTGAGACATTTAATATCACAGTTGATCAATACATTCTTCTCTTTAGTTACTCCTAATAAAGAAAATAATTTACAATTTGATATTTATGTTTTAATTTAACTATATAGTCTAACTTCTATTCTTCATTCTATTTTGTATGATTTATTCCCTCAGAAATTAGTACTATACAGACTGACATATAAAATGGCCATTTGTATAACTGAACATTTTTTCCAAAACCAACTAAAATTTTTAAAACTAAAACCCACCCAGAACAACATGACAACATTCACCCACCAAGAACATATGAAGGAAGAAATCAACTGTTCAGTATGTTCCCTTTTTTGAAACTACCAATAGAGAACAGATGCAAATAAGCTGATTTTAATCAAGTATGTATACAGAACCTCAAAATACACTTAACAAAAGATTTTGGTTGATGTTTTTCAAGTTTCTATTCAACAATGTGTTATGCTACTTTTAATGATGAGTTATTTGAAATACATGAAGTAATCAACACACTACATTTGAAAATACACATTTGATTGATGGCAAATGTGGCTTGAGGAAATTTTGGGAGGTGATGGGAATGTTCTGAACTTGTATAGTGATGGCAGATGCAAAACTCTATAGAGCTGTCAAAAATCGATGAATTTTATACTTACAGAAGGGAAATGTTATGAAATGCAAATTGTACCTCAACAGTGCTGTTAAAAATGTATTACTTTCTAATTTAAACAAATATGAAGACAATACAGACAAATGCAATAATAGGAAGGCCTGGAGGCTGCATTCCACTGTTGCATTAACAAACCTAAATGGGATCAGGCTGATATCATTAAATATATACATAATACCTTTTATGCATCTTCTTTGATTGACAAATGAGGGTACTTTTAGAAGAGGGGCTTGTACCTGGACATCTGGGATGAACTTCAGAAAGTTAAGAAACACTTCTGAAATTTTATGAAAAATGTGAATATGTATACATTTATATTTATATATATACATACATATTCATATGTATGTATATCATATATGAATTTTTCTGCAGAAAAGTTCATTCTATTATGTAGTACATGGCTGTATAAATATGCTACAGTTTATGTACACATTCTTGTGTTGATAGACATTTGAATTACTTCAAGTGTTTGGATATAGTTAACAGGCTATTATAAATACTCTTCTAACATCTTCTAGTGCCCATAAGCACCCATTTCTGAAACAGGGGAATCACTAAGTCACCTGGCATGTTACCTCCATACCTACTATGTAATGACAATCCATTTCCCAAGGTGGTTGTGCCAACTTTTATTCCTAGCCCAAGTGCAGTAGTGTTCCCATTGCTCCACATCCTCACTAGGTACTGTTTTCTCAGATTCTTCATGTTAGCCAATTTTGGTATAAAGAGATCAATCATTTTAATTTGCATTCCTCTGAAGATTAATAAGGTTGAGCACCTTTTAGAATAAATCAAATGTATGATTTCCTCTTTTCTGAAGTGTGTTCAATTATTTTGCTCGATTTTCTATTGAGATGTCTATCTTATTGAGCTGTAGGAGGTCTCTATTATTTTGCTGGACAAATGTTTTACAAATAGCTTCTTAGTAGTTTTCCTTTATAAAGACTTTTTGTTGAAGTAGAGCATATACATTTTAAAATGCACAAATTGTTAGTACAGTTTGCTGAACTTCCACAAAGTGAATACACCTGTATAACTAGTATCAGATCTAGGAAAGATATGATCAGCCTCCTGGGAGTGTCCTTCCCCCCACCCTATCCAATTCACTCTTCCAAAAGATAGCAACCATTGCTAACTTCTAACACCAAGTGTTAGTTTTGAATGTTAAGAATGACTTTTCTCTGCCATGGTGTCTTCTGATTATGATAAATACTTACTGCTAGTAATATTCAAATTTCTTAATATCTTCCTTTACAATCAGTGCTTTTTATGTCATATTTAAGAAAACTTACCCCACTCCAAAATCATAAAGGTATTATCTTGAAAGCATAGTTTTGCCATTCACACTTAATTCTATATGTCACATAGAATTATTGACTACGGTGTATAGTAGGAGCTTTAATTTTATTCAATTTCACATAAATACTCAATTGTCTCAGCACTACTCATTAAAAAGACTGACATTTTCCACCACTGATCTGCAGTCCCACCTCAATCATAAATCATGTGGCAATCACTTTCTGAGTTTTCTATTCTGTCTTACCGGACTGTTTATCCTCTTACCACTAATACAGTATCTTAATTCTACAGCTGTATAAAAGGTCCAGGAACTGCAATAAAAATTCAGATGAGTTTCAGAAAGAGTCTATCTTATAAACTGCTTCTTCTAATTTATGAACTAGTATATATCTTTACATTTTAAAAATCATAACAATTATTTAATAGAATTTTATTTGACCTAAAAGCCTTCAGAAATAAAGACCTACAGATCCAGGGAAAACTCCTGTTTTTTTGTTTATGTTCCATGAAGAATGTATGGCCATGTAGAAATGACTGGAAAAGGGGGTGTGAGCTAATGGTAAAAGGCTGCCAGGGTCCCAGCAAGCCCTGTCTGGTCAGATTCTTCTTGGCCTCTCTGTATAGCTTTCTTTCCTTCTGGACCTAAGGCAGGTCCTGTCTGGAATGAGGGTTTGTAAGGGAGGGGTAAGGGAGGGTAGGGGGACAGTAAGGGAATAGCAGGGAGGGAAGGAAAGAGAAAGAGAAAGAGAGAGAGAGAGCACTTTCTAGGTTTTATGACTGGATTTGGGAGAGAAGGGTGAATGGACAGGAGGGCAGGAGGAGAGCAGAGGCTTTGCTGCTGAGGTTGCTTTTGGGATTCCAATCTCCTTCAGTTAGAAGTTCTCAGCAGGCCAAAACCTCACCCTTTGGGCTATCATATTCTGATCTGACCCTGCCCACCTTCCCCCTCTCTCTCTCCCTCCTCCTCCCTTTCTCCTTTTAAGAAGGGAATGTGTAGATCTTTCCATCTTCTAAGATCTTCTTTGATTTCTCTCTTTAGGGTTCTGTAGTTTTCATTGTATAGATCTTTGACTTCTTTCATTGATTCTCAAGTATCATTTTTTTTGAGGTTATTGTGAATGGAGTAGTTTTCCTCATTTCCTTCTCAGAGGCTTTGTCACTGATATACAGAAATGCCTTTGATTTATGGGTATTGATTTATATCCTGCTCCTTTGCTGAATTCATTTACTATTTCTGGAAAGATCGACCTTGCTCTTGGATAGGCAGAATTAATATTATCAAAATGACCATACTACCAAAAGTGCTATATAGATTTAATGCAATTCCAATCAAAATCTCAATGGCATTCCTCATAGAAATAGAAAAAGCAATCATGAAATTCATCTGGAAAAATAAGAGACCAAGAATAGCTAAAGAAATCCTTAGCAGGAAGAGTGAAGCAGGGAGTATTGCTATATGAGACCTTAAACTATACTACACAGAAATAGTAACAAAAACAGCATGGTTTCAGCACTAAAACAGACTGGTAGGCCAATGGTACAGAATAGAGGACACAGAGACTAACCCACAAAATTACAATCATCTTATTTTAGACAAAGGTGCCAAAAACATGCACTGGAGAAAAGATAGCATTTTCAACAAATGGTGCTGGGAAAACTGGAAATCCATATGCAACAAAATGAAATTAAACTCATAACTCTCACCATGCACAAAACTTAACTCAAAATGGATCAAGGACCTAGGAATTAAGCCAGAGACTCTTTGTCTAATAGAAGAAAAAAGTAGGCCCTAAACTTCATCATGTGGGTTAGACCACAACTTCCTTAATAAGACCCCTATGGCACAAGAATTAAAACCAGGAATCAATAAATGGGATGGATTCAAACTAAAAAGTTTTTTTGTCAGCAAAAGAAAACAATCCGTGAGGTGAACAGAGAGCCTACATCCTGGGAGAAAATTTTTACCCCTCACACATCAGATAGAGCACTAATCTCTAGGGTATATAAAGAACTCAAAAGCTAAGCACTGAAAAAACAAGTAACCCAATCAAAAAATGGGCCAAGGACTTGAACAAACACTTCTCAGAAGAGGATATACAATCAATCAACAAATATATGAAAAAATTTTCAAAATCTCTAGCAATCAGAGAAATGCAAATCAAAACTAAGATACAACTCCAGTCAGAATGGCAGCTATTATGAAGACAAGCAACAATAAGTATTGGAGAGGATGTGGGGAAAAAGGCACACTCATACATTGCTGGTGGGACTGCAAATTGGTGCAGCCAATCTGGAAAGCAGTATGGAGATTCTTTGAAAATCTGGGAATGGAACCACCATTTGACCAAGCTATTCCTCTCCTTGGACTATACCCAAAGGACTTAAAAACAACATACTACAGGGACACAGCCACATCAATGTTTATAGCAGCACAATTCACAATAGCTAAACTGTGGAGCCAACCTACATGCCCTTAAGTGGATGAATGGATTTTAAAAAATGTGGCATATATACACTATGAATGTTTTTAAAAGAGAATAAAATCATGGCATTTGCAGGTAAATGGATGGCATTGGAGAAGATAATGCTAAGTGAAGTTAGTCAATCCCCCCAAAACAAATGCCAAATGTTTTCTCTGATATAAGGAGGCTGACTCATAATAGGGTAGGGAGGAGGAGCATGGGATGAATAGATGGATTCTAGATAGGGAAGAGGGGAGTGAGGGAAAGGAAGGAGGCAGGGGATTAGCCTCCTAATGAATGTGATGGACATCATTATCCAAAGAACATGTCTGAAGACACAAATTGGGTGTCAACCTACTTTATATAGAGAGATACGAAAAATTGTGGTATATATGTGTAATAAGAATTGTAATGCAAAAAAAAACAAGTACATGAATAATGTGAATTGGCGTGAACATACTTTATACAAAGATAAAAAAATTGTGCTCTATATGTGTAATAAGAATTGTCCATTGTCGTGTATTAAAAAAATAAAATCAATAAAAGAAAAAGAAGGGAATGGGGAGTGGGTAGGGAAAAACTGTGGAATGAACCCAAACTAACTTTCCAATGCACATATGTGAATATACTATAATGAAACTCATCATTTTGAATATCTATAAGATACTAATTTTAAAAAATGTAAATAAATAGATCAGTAAAGTGGATGAAAGGGAACAGTGGGAAGGAGGATGAGGAGGGTGAAGGGACTGAACTGGAGCAAATTATATTCCATGCATTTATAATTAGTCCAAATGAATCTAATGTCAAGAATAACTATTATGAACAAATGAAAAAAAGAATAATGACTTCACTGTTTTTATAAAATGCATTCTCATAAACAATTCAACTGAGAGAAATGAAAAAAGTAAGAGAGAATGTATAATTCAACATTTCACAAACCATAACAATTATTAAGTCACTCTTCCATCTTTTTCTCTAATTTCAAGATGGCTCCAGTTTCATTTTCTTTTGATATTCTTTTATTTTTTCAACAAAGGTTTATTTTCTACATAAAATTCTTATATTTCTTTTGTTGAATTTATAATAAGGTCCTTGATATTATTTAATACTACTATAAATATTATAATAGTTCATTTTCTAAGCAACTATTACTTGTTTGAGATAGAATTGATTTGTCTGTACAGATTTTATATCCAGGAACTGCATTATCTTATTAATGAGTTATGAATAGGTTTTTGCATATATTCTCTATATATTCATAAATATGCAAATAAAGAACATCCCCCCTTTTATATTTCATTTTCTTGTCCTAGTGCAGTAGCTAGGGCTTCCAAAACAATGCTGATGAAAAGAAGTAATAGATAATCTTGTTTTGTTCAAATTCATCATTAAATGATTTTGGGCTGTAAATGTCATGTAGCCATGTTTTATCAAGTTAAGGATGTTTTTCTGTTCTTTGCCAAGAATTGTTTAAAATCAAGGCTGTATTTCAAATTTAACTGAAAACTTTTTCTGCATTGTTGACAACTTTATGAAATCTTTCCCCTTAATCTGCTAATGTGAACTACCTTGATAAATTCTGCTAACAATAATTTGAAAAATCACTCATTAGTTCAGGGAGATTTTCTGAATTATTTTCCACAGCATCCTATGTTTATTCAGTCAATCTTCATTTGGCAGTTACATTATTTCTAACTTTTTATCATTATAAAAAACACCTAAACAGAGAATCTTGTGTATATGCATATGTTTTCCCCTCTTTTTCCTGTATTTTGGGGGTGCATCTTCAGAGTAAATTCTCAGGAATGGGATTGCTAAGGAAAAAATATGTACTTATATGTTGTTAGAGAATGCTCAATTCCCCTCCAAAGGAACTGTACCATTTTTCTATTCCCACCAGTGATTAATAAGTATCTATTTCCCCTAAGACTCTCCAATAGTAGCTTTAATTTATGTTTTTATTAAAAATAAAGTTGAGTATCTTTTTATATGTTTAACGGGTATTTTTAAAATGTGTGTGTGTGTGTGTGTGTGTGTGTGTGTGTGTGCACGCTCACGCGCTTGCTCATATTGTCTGTTCCTCTCATGTATTCTGCTTTGGTTATTACAATTAAAATTTTTCTTTATACATTAAGAATGTTGGGTTGGGATGTAGCTCAGTGGCAAAGTGTCTGCCTTGCATTTGCAAAATCCTGGAATCGAACCCCAGTTCTAAAAAAGACAAAAAAGAACCCACCCCACCCCACCCCCAAAAACCCCCAAGAATGTTACCTCTTTTATGTATTACCTCTTTACTACCTGTTTTGACATTCAAAAGATGATTGCTTTACAACTTTCAAAAAGTCTTTTTGATGTTAAGATTATTTTTTGCCAAGTTGATATTAAACTTGTTGTTACTTTGGGGTGAGTCAATTTTATAAGCTGTCATTATCTAGATCTTTCAGTTGAAATGGTAGGGCTGATGCTACATTCCTTACCAACAATCTTTTTGCCTGAGACTACACAGTAAGGTTTAATGTAATCATTATGCTTCAGATAATTTAATATGGAGGCAGTGATTTCAAGTCTGAATTTCTTGTTTAATTCAAGGTAGAATGTCAAACATTGTGTTCCATAATGAAGGAAGCTGACTGTAATTAAGATCATAGATTACATAGAAAGGTGCCTATTTAAGGTGTTTCAGAATGCTCTATGATGTGCTCTCTCTACATGGTCAACTCCTACATACTCAGTGAGTCCTAAATCTGGCCAGATTTATTGAACTCCCTCAGCCCTTCTTTTTTGCCAACCTACGACATTGGTGCACATCTCTAATCATAATCATGTGCTTTTGGCTCTGTCTTGCTGACTACACAATAAGCATCCTGAAAGGTGTGGGAACTGTTCCTTTTGTGGTATGCACAAGGAATAAACAGATCTTTGTTGAAGAAATATTTTATTGAATGAATGACTGAATTTCCAGTTCTAGAGGTTATCATGCTCTAGTAAACAAATGGCTAGAGAATCTATATCAATGAGTGAAGAAATAATAAACATAAAAGAAGATCAAATACTAGAATAATACCATACCATCTATAGCTCCCAGGTAGATGAAAAAGGGTGCATGTTTTTGCATCAAAGATAGAACCATGATAGTTGTAAATTGAGCCAATGCATTAAAAGGAAGATTTCTAAGTGAAGAATTAACATATCCAATTACATAGTGTAATATGAGAACAAGTCAACTACATTCATAAAATTCGAAGACTAACAAGGATAAGAAAGAAATCACTACACACAATCCAGTGTAAACTGTGCTATTCCAGCTAGATCATCTGCTCTCAGATCTAGAGCAAAGATCAGAAGAAATGTTCTTCCACATGGAACTGCTATGTAAATAAGAAATAGCTAACACTTGTGAGTATTTGTGTTGTGCCACATACTATCCTACTCCTCTCATCTAATCCTCACAACAATAGTTTAGTTCTATTTTTCAGAGGTGAAAAGTGAGGAATAGAAAAACAAATTATCCATAATCACACAGCAGTTTGGCTACAGAGTCCATGCTTTTAACCATCATGTCTCATTTTAACATTTTTATTTTAATTGTCCCTAAAGCCTTAAAAGGAACTGCAGGAGAACCTCCCCATCTCAAGCTTCTGCAAAGTTCCTTTTGCCATGTAAACATAACAGTCACAGGTTCCCAGGATTAGAATATAGACATTTTTGTGAGGCCACTATTTGTGCCTCATACTTTTAAATATGGAAAACTCTAAATGGCTACAGCTGTCCAAACCAAGTTTTCAATAACATCCCAGGGATGTTATTGAGCTGTCACTAAGAACTCCCAAGTAAGGGATTGATTAAAAAATAGTAACATTTGAACTTTGTACACTGAGCAGTGCACATTCACAGAAATGGACAGAGACTGAGTAGCCCAGATAGCAATATGATAGGTCTTTAACACTCATATAGCAGTGAGCAGAAGGACTGTGTTCATTTGGTTAATTCCACTTTCAGTTTTTACTGCAAGACAAAGGAAGCCATTGGTAGCTGGTGAGCCCCAAGTTGTACTGAACACAGAAAGCACGTCTTTTTCTGACTTATCTGCCCCCAACCACCTCTTATGCACCAACCAGAGCAAGCATGCTCTCACTGGTGTCAAAAAGAGTTGGAAGGAATTACTGAATTCAGTGTGATTTTCTGTGAGAGGAAGATTCTAAGCCTAAACCTAAAGACAACTCTGATAAAATAATGACAATGAATTGGAAGGTTTGGAACCATTTAACCACACTACTGTAATAAGGGATACCAAAAAGTCCATCTTGTTGATGGAAACTGTTTATTAACAGGTGGTACTTGGGTAAAAACTTAAGTTGCTCTATTTCATTGTGCTTCATCTGTGGAAAACAATTTATGAAGGTAGCTATGGATCCCCCAAATGGCTGTTTGTTAAACATAGACAAGTTTGCTTAAGAATGTTTTAAAAACTGTGTAAAAGCATCTGACCTAGCCAAGAATGTTACAGCCACTGCCACTGTGGAGAGGAAAGGGAATTGTGCAAGTAAGGCCTCTGCCTCTGCTGGGCACCCAACAGCACTGACACAGACCGAGCAATGAAACACCACTGTACCTGCAACAGGTACAGAAAAACAATGGGAGAACATCTGAAGCCCCTCACCCCCCCCCCCGCCCATAACGTCTTTGTTCCAAGAGGGTGCTGAGAAAAATGAAGGTCTAAGTATCAAGTAGGATGGCCTCACATTCAATAGTCTCTGTGTAGCCATAGAGATCATGGAGAATCAGACAATAAAAGGACCACCAACCCGAGGATGAGTCTGGAGTGACATGGATATGAAGGTCAGTGGGATCCTTAAGGCCCTGTCCTCACATGCAGAAGAGGAAGTCATTCTTTTCTTTCAACTTTTTATTTTTGCTTTTTAAAAATTTCTATTGTTTATATCTCATATCATACCATAAGGACAATTTCTAGTCCAAAATTGGAAATGGCATGACAGTCTTTGTTCCAAAATAGTACATTATTGTCTAGGTAAGAACATTAAAAGAGGAAAATTACCAAAGATTATATTTTTTTTAAAACACTGATTTGAATTTGCTTTTTACATGATATTGTACAAATGTTTGTCACAGGCATTTACTTCAATAAGAGGTGAGTCAGTCTTCATTTTGCCTTGGTGCTTGGTGAATTAAATGTCATGAATAAGGAGTACAAAATTTGTTGTCCATACTTTTAGGACAGAGATGGACCTGATATCTAAAATGTAAACTAAGCATTATCATATGTGTGTGATTATATATTTATGTCTTCTTTGTTTTAGATTTATCATACTTGCAATTAAATTCAGATGTTTGATACTACCAATTCAAAGTCTGTCACACACATTTTTTAAGTGCACATTTCTTTGTAATTTTAAAATCCAATAAAAAGGATATATATAAAATAATATTTTCTATTATTTTGGGATAATTTTAACATAATTTAAAATAATGGTATTGTCAAATCATTATTTGGTCATAACATTTTGTAAATGGCACAAAACATGAAATGGGTCTTAAAAATCTAGCAAGAGAAAAATTTTGCAATTTGTACTGCACATCTGCAATTTGTACACACATACAAATTGTGTGAAAATATGAAAACACATGCACAATTTCTTTTGGTTGGTAACTGATTAGTAGTTGAGGAACTGCTCCAACCTTTCAAGATAAAGAGTAAAATCATAAGAAGTTTATTCAATTTGAAATTATATTAAAAGTTTGATAAAAATCTTAGGGGTCATTAGCATTCAAACAATAATATTTCTAGGTCTGTCAAAAATTATACTTTATTAAAGTTGTTTGTATATAGGTTATATGAGTATATTCTTGTTTTTATTTTCTTTATTGACTGGTACTAGAAATATGTATTTTTCTGTGTTCAGAAATATGTGATTTGGATAATGGCTGAATTCTTAAGTGTCACCATCATATCTGGAAAAAAATAATAAATACTCTCACAAAACCTAAGATGAATCAGTGGGTATATGCTTCATACACAGATGCCATTTAGCATGCAAGGAAGAGTTACTACAGGTGTTGGGTTAAAAATTTGAGTGGCCAGAGGACTTTCAAGAAAAAGCAGGCCTGGGGCTGGGGATGTGGCTCAAGCGGTAGCGCGCTCACCTGGCATGCCTGCGGCCCGGGTTCGATCCTCAGCACCACATACAAACAAAGATGTTGTGTCCGCCAATAACTGAAAAATAAATATTAAAATTCTCTCTCTCTCCTCTCTCACTCTCTCTTTAAAAAAAAAGAAAGAAAAAGCAGGCCAGATGTTGCTTAGAGCCTTGATGAAGAGCCTACTCAATAGACATTTCCTATGAACCAATTTCTGCAAAGCTCTGGAGAAAACCTTTTGACTTCAAGTGACAAGATTCATGGATTAAAAAACAAAACAAACAAAACAAAACAAACTGATCCAGACATAGTGCTGCATGCCTGTAATCCCAACAACTTGGCAAGTTAAGGCAAGAGAGGCCAGCGTGGGCAACTTAGCAAAACCCTGTTTCAAAATAAAAAAATAAATCAAAGAGCTGGGGATGTAGTTAGGTGGTAGAGCATCCCTGACTTCAATCCCCAGTACTACAAACAAACATGTAGAAACAAATTATAAAAAAGAAATCTTTCAAAACTGCTTGAGAGTAATAGAATATTAACAAGCCTTAAAACTATTGAAAAACAGCTAGGAGAACTACCAGATAACATTGAATGGTATTTTCCTTTCCTTTCAATATAAGTACATGACTGGATGAGGGACTCTGGCTCTGATTGTTTGGCTCAGTCTGAGAATTTGAGACTTTGAGAGAAAGGATGTGCTCAGAGAGCCAGAGTCTATCTGCACACTTTGGTGGTATTTACTGTTTAACCCTAAATATATTCTGAAATTCTGTGAAATAAGGATGCCCTAATATTCATGGAACAGCAATGAATATTTTGTTGCAGTTTTCAACTTCCTATATGCATGGGTAAGAAAAAAACTGCACTTTAGCTGAAAATGAAATACATATTTGCTTAACTCTCAAGTTCAACTCAGAATTGAATATTTATGCAGGAAAGAAACAAGTACAGGTTTGATATTAAAGAAGTAAGATTCACTCTTCATTTTGAGTTTCAAAAAAACATTTTTTGTACATATCTAAGACTATATTAAAGATGAATAACCAATACAAATCTAGAATAATGTTGAGATTGCTAGGCTTATGTTTAGGTCACTCAGAAACGTTTTTTTAAATTTTGTCTAAAATTGTGACATGGCTATTTGTGCACGTGGTACTAGGAAATGAATGTAGGGCTTCACACAGGTGAGGCAAGCACCCTACCACTGAGCTACATCCCTAGTTCTTTCTATTTTGAGACAAAGTCTCTCTAAGTTGCCCCCACTGGCCTCAAACTTGCAATCCTCCTGCCTCAATTTCTCAAGTAGCTAGGATTATAAGCATATAATCCTGGCCAGCTGTTTTTTTTAAATTTGTATTACTTTGGTTTATCATTTAGAAGCTTTAATATTCAACATGATAAATAAATTTTCAGGTAATAAATAATAGGTTATAAATTTTTATCCTCTATTTAAATGAAATCTACTGAGATTACCTTAAGAAAATTAAACTACTATTTGGACTTAAGCCAGTTAGTGTTTAAAGCAGTACAAAAAAGTTGCTGTCTTATGAGAATTGAAGGCTTTGAAAATGATAATAATGTCAAAGAAAGGTTCAACAATTTTTTATTCTTTTCAAGAAAGGTTGGATAAAAATCCATTTTTGATTTTAAATGGGAATAAACTACTCTTGATCATACCATATTCATATATTATACTTTATCTCATTAGCTTAACAGTAGTAGTGTTTACCATGTGTGTTTGTCAAAACTTATAAAGCTGTACATTAAAAAAGATGCCTTTTATATATGTAAGGGACACCTTAATAAATCTTTTTTTAAAAAGATCACAATAAGCTAGATGCTATAGCACAAGCCTGGAATCCAGGTGACTTGGGAGGCTGAGGCAGGAGGATCCCAAGTTTAAGACTAATCTCAGCAAGTAAGTGAGGCCCTAAGCAACTAAGTGAAATCCTGTCTCAAAATAAAAAATAAAAAGGGCTGAGGATGTGGCTCACTGGTAAAGTACCCCTGTGTTAAATCCTCAGTACCAAAAAAAAAAAAGTACAACAAACTTACAATTATATAAATTACATAAAATAAAGGTAATAAAAATGTTATAATTCTTAGAAGCACCCTGCCATGATAATGTAGACACAACAGCCTCATCACGAATGAAATCTTGGATGTCCACAGTATAACAATTTTTTCCCCATTCTACAATTAAGTTAAAGGTCAAATTGTCCTTCAATGACATTTTAAATTTTATAATGACACAGGCCCTGGAAAATATGATCAAAAATCAAATATAGCCAATTGAACTATATGTACTCTTTCTTACTTTGAGGAAAATAATTCATGGAATAGAAAGGTTTAGTGAGCTTTCTGTATCTCTGAAATAAAATACCAAAATGCTATATCAGAATAAAAAAATCTAATTACTTTGGGCTTAATCTTTCATAGCAAATAGACTTAATTTACAGAGTTTCTTTTCAACTCAGCAACCTGAACCCCATAAAGACCTGTCCATTTCATGACTTACATCATCTGCTTTAAGGATCTTGTTTGCTACAGAAGTATAACTAGTGAACAAATAACCAAACCCAGAAATTTATAGAACTGGAATCTATTTCAATTACAGCATGTGGTTTGAAAAGGAAATAAAAAATGCAGAAAAATTTTAGCAAATTTATTTACCTCATCATCTCAGCAATCTTGAATTTCCTACAAATATAACAAGTAAAATATAGCTCTTTATTCATAAAGACAAGCAGATTGGAAATAATTACCTTGTACCAAAGAAACACTAACAATAACATTTTATAGTGATTGTAATTTTTCTAATAATCCTATGGTGTAGGACTGTTAGCATCATTTATAGGTGATAATGAAAATACAGTAGCCACCACTACCCCAGCAAATGAAAAGTATAATGCCATATGATTTGTATGTGGTGCCTAATTTTCATTGTAACCCTATGAATTAGACATTGTCAACATCTCCTTTTATAAAGAATTAAGTACAGTCACTTAACTACTGATTGGCAGATGTTAGACTCAAAAGCGCAGGTATCTTATTGGTCTAAGCCTATACTGTTTATATTTCAAACGTCTTCTACCAAAGAGTATTTAAATTACTGGAATATGACTTTAATTATGAAGTTTTCTGGATGATATGTATATTATATTTAATTATACCATAAAGCATAGAGTCTTTTAAAAAAATGCATCACAATAGTACAGTGCTATTTCTACACTTCCAAAAATGAACTAATTCATCAGAAGTAAAAACTGTGAACTGTATAAGAACAGAAGAAAGTATAGAAGTAGAAGAGGCAAATAATTTACTCAGGGTGCTTGACTAGGGTATTTTACAACCTTGTCAAGATCTTCCAAAAATAAAAAGGACTTGCTATGTATTCTTTATTTCCCTGTTAAGGGCAACTGTTTAGTATCTATTCCTCCAGGTCCAGGTTTCACAATCATATATGATTATTTAAAGAACAGCTAGATATATAAAGAAAAGAATTAACATAGCAAACAGTTACTCTAGAAAGCCTACTTACAATGTTGGTCTATGGCTAGCATCTGGGAACCTGGATTTCAGCAGGATTCCCATGATGCCCTGTTAAGAAGATCACTGTGCCTAAACCATCCATGCAAAAAATATGGTTTGTGCTGAACACTTGCTTTCTTCCTGGAGTCTGTAGTTTTGGTTCATGCTAACCCCAATAAGTGTCTTGTGCACTGAATCTCTACAGTGCTTCCCCAATAGACAATATTTTTTCATTTCACAGGTGTGAAAGAATGTTGAGAGAATCAAATACATATTTGACTCTGCTGGGAGAGGACTCTTAGAAGTTTGGTTTCCTCTGGAATTTGCCTGTGTGCCTTTACCCTTTGCTGATTTTGTTCTTGTGTTTTCTTGTTGTAATGACTCAGAATACAACTATGAGTACAGCTATATGCTGAGTCCTGTGGGTCTTCCTAGCCAATCACTAAGCATGGGATGTTTTGAGGATCCCTGACACAAATAGTAAGATACTTTCACAATAAACCGATAGCTACCGCTAACAGAATGGCCATGATAATTTGCTTAAGATTGGCAAACCTGGAGATGTTTTACCCGCCACTAACAAGTACAAAAGTAAGTTCCAAACACCTGACCTTGAATTATATAATGTACATTTTTTGTACCCACCAGGCATTCTAGCAGGAAAAGAATTAGGAGACCCTGCTCCAGCACCACCTTCTTCTTCATCTTCTTCAAATTCCAAATGCTCTTCCTCACGAGGGGCTAAAATTCTCCTATATAAAAAAGGACAGAAAAATTAGTGAGCTACTCCACTTAATACACCAGCTAACCCTCATAGCCACTAACTTCCCAGATAAGATGCTGATTATTAGGTTGATGTTGATATAAATGTCAATGTCAATCATCTCATTGCTACCAGTCATATCACCAATACCAAATTTGATAGGGAAAAAAATACAGAAATATTTGAAAAACAGGCATAAAATAGATAATAAAATCAGAAGACAAAATATGGATGCTTATTTATTTACCTTAATGGGCTAGGCTGAACATCAAATGGAAATTCTTTATTATATGTGAGAATATTTTTTAGGACTAGAATAAAGACATAGACAAACATTAGTCTTATATCTTAGTCTTACATGTTATGTAAGTCTTACATATTAGTTAGTCTTATATGTTATATCTTAAATTGATACTTTTAATCATATTTTATAGTGTATTAACCACACATTAATATATGTATTTTAAATTCCGAGCTTCACTATCATTTTAAGACTCTGCAATTGACTACTGAGTGTCTTAGCAAAATAAAAATGTCCATAGTGGACTGCAGGTACCAGTATTTTCAGAGTACTGTAAGATCTCCAAGGAAAGTCTCAGAGCCCTCATAGAAAATGAACCATAAAATAGTTCTCCAATGTACAAGGTCCTAGGTGATATGGGGTACCAGTGAAAGAGAATACCTCTTCTCCTGAAGTATTTTAATTAAAAGATTGATACTGAAGATGACTAATTAAAGAGAAATAGATAATCACATCTTATTCTTTATCCTAAATAGATTTCCCTCAATACTTATCACACTGGTAAGGTTTGTAGCAGCAAGGTTATAATTCCAATATTCCTTTTATGATGAAATTTATTGTATATGTGTGCACACATATATACATGCATATATATATATATATATGTGTTTGTGTGTATATATATATATATATATATATATATTTACACGTGTGTACACACACATACACATACACACACACACACACAGCAGACTTTCTCCTCAGGGAAGTCATCAAACAACATAATGCTATCACCTCTTGTGTCCTGGTTGATTACTTTCTGGCATGTAAGCCTACAGACAGATGTTCTACAATTCTATCTGTATCTGGAAAAGTATTTTATGAAATTTATTGTTTCATTTCCCAATTTATGGGTTCCTAGTGACTACCTGCAATTATTTCAAGGTGAATATTTAACATTATTAATTGGGCAACCCATGGTTTTTACTCTAATTACTCAGACTTTAATTTTGGAGTCTTGCAGATTTCAGTTAAAAGGAGTATGGCATATTGGGTTCCTAAATAAGGAAATTCAAAAAGAACAGGTTGTAATTACATAACTTATTCCAATAGGAGTCAATCATACAGTGAGAAAGAAGTTGGAAACTTGTACCCAGATTCTCATTACTCACTCTTATTCTCTCTCCCTTTAGCTCTTCTTCATCCTTTATCTCTTTCTTCTTCTCAACAAATGCATACCGAGTACTCACAATGTTCCAATCACTGTTTTAGGTGCTAAAGATACACAGTAATCAGAACTCATATTTGGACCTTAGACCTTACTAAGGAAAAGTAGACAATAAATATGCCAACAAATAAACAAGATAATGTAAGATGTGATTAGTGGTATGAAGGATACAAGCAGGATGCTGTGTAAAAGCAGAGAGAACCTGGTAGAGTAGCTAAGGTAGACAGGGTGCCTTTCAAAACTAAACTGTAAGAAGACATTTGAGCCAAGACCTGAGATGAGAGGAATCATCCATAAGTGGCTCTAGCATAAGGCTTCCCAGGTATTAAAGAACAGGCTGGAGCAACAACAAAGGTTCCAAGTAGGAAACAGTTTGCCTTATTCAAGGCACAGAAAGGACTGTGGGAACTTAAGTCTGACAAGCAAAGGGGAAGCAGCAGGAGATCAAAGTAGAAGGTTTAAACCAAAACCTAGCCCTACAATTACAACAATAACTTGAACATTTACATAAATACTCTAATCTCCCCAGTTCTAAAATGAGAATGCTACTTCCTTTACAGGCTATTGAGAGAATTACAGCCTAAATAAATGTATACAAAATGGCAAGGGAAAATCTAAAATGGACATTCACTCTCTCCATGACCTTTTTGATCTAGTTGACTAGAATCCTAATATTTCTTATCTCACTAAGAAGTACTGTTTATTTTTTAATACAAGAACATCTTTTCTATACTTCTGCATGATCATTGTTACTAAACTATTAAATCAACTCAATATTAATAAGTAATATTAATAAATATTGATCACTTACACAACAATGGAATAGATACCAAGAATGGGGAGCAGGTAACAAAAAGATCATGTCTCACTCATACCAGAAACAAACACACAGAAATGATCATATTGTAATAAGAATTTAATGAAATGAGCAAAAAAATCAACCATTAAAAATGTATATAACAATAATTTTTAAAAGCTGATCCTGTTATGGTGGCATGTGTCTGTAATCCCAGGTACCAAAAGCCTGAGTCAGGAGGACTAGAAGTTCATCTGCCTAAGCAATGTAGGGAGACCCTGTCTCAAAATAAAAATAAAACAATAAAAGGGCTGGGGTTGTAGTTCAGTGGTAGAGTGCTTGCCTTGCACATGTGGCAATGGGTTCAATCCTTAGCACTACATGAAATGAATAAATAAAATAAAGGTATTGTGTCCATCTACAACTAAAAATGTTTTAAAAAATAAAAATAAAAAGGACTGGAAATATAGCTCAGTGGTAGAGCACCCCTGGGTTCAATCCCCAGTACGTCAAAAACAAACAAAAAAGTTGAAAAATATCTTGGTTATTAAGAATATCTTGGCTGAGTGTGGTAGTGCACACCTGTAATCCCAGAGGCTTAGGAGGATTAAGAATTCAAAGCCAGCCTCAGCAAAAGTGAGGCATAAGCAACTCAGTGAGACCCTGTCTCTAAATAAAATACAAAATAGGGCTGGGGATGTGGCTCAGTGGTTATCTTGCATTTGTATTGTAACAGAATAATTAAATAGTATTTTCATTTCTTTGGTATCAAAGCTCTGAAGAGGAAGTATTTGCTTTAGAATAATAGCTTTGTTATATTATTTTTACAAGTTAAAGTACTATGAAACATTTAATTTATGTGAATAGCTTTAGAACAAATTTAAATAGCTTTAAAACAAATTCTGTTTTACTTTCTATAACTGTATTATAGGTTTACATTTTCAACAACTATGGAATAACAGATTCTATTGTTCTTTTAAAATAGCTTAAACTTTACATAGAGTTTTCTTTCTACCAATACTAGCAATGATGTCTTAGGAGGAATTGAAGAGGAGCTTGAATTTTACAAAAGACATTATCATAAGTATGAAGCATGTCATGGGTTGGAGATTCATTGGCTGATTTGGTAGGACTTACACACTTTGGATCACTACATGGCAGACATCTGATGCTACTCCACCATGGAAAATTCAGCACTCCCTGCCTTTCTCTTGGAGCACAGACCTACCAACCTCCTGAAGCTAACCCTCAAAAGATGACACACAGGCAAATATCAAAATGCATTTTGCTTTTGGTGACTGACGTGTTTCATTTTTGTGGTAGGAAAATGGGCAGCTGCCTCAATTTTGAAAGGTTATTTTTTAAATTATAGGAAAAGATTCCTTCAAAACATTCAAATCTATTTAACTCAACACAATCTTGCCAAGTTCATACTACACTTAAAGCATTCAATAGGCTCTGGGGTGGGGGAAGAGTTCATTCAAATCTCTTTGAGGACTAAAACAAATACAAGTGAAAATAACACATGTGAGAATCTGACAATGGATAGTTAAAATGATTCTATACAGGAGAGGAGGCAGAGTTTAATTATGCCTCTATAGAGACAGCAGAGAAAGCTTTCAGGGAGAGGTGGGATTTCTGTGAAGCCTTGAAGGGTGGCTTAACAGAAGGGAATTTTGCAGGGTGGCGGTGGGGAGATATGCTTGAGTAAGCAGCAGTACATTACTGCAATTAACATAAGAAAAAATGGCTCAGACTTTCACAATCATAGTTTTAGTATTTTCAGCAGAATTTAAAAGATTTCAAAATGTTCAAGTAAAGAATACATCAGCCTAATAAACCAGCCAAGAGCTAGTGATGTAGCTCAGTGGTAGAGGATTTGCCTTATATGGGAAATGCCCTGGGTTCGATCCCCAGCACCACACACACGCATTAAATTTAAAAAAAAAAAACTTTTTTTTAAAAGAAAGGAAACCAGTTAAGTTCAACATATTAAAAGTTAGAATTCACTATTTTCCTTAGAAGAGGCTTAACATTTTAAAAAGAAAGCTTGAATAAGTATACTTAATCTGAAATATTACTAAATACCAATTTGTAGAAAATATTTAATTCCAACTCAATAATTAACTCACAACAAGTACCCTGCTTGGATAAATTCCAAATTACAGAGTCTACCCTACTGAAATTCAGAATACTCACTTATGTTTCTTTGAGAAGCAACAGCAAATTAAAATCATCTAAAAAGATAACTATCAAGAAGGGAAAAGTACAAATGAAAAACATTATATAAAGTATAATAAAGTGAATCTCCAAAATACTCTTTCCATTTCTATTCCAAATCTTTTTTAAAAAGCCAAAAAAGTAATAGATTTTAACCTGATCTTCAACTAATACATGGGTCAATAATTTCTCAGGAATTTGAACTGGAGAGCTGTACTTAGGAATGATGTAGTACAGCACCACTACAGGTATTACTAACAGCATAGTGAAAGAACCAATCCTGGTGACCCTAAAACTCATTGCTGGGATTTACAAGCTAGTGTCAGTGTTGTCCTTAGCAGAATGTTACTGAGAGGATTCGAGTGCTTAGCATATAGATGCTATTCTAAAAAAAAAAAAAAAAAAAAAAAAAGGGCAATTAATGAAAGATCTTGTGAGGCAATAGAAGTACTTGAGCATGCTCAGAGGAAGAGAAGAGATAATAAATATATGAAATAAACATCCACAGTCTTTACGGCCACTCTGTGTATCTATAAGATTCTTAAATTTTGTTTGGAAACAAACAACTAATAGGAAATAGTGACTGAATAAGAAGCCAAAATCCTAATAATTTTTATCATAAAAAACTGAGGGCTGGTGACATAGTTTATGGTAAAGCACTTGTCTAACATGCCCAAAGCCCTTGGTTCAATCCCCAGCATCATCTCTCTCTCTCTCTCTCTCTCTCTCTCTCTCTCTCTCTCTCACACACACACACACACACACACACACACACACACACTCACACACAAACATAATTTTCAGTATAACCACCGTATAAACAACTTTTGCAATCTTTTATTTAAAGCCATCAATGTGTTTTTCTCAAAATAATCTTATATGTAGTCAGTCATAAAAGATCATATATCATATGAGTCCATTTAAATAAAATGTCTACAATAGGACAATTTATAGACAGAAATCAAACTAATGGTTTCCTAGGGCTGGGAATTGGAAGGGATTTTAGGGGGATGGCAAGAAGTGAATGACTGCTCATGGGAATAGGGTTTCTTCTTGTGGTGATGAAAATGTCCTAAAATTGATTGTGGTGATGTCTGCATAACTCTTCCAATTTACTAAAAAAATTGAATGATACATTAAATTGGTGAATTGTGCTTTATATAAATTATATCTCAATCTTATACAAAGTATTTATTAATGCTTTTGAAAAATAAAGTTTTAGGTACAAAAAACCCCCAAAATTTGTGAGAAATATTACATTGATTAGTATCCTTATATACATTGGATATAGGCATAAGAACTATTTCTGAATATAAGTTGTGTCTCTTATAACATCTCCAACTCTTATGATCTAGGGCTGGAGATGTAGCTCAGTGGTAAAACGCTTGCCTAGCATGTGTGAGGTTATAGGTTTGATCCCCAGAACCACAAAGAAAACAAAACTTTATGATCTGGATTACATAAAGAAACCAAAACTATTAAAATGACAGAGTTCATCAGAATTCTTGCCATATTCAGAAGGATGGTGTTCTGAAGAAATGAAATATGATCATCTAAAACTGTGGAAAAGCCACCAGAATCACAACAAATCTGCTATGCATTCCTTTGTTGTTGTCTGTTGTTGTTGTTAACTTCTCTTTTCCAACCCAAACAACAGAAAATCAGATCCCCTTCAGTATACTCTGAGAATCCTTTTTCTATCCTGGATCTGCAATACAATCACATTTCAGCTATCTCAATAATATATGTCTTTGTTAGAATTGTTATAATTAGTTAGATATTGGCAGTTTGTGGAATTTATAGGAACATTCTATTTAGTTCTTTTTTGGCAGGAGTTACTGGGATTAAACTCAGGGGCACTTGACCACTGAGCCACATCCCCAGCCCTATTTGGTATTTTATTTAGAGACAGGGTCTCACTAAGTTGCTTAGTGCCTTGATTTGCTAGGGTTGGCTTTGAATTTGATATCCTTCTGCCTCAGCCTCCCCTGAGCGGCTGTGATTACAGGCATGTGCCACTGTGCAAGGCTCTCTTTAGTTCTTAAATTAATTTTTTACCTCTTACTCAAAGCATGTTTACATTAAAAGGATTGCACTAGTGTGAACTGAGATACACTGACAAATGTTCTGAGATTTAGGCCCTGCTCAGTTACTGGAGATTGAAGTGAAACAGGACAAACAAATCATTTCATTTCTTTCCTCAATAGAGAATGTGATCACAAGTCTGAGACTCCTTTCTGTTTGAAAATGCTTTGATTTTATGATTCCCTACTTAAAAATCTTACTTAGTTGGATAAATAAAATCTACTATTCCCTAGTCACATAAATGCACTGTGATGTGCAATCTTATCTCAATAAAAAAGAGTACAGGAGCTGGGTTATAGTTCAGTTGGTAGAGCATTTGCTTTGCATGTGTGAGGCACTGGATTCGATCCTCAACACCACATAAAAACAAATAAATAAAATAAAGGTATTGTATCTGTCTACAACTAAAAAGTTTTTTAAAAAGGCTACATTAACTTACATTCATTCAGTTATTCACACTGTGCCTTTGCCCATACTGCAGACAGTTCTAAGAGAGCAATCATTTGAAACAGCAGAAAGGCTTTATTTGGGAATATCCTAACCAACAAGATAACTGAAGGAATTGTTTACTTTTTAAAATTTTGAAAAAGGGAAAAAAATGGAGACAACAACAACAACAAAAAAAACACTTTGTAATGCATTCCCAACATTCAGACTGTAGTTTTCAATAACATGTAATGTGAATGGGCATTAATGACTGTAACCTTATATTCTCTACTGGACTCTACTGAAAATGTTTATCAAAATAATTATAATCTTATTAAAGCCATTAAGACAAATTAAAGGTTAATTTGGATATTTAGATGAAGTACAACATATATATTCTATAATAAAGATTAAATCCAAATGGTAATTAAAAATACAAATATTGTAGGAATTTTAAAAGCACCAAAAAATAAGAGAAATAAATCCAATCACTTTCTGTGCTAAACAATCTTAATATTCACAACAGATAAAACTCTCTTCCTAAAGGAATATCACTAAAAAATATAAAACAAAACTTACTTGGTTCTAGCTTCTTCAGGTCCTCCAGTTTAAATTCTTCCTGGGACTGTGTGGACTAAATTTAAAATATGCATATTATATCTTTTCATTACAAAGATTTCACTGCACCCTATGTCTTTTAAATGGCAAGAATAAAATATTTAAAATAAATATATTTCTTGTTTTAAAGGTAGAAAATGAAAAGTTCCAAACTGATTTTTGGAATATTCAAGCTAATAGAAACAGAAAAAATTAGAATCATATCTTTTATTTCTACCGTTTACAAAGTATGAACTAAATCATTTAAGTGTGAGTTCAACTGATCAATTCCAATTGTTATAAAACCCTTCTGAGATAATATTGCTTTGGGCATGAATGTCTAATATTTTATCAGAACAATTTAGAATAATTCATTAAAAAAATCCATTTATCTGTAAAGCTGCACTTTGCAATTCCAAGCATGTTGCAATTTTGCCTATGGTTTTCTGTAGGAAAAAAAATGCTATAAATCCCAAGATAATTTTAACTGTCAGTTACTAAAATCAAGAATTTTTATTTATAAGAGATCTATAGGGACTGGGATTTTAGCTCAGTGGTTGAACACTTGCCTCACATGTGTGAGGCACTGGGCTCGATCCTCAGTACCACATAAAAAAATAAATAAAACAAAGATATAGTGTCCATCTACAATTTAAAAAATTTACAAAAGAGATCTATACTTCTTTAAATAAATTATTATTCCTTTTCTAGCACCTTGCAGGTTTTAGAGAAGAGAATCAGAAGACAAAGGGCTGAGAAGTGGGAGAGAGATGAGTATATATTCTCTTCTAAACTAATATGCCACAACCAATTCTAAATCAAGTTTGGTTTGGTGATAGGTCTAGATATGATTTAATTATATATAATTTAATTAGATATGGTCTGCAGTTACACCTGGCAGCCAGAAATGCCTCCTGGGCAGGTATTATAAATAATATGTTCCTCAGAAATCAGGCTTCCAGGAAAGGAGGAGGTACAGACCACTTCACAGGTAGAGGTCACTGGAGTTTTAGGAAGGAAAGACCTTTTAAAGTCACTTAAGAGTTCTCTAATCCCTCATTTCTTATATAAGGAAAACCAGGCCCAGAGCCAAAGCCAGGATGCAAGACTTAAGTCTTCTGACTCTAGGTCTCAGCTTTCTCCCCTAGGTCCTGCAGCCTCCTGGATCTTTTGGAGTACAAGATCTGGGGGTCTTTATAACCAAAGACAAGCTGGACAGCTATAAATTAAAGAATCAATAGCATTCTCAACAACAACTCTAGTCTCAGAATAATAAAGAAAATAAAGAAAAAGTTAATTTTTTCCTCATCACTTAACAAGGTTCATTTTTTGATATTAACCTGTTTGTTTTGTAATTTTAAAATGTTTTAGGAGGTCAAAAGACTTTAATCTCAGGCCATGTGGCTCACAGGTTCTACTCCTGAGCAACAAATGCTGGAGAAATCTAACTAATTGAAGGCAAATAGGTGACTAAAATATGGGATCATTAAAACTTTTTTACATTTTTTATTGTCTTCATATTCATAACATACTTCATTAACTATTAATTTATGTACCTGGATATCTAAGATTCTATTCATCAAGATTTAGATATTTTAAGTCTTAATTCAATGATGCCAGCTGATCACTTCCTAATCAGTTCCTAGATAGATTTCACAAATCTTACAGAAGTGGGATAATGTATAGTCTTTGTTCCTTTCCTTAAGCATATCAGCTATTTCCTTTGTGATAATTATTTTCCAGGACTAACATCCTAAGTCTCTTAAATCTATTGTGGATATTAGCACTTACTAAGGAAAGACGAAAAACACCCTTTCAAATTGTAGTAACATAATTTTTTTAAGTAGATTTTAAATATTTTAAAAATACAAATATATTTGGGCAAGAAATACGGCTAACCCTCTGGGGGCTTTTTCTCCCCAAACTCCTGGAACTAAGAATCAATAAACACAGGCCTATGGATTAAAAACTTGCTTAAGTTTAATTAAAAAGTTATGCAAAAAATTACTCCCATTTCCCCTTGTGCAAAAAAAGAAAAGTATTAATAAGACTGAATTAGGTCACCAGGGTTTTCACACTGCCTTTTCTTAAGAGATGAGGAAAAGGGGGATAGTAGAGGATAGGAAAGGTAGCAGAATACAACAGTTACTAATAGGGCATTATGTAAAATTGTGGCTGTGTAACCAATGTGATTCTGCAATCTGTATTTGGGGTAAAAATGGGAGTTCATAACCCACTTGAATCTAATGTATGAAATATGAAATGTCAAGAGCTTTGTAATGTTTTGAACAACCAATAATAAATAAATAAATAAATAAAAATAAAATAAAATTTATTCAAAAACAAGAGATGAAGAAAAGACTAACACATACTTTTCACTATCTACAAGATTAAAAATTGACTTAACACTACTTACTCTGAGCCAGGAGAAAATGGGTGTTGTTTCCTCCCATTTCTTCTCTTCTTTTAGAATAAGTTACTTTAAAGTATCCCCTTTTACATAATCTCTATCAGGGAATCAACTTGACATACAAAAATTTTAATTCAAGGAAGAAAGAACAGTAGTGAAACATTTTGCAATCTTATATGTTTATTTAGCTGACAGGTCTGTATGCCAAGTTCTTGACTTGACCTAATTTTTTTTCCATTTGTTTTTTGGTTTGGGGGGTTTTGTGTGTGTTTTCTTTTTTGCTTTGAGAGGTGATACATAAAGAGTTATGAAAATTCAGAGTTAAGCATTGAGGTGGAATGCACTTATTCCCAATCCTTCTGTTTTTCCAAGTGACTCGGAACAAACTCCAGTCTTTGGGTTACCCATGCTTTTCAACTAAAGTGTGGATGACTTCCGTTAGAGTTAAATAAGGCCTAAATAATTAAGAAATTCATTAAGTGATAAGTTATATATCTGTATAAATGTTCACTTAATGTTAGGCAAAGCATGATCAATCTGATTTTTTTTTACTTAAATATAACAGTTTTTTGTTTATTTTTCTGCTTAATGGACTCAAGAGCAATTTCATTTGGAATTGAATATATCTAGATATTATTTGATGGTACCTTTTGCTCTTCTGTGAATTCAGAATTGTTGTGAGCTTGGGCCTCTTTTTGTAGATGTCTTGCTAATCTGTAAGAAAACATTTTTTTTTAAGGACTGAAAGCAAACTATCTCAACTGCAACAAAGTAAAACAAATTAAATCTCTTAAAAACAATAAAGTACATAATACTTCGTTCTGTTTTTGAAGTAATTCCACATTTTCAAGGCAAATCTACATTACCCTGAGAATCAAACTTTTTACAAAAAAAAGTTTGTACAAAATAATGATGCAATAAGATACTTTTCATACCATTTCACTGGGACAAATTTCAGAATCTTAAAGCTGAAAAGAATCTCAAAAAGCACATAATTCAACTTTCTTTATTATGCACTAATTTTTTCTATAAACAACCAATAAATAGTTTTCTAGATTCTACTTTAATACTTCCAGTGAGCACCGATAAGAGTATCAACCATAGATACATTATCATTCTATCATAATTAATTTCCCAATAAGATTTGCCCAAATCCAAATTACAGCCATGACAATAACTCCATCAAAATATGCTTTTGAAACATTTTTAATGGAAAATAAAGAAAAGCCGTCCACCAATCAAAAACAGAAAATACTGCTTGCCCAGTTATCATCATATCTAAAAATGGCAGGTAGGCCTTGAGTGAGTTTTCCAGGATTAATTTATGATGCTAGTCCAAGCTCAACAGTGAAGATCCAAAGCTATTTCTGAGACAGTAAAAGGCAAAAATTTACTCTTATGAAGAAAGAGGGGAAAAAAAGACAAATTTTAGACACAGTATTTGATTAGACATGTTTCTAAACAAGATATAAAAATGGCCAATAAACACATGAAAAGATATTCAGTATCATTAGACATCAGGGAAATGCATATCAGAATCATAAAATAATTACTTAGCACCCATGCAGATGGATATAATTTAAAAAAAAAGAGATGAAGAAAATAATAGGCGTAGGGAGAGTACAGAAAAAAGTGGAACCCTCATGCATTGCTGATGGGAATGTAAATTGGTGCCAGCCATTGTGGAAAAGTTTAATATAGTTAAATACAGAGGAACTGTATGCTCCATCAACTCCTAGATGGATATATCCAAAAAACTAAAAATAAATGTTCGCACAAAGCACATGTACACAAATGTTTATAGCAGCATTATTTGTAATAATCAAAAAGTCATACAACCAAATTGTCCATTAATTAATGGATGAACAAAACGTGGTACATATATTCAGTAGAATATTATTTGGTCCTAAAAAGGAATGAAACTCAGATAATATGCTAGCTACAGTATGAATGAACTTCAAAAAGATTATGCTATATAAAAGAAGTCAGATGTAAATGGTCATGTTATATGATTCCATTTACATGAAATGTCCAGGAAAGGTAAATTCATAGAGAAAGAAAGCAGATGAGTGGTTGCCAGGATATGGAGAAATTTAGAATGATTGACACCAGGTATGAATTTTCTTCTGGGAGTAGGAGAAATTTTTAGGAATTACAATAGTGATGGTTATAACACACTGTGAATACATTAAAGACCACTTCACTGTACACATTAAAATAGTGAGTTTTATGGTATATGCTAAAAAAATGCAAGAAAAAAGCTAGCAAAAAATTTTTAAAATAAGATTGCTATTTTGGTTGAGGTATAGGAGTAGGAATGGCAGCAAGTGCTAGCTAGAAAAAGGCAATTAAAAAAGAGAGTTCATCACAGTTCCAAAAAACAAGTACTAGATAAGAGTTCTACTCTATGCAATCATATCCTTAAAGATCAAGTAGTATTCTCAATGGTCTCTATCCTCTTTATGAAAAGTCTGCATCCTTTATCATTAAGCAATAAATTCTTACAAGAAATCTTAACATTTGCTAAGATAGCTCCACCATGTTACTTAGTCAAATTTTCATCCATTTACTTACTTGCTTCCAAAGCTGGAAACCACACAATATATTTTCCTAAAATGTCATTCACTTACTCACAGTCTCACAGTTTTATGAATTCTTATGCAGGAGAAGGTACAAATAAATATGGCCCATTGTCCTTTTTCTGGATTTGCTTTCTTTTTTTTTAAACTCTTGCTGACCTATGTGGACTCTTAAAGGAATTCATGGTCTATACACCCTTAGCAATGTCAACTATACATCCCTGAGTTCAGGGAAGTTATAGTGTAATAGTTTCTTTATTTGAATATTTCTACATATAATTTGCTTAGTGTGGCTATCAACCTAAGCAGGATTCTTTTTTTTCTTTAAATAGTTTTGTTTTGTTATTTTTTTAGTTGTAGTTGGAACCAATACCTTTTATTTTATGTATTTATTTTATGTGGTGCTGAGGATGGAACCCAGTGCCTTGCACATGCTAGGCAAGTACTCTACCAATAAGCCCAAGCTCCAGCCCCAGCCCCTAAGCAGGATTCTTGTCAGGAAAAAAAAAGTATAGCTTTCAACTCCTGTTTAAATACTAATAATCAGGGCTGGGGTTGTGGCTCAGTGGTAGAGTGCTCGCCTAGCATGCACAAGGCACTGAGTTCGATCCTCAGCACCACATAAATGTAAAGAACACCTACAACTCAATAGGTAAGAGATAATTCAATTTAAAAAATAGGTAAAAGATTTGAACAGACATTTCACAAACAAGATTTACAGAGGGAAAAATAAGCATATGAAAAGACATTCAACATTATTAGACATTAGAAAAATGTAAATTAAAACTATAGTTAAGTATACTGATAATAGCTACAATCAAAAAAATAATAATAAATGCTGCTATACAGAGAAACAGAAAACCCCTTCATACTGCTGGTAGAGATATAAAATGGTACACCCAATTTGGAAAATTTGACAGCTACTGTAAAAAGTTACAAACTGAACATATGACTCAGCAATTCTACTTATAGGTATTTATTCAAGAGAAATGAAGAATGTGTCCACATAAAATATTGACATGAATGTTCAATGCAGTTTTATTGATAATAACCAAAATTCAAATGTCAACCAACTAATGAGTGAATAGGCACATAAAACATGAGACAGCCATACAATGTAATACTGTAAATTCACCAATAAAAAGGAATAAAATCATAATACATGCTAACCCTAACCCTAACCCTAACCCCCAACACTAACCCAAAACCCTAAACCCTAACCCTAACCCAACCCTAACCCTAACACCAACCCCTAACCCTAAACTCTAAACCCTACCCTCACCCTAATCCTAACTCTAAACCCCAAACCCTAACCCCAACCCCAACCCTAAACCTTAACCCCCTAACCCTAACCCCCTAACCCTAACCACCCCAACCCCAACCCCAACTCTAACCCTAACCCTAACAACCCTAACCCTAACAACCCTCACCCTAAAAACCCTAACCCTAACCCTAACAACCCTAACCCTAACTACCCTAACCCTAACCCTAACAACCCTAACCCTAACTACCCTAACCCTAACCCTAACCCTAACCCAACCTAACCCTAACCCTAAATGCCTATTCTGTCTCTAGAAGCAGGTTTCTGATCTCAAGGTTCTTGAGACAAGATTTACTTATATAATTAACCAGAGAAGAAAATAAGGCTATGTATAATGAAATGCTGAATTAGCTAAATGAACACAAATGAAGTAAATTCAGAGTTAGGACAGGATCCAGGCTTGAAAAAAATTGGCTATTTGCAGAGATAGAATGTGGATAAATAGGTACCTTAAGATAAACAATAAAGCTGGGCCTGGTGGTATACACCTGTAATCCCAGTAGCTTGGGAGGCTGAATCAGGAGGATCATGAGTTCAAAGTCAGCCTCAGCAAAAGCAAGGTGCTAAGCAACTCAGTGAGACCCTATCTCTAAATAAAATATAAAAAAGGATGGGGATGTGGCTTAGTGGTTGAGTGCCCCTGAGTTCAATCCCTGGTACCATCTCCCCCACAAAAAAAAAGATAAATAAGAAAGTTTTCAAACCCTGCTCTACAGGAATCCTCAGGATCTTGTGAAGGGCAGGGCTACTATGTAAAAGTGGAGAAAGGACACTGCCCCTGCTCCTACCCTGGACTTCAATCAAAAAAGCTCTACTTTTTCTTGAAGTCTGATACTGGGGCTGGGGATGTGGTTCAGTGGCAGCAAGCAAGCCCTGGGTTCATCCCCTGCACCACCAAAAATAAAATAAACAAATAAATAAATAGCGTGACAAGCTCCTTGATTTACAAATGCATTTTTTTTAAATCCATAGAGAAATGTCTCAAAGCTATGCAACTAATTAATGATACAGAACCCAGGTCTGAGGAGGGGCTTGAGGGGTCCTCTGGGCAGGGGCATTGAAGTCACACTTCTGTCCCCCTCTGGACTGCCATAGCCTTAATAACTGGCTGTTTCAAAGGGTCTTTGATGACAAGAGCCCTCTGCTACCCACACCCCCACAGGAGTCTTTCTTTTCCCTTCACCAGATTGGAAACTACAATGGTAGGTGCGATGGCTGGAGAAGGTGCTCAGAACCCAGAAAAAGATTAGCTCACAGTCACTGACATCTCAGGGGCCCTGCAGACACAGAGGGGTGGTCCTGTGCATATGTATACACGAGGTCCTGTGCATATGTATACAGGTCCTGTGTTGTTGACCGGTGACTGTTGGCCGGTGACGAGTCCTTGCTTCCCTGATGTTGAAGAATAACACCAAAGAAGCACGCCGAGGCAAGGTCAGAGTAGAAATTAGAAGTTTATTAAAGGACAGCAGAAAAGACTTCTCCCGGAGGAAGAAGGGGACCGAAGAGGTGGAATCTGTGGAAGTGCGGTTGTCTCCCCTTTTTATAGTTTTTGTGATGGAATGTAGGTTGGAGGGCCCAAGGGGTGGGACACAGGTGGGCCAAAGAAGTAATCTGATCAGGAAGGACTTCATTATCACTTCTTTGGGATGGACTTTGGCATAGGGCCTTTTTGGGACTTCATTAACATTCCATGAATTGTCCTGTGTTTTCCCTGAGTCATTCCCAGCATGGCCTCCATTTTGGATTTCACTCGATATTAGACCCAATTTACCTAACTACACTGACTACCTAACTTTAAATCTGGCTTCAGCATCACGCTATGATCCACTGAGTGACTGCAGCAGGCGGGAACACAGGCCATGCCCCTGGGGATCTAGCTGGAGGCCATGCAACCGCAGCTGCTTAATGGCCCAGTGTTCTTGTCCCCATCTTCCTTCAGCTGCCCCCACTGGTCACCTGCTCTTAGTGCCTGCCTGGGACATTCTAGTCCCCATCCCCTGGCAGATGGGCTTGGAGTGGTTGTCACAGCTGAACTGATGAGCTTCTCCCCTTTTCAAGGTGATGTCCCCTCTAGGCCCTCTATCTACCTGCACCTGGGGGGACATGGGGCTCTAGTAGCTCAGAGTTTTTCAGAGACATGCTCCTCCCAGCTGTGGCCATGCAGGCCAGTGTGTGTGATGCACAATGACAGACGCAGGGGTACATGAGCTCAGGCTTCATTCCTCCCCGCCACCTCGGTGTCTGTAGGAGACACGTTCTGGATCCCTCAGAAAGCCAAATGTGTGGCTGCTCAAGTTCCTTATGTAAAGTGGCCATGTATTTGCACAGGACCTGTGTAAATCCTCCCGTGGGCTTCAAACCATCAGATTAGTTATAATACTCACTACGATGCATGTGCTACATAAATCGTTGTTTAGGGAAAGTCAAAAAGTCAAAAAAAGTCAAAAAAGAAAGTCAAAAGTGCATTTTGGTTTTGTTTTGTCTCTGCCAAGGATTGAGTGTGAGGAGGCAGAACCTGCCAGCAGGCGGACCAGCTGTGGCAGTGGCTATGCACAACCTGTGCTCCAGGTGGGTGACCAGTGTTACTATGGTTCCTAGTACCTACCGGAGTCGGATGAAATAATTTGTGGAAGGAGAAGGGGCAGAGATGACTTGGTGATGGAAGGTGTTCCCAGAGGGCTGTCACAGTATTTCCAGAGCCAAGGGTACTGGGGTATTTCTTTCCAAAATGAGAAAAGTTTTCTCAAATAAAAGCTGGAGTAGATGAGAGATTTTAGAGGGCATGACCAACTTTCCTCCCTTGGTGACAGCTGCTTGGCCAGCATCCCACCTGCTGAGAAAACATGGTGCCCCGTGGGCCTGCCCCCATGCATTTGGAATGAAGGCAAAGGTGTCCTCAGTCCCACGTGGTTTAATGAAATTCAGGTGTCACTAGTTTGTTATAAATTAAAGATTAGTTTATGTTTTTCATTTGGCTCAAAAAACAAGGTGACAGCCAGTGGATTAATGTGATAGATGTTCAGAAAATCACATTAGCCCGACTCCTGTAGCCCAAGGGAGGGTGGTTAATAAGGAAATGGGTGTGAGTAGACAGGAGAGGTCTCAGCAGGCATCATCTGCTGGCTCCCTTATGCCAAGGCAGGTGTGGGGCAGGCTCGTGAAACTCAAGGAGAGCCTGGTGGCACAGGGCTGGGTCAGCAGCCCAGGCTGGGACTGGAGGGCCCAAAGAGCAGGGATCAGCAATGCACTTCCCACATTTCCCTCTCGAGGGGGCCTCAGAGCCGGGGAAGCAGGGGCTGGTGGAGAACAGGCCAGACAGGTGCCCCTGGGGTGGTTCTGCTACTATCCGGGGATGGCAGCTGGGGGGCATGGCCACAGGGCACAGTTCTGCCTGAATTAGGAGGATCTGAAAATTTGGTCTATGAGGATTCCTGAATTTTAGATTTTTAATTTTTTTTAAGTAGTAGACAGAAACAATACCTTTATTTTATTTATTTAATTTTATGTGGTGCTGAGGATCCAACCCAGTGCCTCCCATTTGCCAGGCGAGTGCTCTACCACTGAGCCTCAGCCCCAGCCCCCAACTTTAGATTTTGATAGCTAATCCTGAAAGGGTAAAATTTCTAAACTGAAAAGCATGGGTTAATTCCTGAGGCAGTTAGGACAAGGCTCCACTGGCCATTTAGTTGAATTATGGCCTGGAGTCCTGTACAATTCCTCACGTAGATATTCAGGGTCCAAACCAATCAATTTAAATGTAACCCCCTCCTTAGGAAAGACCTATCACTCCAGCCAGCCCTGTTCCCGCCAATAAATGTACTAATCAAGTCTAAGAATTATTGTTTGATTTTCCCGAGGTGTAAGGTGATTTGTTAAAGGAGACTGTGATGTATGCAAAGCCCCCCCCCCCCCAGTCCTCCCCAAAAGGTGTACTTAAGCATTGTTCAACTCCTGCTCTGGGCTTTGGGCTGCTCTTGCTTCTTGAGTGGGCCTAGAGTCTCAGCGCGCTGAATTGGATCCTAAATTAAAAAATCCCCTTGTGTGTTTTTCATGAAGCCAGTCACTTGTGGTCTCTTTCTCCGACGCTCCGCCGGACCCTTACAATCCAAAACATTCCCTGGCCTAGAACCTTCCAAATGATTGACACACTTGATCAAGGAGATCTTAAATTACAGTCATCTCTTAATGGCCCCCTTACAGGACCCCCCTGTCTCCAGTCCAGTGGTGCCATCTGAGAATGGAGGTGGGTGTTGTCAGACCTTCCTGGCAGGAATCCCATAATTAAGGAGGAGAGTGCTGCCCAGGGCAAGGCAGGCTGGGGTTGCTGCCCTCAGCCTCGGGGGCAAGGTGTACCCACTGAGCGTCCCTGGCCTGCTGTGAGGTGTGGCTTCCTCCTTGGAGGAGGCTGGAGGGGGAGAAGAGCTGAGAGGATCGATGGTCAGCCCTGAATCAAAGGGTCCTGAGCTGTTCACACACCAGGACCATAGCAGACTGCCATGGGGGCCCAGCAGGGCTGCCCAGCAGGTGCTGGGGTTGCTGCCCTTGTTGTCCTGGCCCCGCAGTAGAACCGCTGGCTCACTACAGCACATGTCTTCCCCATGAACCACCCAGCCTCACAATGCTCCCCACCCCAGGGTGACTTTGAGGCCTGCTGTGGCTCCACTCCCAGGACACCTTGTCCTTGAGGTTTCTCTGGACCTGATGGCTCACTTACCCGTGCTGGATCCTGTGCAGGAGTTAATAGAGCAGGCCTGGGGCTGCCACCCTCAGAAAGAGGCTTCCATGACACGTGGGACTTGGTTCTCTAGAGTGTGGCACCCCTTCTGTGCAGGATGGTGTAGTACACCCTACTGCTGTCACTGACAATGTGGTTCATGCTGAGCACCTGCTTCCAGAGGTGCCCGAGTGACTCACGTCCAGGACAGCCCTGGACCTTGAGCCTCTGAAGCGCAGCCTGACACGCAACTTGAACACGAGTGGTCACAGCTCCTTGCTGGAGGAACGAGGCTCATCCTGTGGGACCCTGCTGGGAGGGGACTCTGGAAAGGTCCTTCAGGTTTGCTCTGGACCTTGCTGATGTGGGCTGAGTTTTCTGTGTGTGCTTCTATGGTAACTCAGGCGGTTGGAAGCACCCAGATTCTTGCCCCTGTAGGCACAGGTGGAGGCTGCAGAGCCTCTGACAGCCCATGCCTGTCTCAGGGTGTCACTGTGGGGCCTTGGGAACAAATTGCAGGTCATCCTGAGCTGCAGCACGGCCAGCTTCTTCAAGGACCAGGCTTGTTCCACCCACGCTCTAGATCCCTTGTTAGCAAGGGAACAGGCACCCAAATCTCTGGCCCCAGGGGACTCAAGGACACAGGTGGCAAGGACACAGAGTTTGCTTGAGCCCTGCCTCTAGGGTAGAGCAACATAAATTTCCTGCTGCTGACATTTACTTGCTCAGGCGAGTATGACAGAGAACAGGCAGGGGAGAAGAGGCAGAGACCAGGACCAGTGCAGAGCTGCCTAGTGATGACAGCAGGCCACCCTCACATCCTGACCCTGGAGCAGAACAGCTGGCTCATTACATCGTATGTTGTTCCTTTGGAAGGAATGATTTTCATGTTTTATAAAATACACTGTAGGGCTGGGCACCTCGGACCACAGTTTCCCACAGACTTTGGAGAACACCCACAGCAAGAGCTAAAGCCTTTGGCCTATGGCCCTAGTGACCCCAGGTGTCCTGCAGATTCAGTCAGGATGCCTTGGTGGCTGCCGCAGTCTGGCTGGGCACAAATCACGAGCCACTCAAGAAGGAACAAACTTTATTTCTGTTCTCCCTCGAATGCCACGCACATGGCCTTCTCCCGGGACACACCACATACCAACTGGAAATCCCTCCTCCGGCACTTCTCCAACCAATGAGAACTCCCCAGGAATCCCCACGAGAACTCCCAAGTAGCCAGCACCTGAGGCGGACAGCAGGGGTCTAATATACAATTGTATACACAGCTTAACATAACCATCCCTGGCTTCACCTCTCAACCACTCCATTCTGGCAAAAATGCCATGCATCATTCCAACTCAGCTATGGCTCTCATCAGGTGGCCCTGCGCTCCTTGGTACGCAGCCATCTGCAGTTTCATACATTTAATTTAGTTGACTTGTTTTCTTGACTTAAATATTTACTCATGGTTTGTCCCATGAAAGGATGCATTTGATGTGCTAATTATACTTCCCCCTCAACCTACAATTAGAATATGGCGAGCAATTAAAAAGGAGGCTTGGAAGCGAATACAACAAGGTGTTCTCAGTTGTAGAAACTCGGCGAGGGCCATAAGCACATTCACCCTGCTGTTACTTAAGTTCTTATTTCATGTTCACAAGAAAACGATGTGAATTGAGAAGCAAAGCACATGCCCACACCTCCCCAGGAATTCTCTCTGCTCTCCAGCGCACTCGCACACTGGAGTAGCAATGACTGGCCTGCCTCCCTGTTCTTCTCCATCTCCACGGAAGCCAAGCAGTGTTCTGGGACTGCATTCCCAAGCTCCCTGAGGGCTCTGATGGTTCCCCAGCATGTCCACCTGCCTGATTGCAGCTGAGTGGCTCCTCGCCTGCTGCCTGTCCCCCAGAGCCCCAGTTTCCTCATCTGTCAGAGGGAAGGGAGGCCTGCACGGGCCCCGGGCTCCTTTCCCAGGACAGCAAAACAAAGGGAGGCAAACAGGCTTGTCAGACCTTGAAGCGCGGTGAAAGTTGGGGTGTTCTGAGACCTACTGATTCCCCTGTCCCAGTTCTTCCAGGACTGTGCAGCGATGGTCCATTGGTTGCCATGGCAACCAACTCCAGGGAGCAGAGGAAATCTCTACCTCCTCCTGTACCACTGGCCCTGAAGTTGAACAGACATCGAGCCTCGCCCATGAGTGGACCCTGCTCGTGCTAAATGACTAGGTCATCACTGTGGTCAGAAAGGCTCATACTGTGCTCATACCTAGCACAGCCACATGATGACCAGTGACCAACACCATCTGGAGATGTAAGATGCTGCCCTCAGCCACACACATACTGCCCTTGTTCAGAGGGCGGCTTAGGTGTTTTTCCAAAGGACTCAGCAATGGGAGCAGCTCATCCTGCAGGTGCCTGAGGCCTCAGAAAATAAAAATCAGCCCAATGAAACCAAATCAGGATTCAAGTCCAAATGATGGACCCATCATCATTCAGCAGGAAGCCAGTACCTCTGCACCCTTCCCTCTTTCCCAGCTCCTGACCCTCACTGGTCTGCTTTCTTCCCCTCTGGATTCACATATGCTGGACATTTCATACAGGCAGAGTCAGAAATAGGGGCTCACAAGGCAGTGCTGGTCACCATGGACTAAACCTTCCCAAGGTCCCTCAGCCAAAGAATGGCTAAGGAAAGGGTAGTCGTCCACATTCCGGGGTGTCCTCCAGCCCTGGAAAGGAAGGAAATTCAGACCCGTGCTATGGAATGGGCAAACCTGGGAACACCCAGCTAGCTTAAGAAGCCAGATCCGAAGGGTAGATATTGCCATGATTTTTTTCACAGTTTTCCACAGAACATTCTATTAATTGAAAAAAAAATCAAAAAAATTAAAAAGTAGGTGTCTTAAAAGTCGTAATAATATTTTTAAATTTAAATACTTCACTTATACCCCACACAGATGTTATTATAACTGCTTTCTTGACCTCTTGAATCATCAAAATCAATTTTGTTAAAGCTTTGGTCACTGAGACATCCATGGAGCACACATGCAGAGGCATATACAGTGCCTTCGGTCTCGGGCTTCAGTACGACCCACAGGGAACCTCACCTTGTCCTTATTTGACATTTTGACATTTTGTCCATCATGGATTTTTTTCCTGCATTTATTATAATGACCTGGAGCTTGATTGCTAGTGTCTGTGACACCCCTTCACTACTGTGTCTCAAGGAAAGCCCAAGTTTTCTTGCCAATCCCAGCATCTGCTGTTCCCCAGCTGCTGCTGATGAGATGCACTGATCATGAGGCTCAGGGAGAAGCTGCCCAGGGCTGATGCTGGGCCAGGCCTATTCAAGGTCCATTTACTCCTCACCATGGTACCTATCAGGAAGAGCGCAGGCATATCATGTTGAAGATGCAGCAGTTTTAGTCTTAGAGAAGCAAAGTCACTTGCTAAGTGGTAGGAAAACTGGACTTTAAACACAGCTTTTAGGTTCACGCAGAATCCACCCTCCTCTACCCCACTGTCCTGCTGTCCCCACAGCTTTGAATGCAGAGGGACGGTCACCTGGTCCCAGATTGTCTGGGACATTTCTGGCTTTACCACTCAAACATTTTTATTCCAGGGAAGCCCTGAGTCCTGTCAGAGGGGACTGTAGGTCACCTTGTCAACAGGGCACAGGGACAGGGGTTTGCAGACCCAATTCAAGTCCTTGTCTCTGTGGCGAAGTCCCTTCGTGATGGGGCTTTCCTGTCCTCCTGCAAGGATTCTTCCTAGGATAGTCGTCCTTTCAACCCCTGTTTGGCCCTGATGCGGATTCATAAAAGAACAAAACAGGCAGGTTAATGTAACTGGAAAAAATAATCCAGCTTAGAGGAGAGCGACGCGGGGGTAACAAGTTTAGGATTTTTAGTACGAGGCATGTTACTGCTAAATATGAAAACCGATGTCTGAGAAGGATGGGTTCTCCCCAGAGGTTCCCAGTCCCAGGGGCTGGAAGGGGGAGCAGGGCGAGGAGGCGCTGGGGAGGTAGATGCTGGGCTGGAGCTCAGGCATCCTCTCCCCTGTAGCCAGAAGCCATGCACAGAGGCACGTGCAGAGGCCAGGGCCGTTTAGGAGGAAGATAGGTTTGGTGGCCGTTGAAGACACACAAGATTTACAGGGGAACAGAAAGCACTGGGAATGGAGACAAAGCCTGTAAGGCCCAAGCCCTTGAGAGGAGCAGCACGGAATGGAGAGAGTGGGGCCTGAGCCTTCTGTGAGAATGTTCTGGAAGGTCTCTTGTTCCCATGACCCAAGCCTGACAGACCATCAGATGTCTCATGTTCCCAATATCCCTGCCACTGGATGATCCCTCCAGTGGTTGTGCTGCTGTTGTCCCTGGGTGGGCCCTTGAGTGCCCACGCTTGTGGGGTCTGATCTTCAGAGCTGGCGAGTCTCGCCCCTCCCCCTTCCTGAGGTCCAGCCCCACCTTCAGGAATCTCTCAGGAGGGCCCATTGATCTACTATGACACAACTCGTTTTGTTCTTTAAAGCCTAAGTATCAGGCTGCCCCCCCCCCAGCCCCATACACTCTGGTTTCTAAGCAAGACCTGCTTCAGAATTCCCTGGAAGGCTGTAAAAACAGGGATTGATGTGTTACCTGTTTACCATCCGAGTAGCACGTGCAGTGCCCTCCTCTCCTGGAGGTTGTCAATTGCACTTTGCAGCATGGGGTGGCTTTGACAAGATGGCCTTTTGTCAGGTGTGGCCACACCTGGCAGGTGGAAGCTGAGATGATGGTCAATTGGTACCTTGGGGAACATTCACTATGTTGAATGAAGATATTTTTCTTCTCTGTGTTTTTCCCTGGGGAAAAAAAATGGATTCAGACAGCAGCTCCTCCCCTCATTGAACCTGCCGCCAGCCCCCCTGGCTGCCTGGTGGAGGGGGCTCCTTCTTGGCACCTGTTATTTGGGAGCCCCTGAGACCAGGAGCTGTAAGTGGAAGAACAGAACAGACCAAGGGAGGACTGTCAGAAAGCGACAGCCCAAGTCCCTGGCTGATGAGAGCTAAGCCTGCCTTCTTAAAAGGCAGAGAATCTGAACAAAAGAGCTCTTTACAAAAAAAATTTAAATGACTTCACAAATTTGGCAAGAAATTCCAAACTCTGTTCGAATGCCTAAGAAGCCATAGCTGCCCAAGGCCGTCCCTAATTACACTTCTGAAGTGGGCTTGAAACAATCCATTTCCATTATCTTTCTTTCTCAGTGGGTTCTGGGAGGGCCTGGGGAATCAATTGCAAAATTCAACTTCAAGTTTTCTTTGCAAGAAACCTGGTGACACGCGATTTAACTGAATTTCACTTGTTAGATACTAATGGCAGATCCGAGCAGGGGCTTGATAGACTGGGGGTTTTCTTTTTGCAGCTAACAAAAGCCAATTCCTGGGAGGTCATGAGTGTGAAGCATGGTTGGCATTCATCATTAGAGCCCTTTCAGTTAATCTTCGGTAAAACCTGGGTAAAACCACAAAGACCTAGAGTCAGCCTTGCAGCCATCATTGCTGGACACAGGAAAGGGGGAAGTGGCGTCTCCTTGGCGTTCAGGGACAAGAAGCCTCTAAGTCAATTATGAAATTGAGAATCCTGAACTTGGATTTACACAGGCAAGTCAGAGCAAGCCTGCTCCAGGCCTGGAGAATTGCCAAGGTGCGGAAGCTCCTGGAAATCACCTTGGAACCATGACCTGGTCTTGCAAGGTCAAGCTCCAAGGTGCCTCACTGGTTGGAAGTTTGGTAGCATGCTCATAATGCAAACCACTCAAGTCAGTATGGTTCAAGCTTATGGGTCTTAAGTCTTTTATTATAAATATATGTTTCATAGTAAATATATGAAATAAAAATTACTCAAGGACCAACTCTCTAAAGTCCACTGCCAAGGGCAACCAATATCATCACTTAGAAAGTATTCTACAGATTTTCTCTTGATCAGCCAAAAACATTTGGTCCTTAGAGCATATACATTTTAAATTACATAAGCATTTTGTTAATATTTATTATTAAATATGTACCACTTGACTCATTATTTCCAGCTCCATTACTATTCCAAATGGTACACTGAATTATAAATTAGAAAAATCTGCGTCTTTGGTAAGATACTTAGCAGTAATCTGCAAGAAAATCCATGATACATGTTGAATGTTGCATGGACTATCAATATGAATGATCATCCCCCAGAGTTGTAAAGTGGGAAACCTGCCCAACTGGACTGTGGTCATCTGCCAATGTGGAACCTGTGTTATGGCCCCTGGTGAAAGTCTCAGACTTAAAGACCTGGGTGGGCTTCCCTGGGTGAAAATGTTTCTTATGGATTGCTGAAGGTCACGGCTAGATGAGAAAACCACTTCCCATGTGACTCCCTGAGGAAGGGCTCTGGAGGTCTTAGCTCGCTCCTCCATGCTTGGTACACCTCTTGCTGTCCCTCCTGTCCACCTGCAGGCATGAACCTTAGCCAGGACAGTGACTTTGAGTCCTTCTAGCAAATCATGGTGAATTGGTCTTGTGAGTCCTTCTAATAAATCCCAAGACTTGAAGGTGGTCATGAGACACACTTCATTTGGAAAATGGAATAAATATCCCCCAAGGTAAGACATTTCTCCCAGAATTATCCATTATCACACAGCCACCAGCTGAGCACACTGCAGACTTGCTTAACGTGGTGCTCTGTTGTGACACCACAGGAACCAAAGGGAACAAAGCCTGGTGGTGTTACAGCACGGTCCATCCTGACCACACAGGCAAGTGTTGAAACCAGAGGTGACGGACAGCTGCAGCTTAGGTCCTCGGTTTGCATGACGAGCTGGCCCTTACCTCCTTAAGTGATGCAGGCGAGGGAGGAGTCCATGTCCCCATGCAGCCTAATCAGACGCAGCTGGAGGGCCCATGGTACACCAGGCTCCGGGCATCACCTGGAGATAGAAGTACCCATCACCAGGACATCCATGCTGTGTCCAATCCATCAGCAGAAGGACCCCAACCTCCCTTCCCTTGAGTGACCACTGACACCTCTTCATAGATGGGTAGCCATGTGCCTTCCTGTCATGTCCTGTAGTCCTATGGACCCAGTCACCTCTTGGGGGATCTCACTGCTGCCCTGTAGTGGCGCCCCCTTCTCTGCCAATGCATCTTAATTAAGCTTCTACAAAGACCTTCACCATAATTGTTCTTTTTTTTTTAAGAGAGAGTGAGAGAGACAGAGAGAGAATTTTTTAAATATTTATGTTTTAGTTTTCGACAGACACAACATCTTTGTTTGTATGCGGTGTTGAGGATCGAACTTGGGCCGCATCCATGCCAGGCCAGCGTGATACCGCTTGAGCCACATCCCCAGCTCACCATAATTGTTCTTGTTAACAAGATGCCAGAAAAGATATCTGCAGAAGAGTTCCGTGTGTTTAGAACGATCTATTTCCTGTTTCTCTGTCTTACAAAAAGCTCAGTTTAACCATGGACTTGATGGTGTTGCTCCCGCTTTTGTGGTAAAACATGTAAAACCTCTGACGGTTCCAAAAAAAAAAAAAATGAGACAAAACTTACGAGAATTCAAAGAAAAAAAATTACTCTTATGTAGACTCTGGCAAAAATGTAGACGCATGGTCCAGAGAGTTTTAGGCAAGAGCCCCTCTGACCCGACAGCCTTGGCCATGTCCTTCCTCTCCTGACCTTGGTTTTCTCTGGCTTCCTGATCCTGCGTGATTGCACATCCACGGACCACTTTAAGAACCTGCCACCAGCCAGACACAGCGGGTATGGACATCGATGCTGGGGTAACCACCACGATGGCCTTCTCTCTCCTTCTTTTAATGTGGAAGCATGTCTTTCAGATGCCAACTCAACTTGGGAAAGAGAGCGGAAGGGAACGTCCCCTCCCACCAAGCCTCACCTGCCTCCTAAACAAATGCTCTGCAGAGCCGGCCCTGCGTAGCTCTGCGCCTGGTGAGGCCCTAGGCTTGCTGTGCAGGAAGGAGGCACACTTAACACTCATTGGTCTGTGCAAGACATTCGGCCAGTCCTCCAGCTAGGTGTTCACTGAATGAACAAGAAAGGAGACCAGGTTCCAGGCTTCCAGCTTTCTGTTCTGCTGAGATGGGAGGGTAAACTCTGGGGACAGTGCCTGAGGACAGAACCTCACCCACCACCAGGGCAGCACCAGAGGCCGAGGTCTGGATCCCCGCTCTGTTGACAGCCCCAGGAAAACAAGTCCGGGAGCCTGGGCACCCTGTTTCCTGCTCAGCTCCCACCCCATGGTCTGTAGGACATGATGAGGGCTCTGGGCTCTGTTCTGGGTGGATAGAAGGTATTGGAGGGTCTGGAGCAAAGGAGTGAGGCTGTTTGTATGGCATTTAGGAAGCAGCCCTGTGGCTGCTGTAGGGAATAAAGGGGAGATGCAAAAGCAACAGCCAGGGACTGCCAAACCCAACCTTGAATTTTTACAAAAGAAAGAAGATCATATGTTAAGATACACTTAATGAATCTAAAAAAAATTGTATAATCAGTATAAGAATTTAGGATTCTTTTGTAATTTTAGTACTTATGGCATTAGGAATTTTGAAATATAGTCTGTAGTACTTCACTTTCACAGTAATGAAAAAAAGTAAATGTTGTATATAAAATTTAGTATTTGGATATTTAATTTTTTCTTTTGAAAGTCTGGGGATTTAACCCATAATTTCATGTATTCTAATAACCGTGTGCTTTACCACTGGATTACACCCTCACTCCAACTTAATATTTTTGTCACTTGATTTGAGATAGTTCTCACTTGAAGAAATTAGGAATTAGAACTGTGTAATCATTGAATAATCTTATATTCATTTTTTTATTAGGGATCCTGTTTGCCCTTTTTATAATCATCAATTAAGAAGCAAGCACCTGGCCATCAAAAAAATGAAAGAAATTCAGAAAAACATAGATGGATGGGAAGGCAAAGATATTGAACAGTGCTGCAATGAATTTATAATGGAAGGACCATTGACAAGAACTGGTGCTAAACATGAACGACATATTTTTCTCTTTGATGGCTTAATGATCAGCTGTAAACCTAATCATGGCCAGACCCCGCTTCCAGGTTATAGTAGTGCAGAATATAGATTAAAAGAAAAGTTTGTCATGAGGAAAGTACAAATCTGTGATAAGGAAGATACTTGTGAGTGCAGACATGCTTTTGAATTAGTATCCAAAGACAGCATAATATTTGCTGCTAATTCTGCAGAAGAGAAAAATAATTGGATGGCAACCATTATTTCTCTTCATTATCGTAGTACTCTAGATAGAATGCTAGATTGTGTTTTATTGAAAGAAGAAAATGATCAGCCACTGAGATTACCAAGTCCAGATGTGTATCGTTTTGTGGTAAAAGACTCTGAGGAAAACATTGTTTTTGAAGACAACTTGCAAAGTAGAAGTGGAATCCCCATTATTAAAGGAGGAACTGTGGTGAAATTAATTGAAAGGTTAACATATCATATGTATGCAGGTATGTGAAACTCATTGTGAGTACTTACCTAGGGCCTAATTACCAAAAGCTTTTAAATGGTGTTCAAAGATAATGTATAAACCCATTTATCCATCATCCAACTTTAATAATTGTCAACTCATGTTTCATCTGTTTCATTACAGATTTAAATACCTACTCCCAGAATTATTTAGAAGATCTCAGGAAAAAAAAATGAATTGCCTCCAGAATATTAAAATACTGCAGAATCAAAAGGGATAAATAGCTAATTAAATATTGTTAACTTGATTAGTTATTAAATAAGTGCTCATAAAATTTGCATATTAATGCAAATTTTAAAAATTTGAAAACAATCCTTATTTATCAAGAAAATACCACAGTTGGCAGGAAGAACCAAACTAAAAAGGAAGGGAAATATGGTATTTTGAATTAATTAAACTGAAAAATTGAACATGAAATATGTTTATGCTCTACTTTTTCAGATCCCAATTTTGTTCATACTTTTCTTACTACATATCGTTCGTTTTGTAAACCAGTAATTGCTAAGCGTACTGATTGAACGGTGAAAAAAATGTATATTTTACTTGCATTAATATTTTATAAAAAAAATTAACTGTTCTGTACCTTGCAAAGTGCCTAGTAGCTGGTACCTACTCAGGTAGGTGTTGACATAATTTATTTGGCATTACATTAGATGTATTACCATACTTTTTAAGTAGTGTTTGCTGTTTGTAACATAGTTCTTTTCGGCTATTAGCAATATTCCAAGAGGTAATCTTAAATACCCAATTTAATACAGTTTTTGAAAATATTTTTTAGTTGTAGTTGGACACAATACCTTTATTTTATGTATTTATTTTTACGTGGTGTTGAGGATGGAACCTAGCACCTCACATGTGCTAGGCGAGCGCTCTACTGCTGAGCCACAATCTCAGCCCCTTAAAGACCCAATTTAGAGAGGAAAAAAACAACATTATAGTAAAATTTGTTCTGTTATTTAAGGAAATTTTCCACTTTTTGATTTTAAAACAAATTTGTTATGGAAAATTTCAAACATGTGCAAGAGTAGACAGAAAATATAATGAACCCATTTATCCATTATCTAACTTCAATAATTATCAACACATGTTTTATCTGCTTCCCTACAGATTTAAATATTCTACCCCCAGGATTATTTTGAAGTAGATCTCAGAAAACATATTTCGTCTGTGAATACTTCTATGTGTATCTCTGAAAGTTAAAAATTTTTATTTTAAATAAATCATGTATTATTATTAAGCCTAAAAAACAATTCCTTTATTAATATTTAAACATTTTTTGAATTGAAAAAAATTTTTTTAACTGAATGTTTTTACTTAGTGATACTTTAAATGCTTTGTAGTTTAAAAAGAAGAACCTGGCTGGATGTCATGGAATGGGTCTATAATTCTGGTACTTGGGAGACTGAGGCAGAAGGATCATTTCAGACAGCCTGTGCAACATAATGAGATCCAATTTCAAAAAACAAAATGTACTAAAATACATATATACATACACAAATATGTATATGTATATGTATATACACACATGTATATGAATATGTACATATATAATCTGAACTACAAAATGATTTTTGTTTTACGTTTATAAACTTAACTAAAATTTTGTCTTGACCCCTATTTCCATTTTGTTCTATAAAATTAAACTTACAAGACTTAGTATAATATGTTCTGAAAATCTATTGTTCTATTTCTGTGTCCAAAATAAGGAAAGTATATTTGCTAGACTTACATTATAGCTATATTTCCTAACTTACATTATAGCTATATTTCCTCTGGTTAGGCAAGGTTTTTGGTTTTTTAATTTTGATTTTTTACCTTACCCACTTAGGTTATGTTCTTAATTTAAAAGTTCATCTTGGGCTTCCTTTTTGAATTTCATACTCACGTATTTAAGGAAATTGATTAGTCTGCTTTCATTTTATGATATAAATATTAAGGATAGATGGTTAGATAAGTCCTTTCTTTCACATTATGGTACTGGGGATTGAATACAGGGACTCGCAGAAGCTAGCTAGAGCTCTACCACTGAGCTACATGCTCAGTCTCTTTTATTTTATTTGAGACAGTCTCACTGAATTGTTGAGTTTGACTTTGAACTTGCAGTCCTCCTGCCTCAACTCCCTAGTAGTTGAGATTACAGGCATACACTAAATCTCCCAGCTCTTTATGATCTTTAAAGAAGTTATATTCCTGTGGATTCTTTTCTTGGATCTTTTCTTGGATCTTTTCCATGAACCCTTTGTTGGTTGATTAATGCTAATCATAAAAAACTTTTTATAAAGATTTGATATAAAATCTTAGGATCATATAGCTGAAGGCAATTTTTGTACTTGTGAAGTATGGAGTACTGCAGGGAAGGCTTAACAGTAATTGCACTTTCTACAAAGTGATAGGAAAGGGGATTCTTTGGTCAATTTTTTTGTTGTTGTATTTAAAATATCTTTCATTTATTTATGAACAAATTCCTGTCCTTTTGGTTTTCTTCTTAGATTTGAAATTCCAGAGCCAGAACTTACTGAAGCAGACAAATTGGCAATAGAGAAAGGTGAGCAGCCAATCAGTGCAGACCTTAAAAGATTCCGAAAGGAATACGTCCAACCAGTACAACTTAGGTTTGACCTGAATATTACATTTCTTATGTGCCATTTTCAGTATATAGTTAACACAAAATTCTTAGCTCTTAATTAAATATAAATATTATTGTTAATTTTATGACAGTTAAATTTCCAAATTTCTTTCACTGTGAAGCTATTTTAAATAAATATCCTGAAGAAATTTATATAAGTATACCATGTTATTTACATCAGCTCTCTCTGAAATGTGATATATTTACATATCAAAATAAATGTGTGTTATTATAAGTAAAACTTACATATATAAGCTTGCTTACTGTCAGCTTTCCACTTTATTTCCCTTATGTCCCTTTGTAATGGTACTTGGTCCTTGTTTGTTTTTTTATAATTTTTAATATTTATGGAAGTTCTACTGCTTTTTCTACTCTTTATCCTATGTAAAGTTACCTAAGGAATCATTGCAATAATTTCTATAATAGATTTAATTATAGAGTTGCCAGTTAGGTACTTTCTGTGCTAGATATTACCCTAAGTGCTTTATCTTTTTTTAATCTCATCCTCAAAACACAATTTTTTTTATGGTGCAACACAATGATTATTCTAACTTTGTATATGAAGAAATGGAAAACTTAGTATGATTAAGTAATTTGAACTTGGGTCATGTAAAGGGAGTGACAGGATGGGACCATATATGACCTCTTGAGCCATTGTGTTTTTGTTTCACTAAGCATTAAAAATTGGAAGCTCCTTTAACCTTCTTATAATCCAAATGAAAACTAAAGTATTATCTACCCCTTATCATTGGATATTGAGTTATCATATTAACTATATATGATCTAAATATTTTTTCTAAATATTGTCTCCTTGATTACTGTTAACTAATAAATTATAGCTTTGAGCTGGATTTATTATTTTCCAGGATAATTACCATAAATAAATTCAATTTTAGAGGAATATTGGTGTTCCTAGCTATATGTCTTTTAGCCAAAACTTTTAACATGTCATTCTTTGTATAAGAAAATGAGATTTTTTACCCATTACATTAGCAAGAAAGAATAATTTTTCTCAAGTAACTGTAATGCATTTGCACTAATCTACTCAAATGAGGCATACATTTATGAGGTCCCTATTATAGGGCAGACAGGAAATAAGATCTTAGATCTCAGTCATGTGAATTCTTTAAATGTTTATATCTAAGCATGTTCTCAGTTGTATACTTGTCGACTTATGGTGAATACAAAAATAATAGACTGTCATGATATGGTTCCATAATATTATGATTTTATTGGGGTAAAAATATACATGAAATAGTTATACATTATACTACTTTGAATAGTTCAATGGCTCACAAAAATATACCCCTATAAAACTTCAGGAATAGCTAAGATTAGACTCCAGTAGTTAGGGAAGACATCTTAGAAGAGGTAAAATCTGAGATTGTCCCGAAGGGATGTGTAGAATTTAGATATGCAGAAAGGTGATTGAAGGTATGGAGGGTACCTAGAAGTAGTATGAACAAAGGTTAAAAGACAGGATTGAGAATGGTGTGCAGAGGAAATAGGTAAGGAAATTGAACTTAGAGGAATGAAGACATTGTATTGTAAGTTGTAATAGAGGAGATTAACTATATTGGGGTAGAGTTGAAGATGGCTTTGAAATTCAAGCCAGTTTGTTAAACTTTTTCTGTGAGCATTGAAGGAATTTTAGTAAAATGTAAGCTAATATATTTTATTTAGCAATTTATTCTGACATTTTAAAAAAGACAAAAATTGAGAGAATTTCATAGTGAACAATGATAAACCCACCAGATCAACTGTTAACATTTTATTTTACTTACTTTTATCACATATATTTATTTTTCATTTTTCACTCAGTTCATTAATCACCTAATCTTTTGAATGTGTTTCAAAATACACTATTTCTTAAATGCTTCAACTTATATATCAATAACATTTCAGTATTTATTATTCATTTGTTCTAAAATGTTCATAACATGAAATACACACATTTTAAGTGTACTTTGGTTAAATTTTAATGTCTTTGTAATTCAAACTCCTTTCAAGATACAGAATGATAGACCACAACCCAGAAAGTTCCCTTGTGCTCCTTCTAGTCAATTTTTGTTGCTACTGCCAAAAGGCAGTAATTCTGATTTATCCTGCTATTGACTCTTTTACTTGTCTTAGAATTTTGTATAAATTGATTTTTACACTTTTTTGTTTTTGTTTTGAGGAAAAGGAGAGAGAAGTTTTATTGCTTTGCTAGCAAAAAGGAAACACAGGTGACTCCAGTCCCAGAGGCTTTGATTCTGCTGATCAGGGGGAACAAGGGTTTTTAAAGAAGCATTCAAAGGCTACATTCCTTGTTCTCTGTTCAGGAGTTGTAATTCACTTGTTAATTTAGAAGATAATAATTTCTGAGATCTTTTGGTGCCATCCCCAAGTCTGAATTACTTCATTCCTGTTGTGGGTGTGACTCTGACTAGTATGGGAAAGAAAGGTATGGATTCTATAACTTTCATGCCTGACTCAACATGCTTTTGAGGTTCATCCATGTTGCTTGAATCAATGTTTTTTTAAATTTTATTACTAAGATAGTTATTTCCTTATATGAATACACCACAGTTCATGTATTTTTTCCCATTGAAGGATACCTGGGCATTTTTTCCAGTCTTTGATTATGAGTAAATTTGCTATGAACTTTATCTTAGAAGTCTTATTGTGAATGTGGGTGTGGGTGGGTGTGTGTATTTCTTTTTTTCCCACTTGGGTAAATAACTCAGAGTAGAATAGCTAGGACATAATGTAGATGTGTGTTTTCTTTTAAAAAGAAACTGTCAAAACTTCTTCTGAACATTCTCACCAGCAATATATGAGCATTCCATTGCTGCATATCTTCACCATTGTTTAGTGATGTTATTCTTCATACCTTAGCCATACTATTGGGTGTATAGTGGTATCTCATTGTGGTTTTAATTTGTTCTTCCCTATTGACTAATGATGTTGAGAACATTTTACTGTCTCTTATTGGCTAGTCATTCTTCATCTTTGAAGAATAGGTTTGACTCATGTCTATCATTTGTTGAGTTATCTTTTTATTACTAAGTTGTATAAGTATATCGAGTAGGACTGGATATAGTCCTTTGTCAAAAAAAGGTTTTGTAAATATTTTCTCCCAGATTGTGGTTTGCCTGTTAGTTTTCTTAATGATACTTTGATGAGATGAAGTTTTTAAGTTTTATGAAGTCTGATTAGACTTTTTTCTTTTATCTGATCGTAATTTTAAAATTACATCAATACTATAGAAACTAGAAAGAAAATATAAGCAGAACTGTTTGAACTGATATAAGTGGAAATTAGAGGCTAACAATTTATGATCTTTTGATATATTTTCTAAGCTCCTGAACTTACCAGACCATAATGACTTAATGTTGTTTTAATATAAATAGCATGATGAAGACTGGTAATTAAATGTACTTGCATAGTCTGAGAGAAATATAGTTGTTTGTGGTAGGGAAATAAAAATCTAACCTGCAAATGGCCATTTGTTGAAGTAATGAAGAAAAGTAATATTATTAGGATGTCTCTGGTAGAGAGCATTTTATATTTGTATAGATAATTAAATACTTGCAAGATCAGGAGTAATCATTTTTGTGATATGCAAAACAAAATCACTCTCTTGACAAAAATATTTTTGTATTTTAAAATGAAATAATGTTATAGGCATATTTGTAGGTTACAGGGAAATTTGATGATAGCATTTGAATTTATTTATTTATTTATTTATTTGGGGGGGGTACTGGGAATTGAACAGAGGGGTGCTTTACCAATGAGCTACATACCCAGCCCTATTTATTTATTTATTTATTTATTATTTTGAGACAGGGTCTCACTCAGTTGCTTAGGGCCTTGCTAAATTGCTTAGTCTAGCCTTGAAGTTCAGTCTTCCTCCTGTAGTCTCCCAAGTCACTAGGATTATAGACATGTGCAACGACACTAGGCTAGCACTTGAATTTAGAACCAAATACAATAAATCTTAGTTAATTTTCCATTTTATATGAAAAATACATTAAAAATTTACAGCTTAAAATACTTTTTCAATTTAAAAACTTAAAATAGCTTTTCTATTATAGAGCATGTATTTTCTATATATGAATAAAAGACACTTTTCCTTAACATTAATTGGTGATTAAACACAGAAACCATAATCTTTATACAAATACATATTTTATTTTATTTTTTTAATATTTTTTTAATATTTATTTATTTTTAGTTGGCGGACACAACATCTTTGTTGGTATGTGGTGCTGAGGATCGAACCCGGGCCGCACGCATGCCAGGCGAGCACGCTACCGCTTGAGCCACATCCCCAGCCCCTTATACAAATACATATTTTAAAGTATAACTTTTATGTTTATTTTTATTTTTTTGCAGTACTGGGGATTGAACCCAGGGGCACTTTGCCACTGAGCTACATCCTCAGCCCTTTATTTTTTATTTTGAGATAGGGTCTCACTAAGTTGCCCAGTCTGGCTTTGAACTTGCAATCCTCCTGCCTCGGTCTCCAAAGTAGCTGGGATTACAGGTGTTAGCCACCACTCCTGGCTAAAGTATAATTTAAAAATAATGTACAGTTTGGAGATTGATTTTCTTCTTCTTATTGAAGCACTTAAGGTATTCATTAAAAATGGAGACTCTAAGTATTATATTGATTGTTGCATATAAAACTATCGCCATGGCATTAGAAAAATGAAAGAAGTATAATGAAGAAGTATAGAAGTAAAAAATGTATAATTGAAGATTTCACTAAAATGTGATTCTTTTATTTTACCAGGATTTTAAATGTATTTCACCATTGGGTTGAACACCATTTTTATGACTTTGAAAGAGATGTGGAATTGCTTAAAAGACTGGAATCCTTCATTTCAAGTGTAAGAGGTATATTATTTAAAGTTTTGATTGGCTCTTATGTTGCATTTGAGCTTATTTTCAAAATTGTATGACTAAGAATGTAAATTGCTTTCCATTTTTAAAAAGCTGAAATAACATTTGGAATGATCTTTATAAACTCCAGTAAGCTCACATATATTTAGAACCATATAAAGTCTTAGAACCTTGTCTTCTCATATTTTTATTTGTCTATGATCTGAGAATCAAACCAAGACCCTTGCACGTGCTAGGCAAGTGCTATACCATTGAGTTATACTCTTAACCCCCTTTTAAGTTTTTTTTTTTTTAATTTATTTTTTAGGTGTAAATGAACACAACACAACGCCTTTATTTCTATGTGGTGCTGAGGATCGAACCTGGGTCCCGCCGGTGCTAGGCGAGCGCTCTACCACTGAGCCACAATCCTAGCCCCCCCTTTTAAGTTTTTAAGGAGAATATTGCTTTTAAAAATGTCAAAAGTCCTTTTTTAATAAATTAAAGCTATTTAATTTTATGTCCCCTCAAGTTTGCCATTTGTTTCCATTAAATAAATAATATATATATAATTTTATGCTTTTTGTTGTTGTTGTTTTGGTACTGGGGATTAAACTCAGGGGCAGGGCACTTGACTACTGAGCCTAATTCCCAGCCCTTTGTTTATATTTTATTTAGAAACAGGGTCTCGCTGAGTTGCTTAGGGTCTTGCTAAGTTGCTGAGGCTTGACTTTGAACTCATGATCCTCCTGCCTCAGCCTCCCCAGCCACTGGGATTATAGGTGTGCATCACCACACCCAGCAATTTTATGCTTTTTTATTCTCCTTAATCTGGTACTTTAATTTTAGATGATTATCAGCTTTTTAAAATAATATTTCCTCTCTTAGAAACATATTCCAGAGGAATACATTTTTAAAAAATATTGTTTTTTTAGTTTTAGGTGGACATATATCTTTATTTTACATTTATGTGGTGCTAAGATCAAATCCAGCGCCTGCGATGCTGAGGATCAAACCAAGGCCCTTGCACGTGCTACCTCTGAGCCACAACCCCAGCCCCCAGAGGAATACATTTTTGTGTCTAAAAGATAGGAATTTCCAACTTGAAGTTTCAAACATAGCCTATGTGATAAAATTCCAGGCTATAATATGTGTCATCAAACATATGTTATATTAAGAACATTTGTGTTTTATCTAACAGTATAAGATATTGGCTAAGAATCCTATTAAAGTATTCTTGGCAAGTATTCATGTGAAAACATTGATCTTGCTGGGCACAGTGGCACAAGCCTATAATTCCAGCACCTTGGGAGGTTGAGGCAGGAGGATCAAAAATCAGCCTCAGTAACTTGGCAAGTCTCCAAGTAACTTAAGAAGACCCTGTCTCAAAATAAAATATAAAAAGAGAAGAGCTGGGGATGAAGTTCAGTGGTTAAGTGCTCCTGGGTTCAGTCCCCAATACTAAAACAAACAAAAACATCAATCTCTATGTCTCTGGTTTTCAGAAAATAGGGGGGATAGAGAAACATGGCAGATGATACCACAGGGGTACAGTTGGCAAGACAGACTTGAGAATCACCACAATACAAGCAATTCCATTTCTTCAACAAATAAATTGCAAGCAAAAATGAGACATAAAGGGAGAACCTGTAGTCCTAAGGAAACTTAGGACATATGGACTAAATATAATTAAGTAAATGTTATTTATGTCCTTTTAAAACAAATTAACTATAAGAAAAATATTTAAGAGATAGAAATTTGAATATTAACCAAGTATTTGAAGATTTTAAGATCTCACTTTTTGACAAAGAAATTTAGCAGCTCAATTCAAAATAGCTAAGCTATGGAACCGACCTAGGTGCCCTTCAAAAGATGAATGGATAAAGAAAATGTGGTGTATATACACAATGGAGTATTACTCAGCCATAAAGAAGAATGAAAGTATGGCATTTGCCAGTAAATGGATGGAACTGGAGATCATTATTCTAAGTGAAATAAGCCAAAAAATCAAAGGCCAAATGTTCTCTCTTATATGTGGATGCCAACACACAATAACAGGGATGGAGAATAAAAGTTCATTTGATTAGATAAAGGGGAATGAAGGAGAGGGAGTGGAGAAGGGAATAGGAAACAAAGTTGAATGAATCAGACATAACTTTCTTATGTTCATATATGAATGAATACATGACCAGTGTAACTCCACCTCATGTACAACCACAAGAATGGGAAGTTATATTCCATCTAGTATGTCAAAATATATTCTGTTATGTATAACTAAAAACAAATTTTAAAAAAGAAAAAAATGATTCATTTTTTATATGTCATAATGACCTAATGATTATTTTAAAAAGACTTAAATATAGACAAAATGATATGATTTTTGAATTTGTTTAAAGAATAACTAGAGCTGGGTATAATGGTGTATGCCTATAATACCAGCAACTCAGGAGACTGAGACAGGAGAATCACAAGTTCAAGACTAGCCTCAACAATTTAGTGAGATCCTCAACAACTTAGCAAGACCCTGTCTGAAAATGAAAAACAAAAAAGGACTGGAGATGTAGTGCAGTGAGAAAACATCCATGGGTTCAGTTCTTAGTACCAAAAAAACAAACAACAGAGTGAAGAAATGGCATGATTTGGGTTAGATGAAGCAAAAATTTGCCATAAGATGATAATTGTTGAAGTTAAGTGAACGTTAAAAATTATATGAAGATCTACAGTTATGTCTGTCAAGTAAAAGACATTCTAATTATGTGTTTTTTCTAGGGAAAGCTATGAAGAAATGGGTAGAGTCAATTGCTAAGATCATCAAGAGGAAGAAGCAAGCTCAGGCAAATAGAATAAGCCATAATATTACCTTTGAAAGTCCACCTCCACCAATTAAATGGCATATCAGTAAACCAGGGCAGTTTGAAACATTTGATATTATGACACTTCACCCAATAGAAATTGCTCGTCAGCTAACACTTTTGGAATCTTATCTCTACAGGTAGGTAATTGTTATTTCTTGGTCTATTTTCAAAAACCTTGAGCATACCTCTTACCTATTTTTTAAACATTTTGCTACATATCATGACAGCTTAAAAATATCTCATCTATTTTCCTGGGTTTGGAGGGAAGCTCATAGCAGTTTTAATCACAGTATGTCCTGTAGGTAAGTCTTCTAACATGTTGCTATATAGACCTAGATTAAGGATGAGCAATCCTTCACAAGAGGAATGGTAGGAAGACTAATGCACTACAATAGTAACAACTATTCAACAGTAAGCCCCTGCCACTATCATTCCATTAAAATCTTTTCTGTATCCAGGAGCCCTCATTTGAAATATAAATATCTAGAGAAGTTATCCTAATGATAAGCAGCCATGTAATGAGTGCTCATGTATAACAAAAACATTACAAATGAAATTGAAATTCTATAATTCTCCCTAATTCATTGCTCTCCTTTCCCTGCAAGAAATAACAACTACCAACCAACAATAAAAAAAAATAACAACTACCCAGAATTTGATGCTTACTCTGTTTGTCTCTCTCTATATATACACACACACATTTTCCTAAATAATATATAGTATTGGCTTGTACATTTTAAACATACTTATTCTGCATCATGTTTTTACTTATATTCTTTTTGATATCTGTTAAAGTCCATGAATATAGTTCTAGTTCACTTATTTTAGCCATTCTATGAGTATTCCACAGTTTATTCAGTCTCTTATTGGTGAACTGGTAGATTGTTTGGCGTTTTACCTTCTGTAAATAGTGCTTCAGTGAACAGTCTTGTGAATGAGTTCTTGTAACTTTCTGTAAGAGTTTACATAGGAATGTACTTAGCAATAGAATTGTTGGGTCAGCTAGTATGTATATCTTTAGTAATGGAAGATCCTGCTGAATTGTTTTACAAAGTGATTGTATCAATTTTTACTTGCATATTGGAGTTGGAGATTATTTTATCATTTCTTACCAATTTGATATTATTAAGGTTTTGTGGCTTTGGCAATAATAAAATGGAATTTTATTGCAGTTTTTTTTCCTGAGAGAAAATATTTTTTCATGTTTGTCATTATCTGTTTTTAAATTAAGTTTAGCAGATCTTTAAATAATCTTGATACTAATCCTTTATAGATAGATTAGGTTGTACTTATTTTTTAAAATTTATTTCTAGGAAAGTCCAGCCTTCTGAACTTGTAGGGAGTGTGTGGACCAAAGAAGATAAAGAGATAAATTCTCCAAATTTATTAAAAATGATTCGCCATACCAGAAACCTCACCCTGTGGTTTGAAAAGTAAGTTTTGTTTATTCTTTATTATTGCTTCTTAATCATCATCATAATAAGTCCTATTTAAGCTTGAATTCTGGCTCTAAAGAAGTTTCTTATTTCTTAAGTTAGGTGGAGAAACTTTTCTAAGCCATGGATTTTTTGTTGTTGTTATTAGATGCATTGTGGAAGCAGAAAATTTTGAAGAACGGGTGGCAGTACTAAGTAGAATTATAGAAATTCTGCAAGTTTTTCAAGACTTGAATAATTTCAGTGGTGTACTGGAGATAGTCAGTGCAGTAAATTCAGTGTCAGTGTACAGACTAGACCATACCTTTGAGGTAAGTTTTAGGCTTAAATATTTCATCTTTTGGGGAAAGATAAAATTAATATCAAAGAGATTGCTCCTACTGCCTGTCTTTTTGGTACCAGGGATTGAACTTAGGGGCACTCAACTACTGAACAACACCCCCAGCCCTTTTTATTTTTTATTTTGAGACAGGGTCTCATTAAGTTGCTTACACCCTCATTAAGTTGCTGAGGCTCGCCTCAAACTTCTGATTCTCCTGCCTCACCCTCCCAAGTACCTAGGATTACAACCACTCCTGGCTTGAATTTATCTTTGAATGAATCCATATTTTCCACTTAAATATAGAAATTTAAAGATATTTTTAAAAATATATCAATATATACTAGTAAGTTAAGGTTTGTCAAAGAATATAGGACCTGTACCTCTTTTTAATGTGCTTAACCTAAATATAATAAAGTTTCACATGAATTTCTTCAATGGCACTTTGATAGTCTCCCATAAATGACAAATGATATTAAATATAATCACACAAATAACTTTTTTAAAAAATTTATTTGTTCTAATCAATTATACATGACAGCAGAATGTTCTTTGATTCATTGTACACAAATGTAGCACAACATTTCATTTCTGGTTGTACACAGAGTAGGATCACACCATTCGTGCAATCATACATGTACCTAGGGTAATGATGATCATCTCATTCTACCATCTTTTCTATTCCCATGCCCCTTCCCCTTTGGCCAATCCAAACTTCCTCCACTCAACCCATCCCCCTGTCCCCATTATGGATTAGTGTCCACTTATCAAAGTAAACAATCGACCTTTGGTTTTGGGGATTGGCTTACTTCGATTAGCATGGTATTCTCTAACTCCATGCATTTACCTGCAAATGCCATAATTTTATTCTCTTTTACTGCTGAGTAATATTCCATTGTGTATATATACCACAGTTTCTTGATCCATTCATCTATTGAAGGGCATCTAGTTTGGTTCTACAGTTTAGCTGTTGTGAATTGTGGTGCTATAAACATTGATGTGGCTTTGTCCCAATAGTATGCTGTTTTTAAGTCCTTTGGGAATAGACCGAGGAGTGGGATAGCTGTGTCAAAATGGTGATTCCATTCTAAGTTTTCTGAGGAATCTCCATACTGTTTTCCAGATTGGCTGTACCAATTGCAGTCCTACCAGCAATGTATGAATGTGCCTTTTCCTCTACATTTTCGCCAACACTAATTTTTGCATGTTTTCTTGATAACTACTCTTCTGACTAGAGTGAAATGAAATCCTAGAGTTGTTTTAATTTGCATTTCTCTGATTATTAGAGATGTTGAACGTTTTTTCATGTTTGTTGATAGATTGTGTATCTTCCTCTGAGAAGTGTCACCTTTAGATATAGTCAAAAAAATAATATGGAAAGAACCCTTTCTAAAATTTTATCTTTTAAATTATAAAATAATGTGTTTAGTGTATAGAAAGATTTTATGTCTTTTAATAACAAAATTGAGATTATATTGTAAGTAGATTTTTGTAGCCTACATATTTTTCTCTTTAACACTTTTTTTTAGTTTGTTGTCAAAAACAAGATTGTTAATGCCTACATAGTTTTCTGTCTCACACATAAACCATAATTTATTCCATCATTCTGTTGTGGAACAATTAAGTTATTTTGGATTTTATTGTTGTGACAAATAATTTATCATGGACCACCCATATGTAGATGTATTTTTAAGAATATGATTATTTCCTGGGGCTGGGGATATGGCTCAAGTGGTAGCGCAATCTCCTGGCATGCGCAGAACATTGGATTTGATCCTCAGCACCACATAAAAATAAAAAAAAGATGTTGTGTCCACCGAAAACTAAAAAAAATAATAATATTAAAAAACACTCTCTCTCTCTCTCTCTCTCTCTCTCTCTCTCTCTCTCTCTTTAAAAAAAAGAATATGATTATTTCCTTAGAAGTTTCTAAAGATGGTACTTTTGCCAAGTGTTTTCTAGCAAAAAATATGATAAATGGTTCTGGGTATTACTGTATTGAAAACTTTAAAGACTTTATCAGCCAAAAATAAAAATTCTCATTTTAAACTTGTGTTTTTAAAAAGTGGTGAGATGTTAGCTATTTTCAAATGCATTTATTGGCTACTAGTGATATTGGATATTTTAAAATGTATTTATTGGTCACTTTTATTTTTCTTTATGATTTATTTAATTCATGTCTTCTTTCATTTTTTGGATGTTTGCATTTTTACTTATGGACTTTTTAATATATTAAAGATATGAAGACAGTCAAACTATATCTTTTCAGTGTCTCTTTATTTTGACTGCTTTTTAATTTAAACATTTTTATGCTGCCTTGATATATAGACTCATAAATCAATCCAAATTTATGGGGTCTTCCTGTGTTTTTACTATGAAAGACTTTTTCTAAGTGAAAGCTAACAAGGTAAAAACTCAACTATATTAATATTGCCTTTGGGAATATAAATTTGTAAAACCTTTGTGGAAAGCAACCCAGCAATGTATGTTAAAATTTAAAGTACACATACTCTCAGACCCAGAATATTAAATAAATAAAATCCTAAAGAAATAAAAGCACCACAGTATAAAGTTATATGTATGAAGATATAGTTATTTTAGCATTATTTTAGTAGCAGAAAACTAGAAATATTCTTCTTTCCATCAGCAGAAGAATGATTAAATACATTATCTTATACCTACAACATGGAATATTGTTCTATAGAAAAAAATGATGTCATTTTTGTACATTATCTTGCAAGAATATATGTGATATTTGTGGGGAAAAAATCATAAGGAAGTTCTGAATGACTATAGTGTGATTCCATATTAGTACAACAAAACAGAACAAACCCTAAACCTCTAAGTGGAGTTGCATGAATATTAAGAATAGTGTGGAAAAATATGTCTTTCTTCATTAATTCTTTTAGTGGGTTGTGATTGGAGAGAGAAGAAGAAAAAATATTTTTATGTTTGAATTTTTCTATTTGGGTATTCGCATTTTATTTACTTATGAACTTTATATATTAAAGAAATTAACTATCTGTTCAGATTAATTATTTCAACTCAGATATTGAAAAACTCTGAGGCACTTTATTCATTTTACAGGCTAACCATTCATTTTAAAAACTATTGGACAACAGTATTTCTTTTTTCTTTTTTTTTTTGAGAGAGAGAGAGAGAGAGAGAGAGAGAGAGAGAGAGAGAGAGAGAGAGAACTTTTAATATTTATTCATTTTATTTTATAATTCTCGGTGGACACAACATCTTTTGTTGGTATGTGGTGCTGAGGATCGAACCCGGGCCGCACGCATGCCAGGCGAGCACTCTACTGCTTGAGCCACATCCCCAGCCTGACAGTATTTCTATAATTATATATAAGGTATAAAGAATAAAAATATCTGTGTACCTAGCATTCAGTTTAAGAGCCCCTCCATTCTTTCACTGTAATGAATCTTAGGCTTTTAATTCTCTTGCTTTTATCTAACCTATATTGTTTTATTTTGCATTTTTCTTAATTTTATAATTCTTCAATGACTCTTAGCACTGTATTCCTAAGATTGATCCATGTTGTTTATAGCTATAGTTCATTCTTTTTCATAACTATATCATAATTATAGAAATCAGTTTACCAAAATTTAATCATTTTTTAATTAGTTAATAATCATTTGGAATTGTTATGAACAATATAGCTGTTAACATTCTTTATATATATCCTGATATACCCAAATATATTACTCTAAAAGTAGAATTTAGGATATAGATGTCTTCAACTTTACTAGATAATGCCAAGTTGTTCTCTCAAGTAATTGTACCAATTCACACTCCCATCAGAAATGTATGAAATCCAGTTATTTTATATTCTCATCAATACTTGATATTTTCAGGCCTTTATCTTTTCCATTATTGTGGTTTTGTTTTATATTTTCCTGATTTTTAATGAGTTTGAACCTCTATTTGGTTCTTTGTTCTTCTTGTGGAAAATTTTTAACTTTAAATGGTTATATACAAATGCTCTTATATTCTGGATTCTAAAATATCATCATTTATCTTTTCCCAGATAAAAGCTCCCCTTTTAATCTTTTTTGTGGTGTGTTTTGATGAACAAAAATTCTTAATGTAGTCAAATTTACTTATTTTTTTCTTTGTTATTTATGCTTTTGTTCTCCACTTTAATTTCCCCCCCATTATCCTAATGTTTTATCTTTCTCATTAAATCCTTACTCTAGGTGGAAATGAGTTTTGAATATAGGGTGAGGTTGGAATATTATTTCATTTTTTTAAAAAAAATTTAGTTGTAAATGGACCTTTATTTTATTTATTTGTATGCAGTGCTGAGAATTGAACCCACTGCCTCACATATGCCAGGCAAGTACTCTACCACTGAGCCACAACCCATACTATTACATTTTTTTCCATAAGGCTACCCAGTTGTTTGCATTCATTTATTGTTAATTCATTTTTCCCCATTGACCTATAATATCAGCCGTCATAAATTTAGTATCCTTATGTGTAGTCCTGTTTCTGGTCTTTTTATATTTTTTTCTATTTTTAGTTGTAGATGTATGCGGTGCTGAGGATCAAACCCAGTACCTCAAATGTGCTAGGCAAGTGCTCTGCCACTGGGCTACAACCCCAGCCTACTTGTATACTAATTCTTGAAAAGAAAGTATAGCAGATCTTTTAGCAATCTTTCAAGGTTGACTTGGTCTTAGCCCTTTATTTTCATATATAAATTTTAGAATAATTTTAAGCTTCATTTTTAAAAATTGGATTTTATTATTATTATTGGTACTGAGGATTGAACCAGGGGGCATTTTACCACTGATTCACATTTGTAGCCCTTTTTATTTTAAGACAGGGTCTTGCTTTGTAGCTGAGGATCTTGCTAAATTGCTGAGGCTGAATTTGCAGTCTTTCTGTCTCAGCCTCCTCTGTTGTTGGGATTACAGGCATGTGCCACCATTGCCAAGTTGAAAATTGGAACTGTAATAGAAGTTGCATTAGATCTGTAAAATCAATTAGTGCCAATTTACAGTCATGAGTCTTCCCAACTGGGAACATGGTATATCTCTCCATTTATTTACCCATTTAATACTGTCTTATGGTTTTCTTGATAGAGACTTCATACTTTTTTTTGTTAGATTTATGTTAGACTTTTTAAAAAAATTATTTTCCTTATTGATGAAAAATTTTCATATCTAGTTGATTTTTGACACAGCAACATTAGTAAATTCTCTTATTAACACTTTGCAGATAGAGTTTTGGAGTTTCCTTGCGGATAGTCATAATCTCTGTAAATAGTGACGTTTTTCTTTCTTTTTTTCCCCTTTTCTTTGCAATTCCTAGTTATTTATTTTGTTTCTTGTCCCTTTTAGCTAGGACTTTTGGATAGATTTGAATAAAAGCTATGGTGCACTCTTTCTTCATAATTTAAAGGAAATATATTGAATGGTTCTCAAGTATAATGTTTGCTCTTATCAAGTTATAAACTAACATCTAGTAAGAAAATCTAACAATGAAATTTAAAAAGAAATTCCTATGTTTATTACATTAACTAAATTTGTTAATGCTTTCTTACCCTCCTGTAGTCATCTCTTTACCAAAACTCCACCCTTGTCCCCAAAAGACCTTTCAGTGGAAAAGTACTTAAATGCTGAACAATTATGATTCTCGCTTCCTACATCTAAGACTTGAAACTCTGGCTAATCAAAATTATGACTATCAAGGTCCTGAGGATGAAATTTTTTGATTGCTTAATCTTCTAATTTGTTTTAGAAAAATTTAAGGTTTTAGAATTTATATTATAGATAAAAAGAGGAAAAATCACTTTAGGCAAATGCCCAAAGGATTACCTCTCTTATTTTAATTTTTTAAAATATTTAATATCAAATGTTTGCAAAATTTTATAATTTCTAAATTTCTGTATCCATACATTTGATTGAACTATAAACAGAGATTATGCTCATTTTATATGTTTTTAAGGCATTACAGGAAAGAAAATGGAAAATTTTAGATGAAGCTGTGGAATTAAGTCAAGATCACTTTTAAAAATACCTAGTAAAACTGAAGTCAATCAATCCACCTTGTGTGCCTTTTTTTGGTAAGTTACTAAAGATGGATATTGTATTTTGAGGCAAAATGTGTTATAGTCCAAAGAGGCCAGTCTTTAGAGGTCAGTTGTTCATATTTTATATTACCTTGTCTATTTTCATCTGTATTGATAAATAAAACTTAAAACTCTATTATTTATTTTCCTGTAAAATGCAAGTTATAATACTTACCTCATGGAGTTGTAAGAATTAAAAATATTTTATCTATACAACCTAATACAAATTCTATCAGAACAGGCACTCAGAGAGTGGTAACTATTGTTTTTATCTATTTATGTCATATCTACAGTGTTCGTTTTCTCTTTATTAAAGGCTTTTAAGTGATTTGTTAAAACTCAGAATTGGAACAACTTTGAACAAATCATATTATTGTGTGCATGTACAAACATGTAACAACTAATTCCACTATTATGTATAATTTTAATACACTAATAAAAAGTAAACTCAGAATTGTTATATATTAGGCAAAATTTTATAAAGTGAACTTTTCTTAAATACATTCATGCATTGCTTAATGACAAGGACATATTCTGAGAAATGCATCAGTAGGCAGCAATTCTGTTCTGCAAACAGTGTATTCACACAATTCTAGATGGTATAAATCAATTACTCAACATTGCCTGTTTGTTTTGTTTTGCTTTGCAATGGGGTCTTGCTATGTATCCCAGGCAGGTCTCAAATTCCTGGGTCAAGCAATCCTCTTGCTTCAGCCTTCTGAGTAGCTGGAACTTTAGGTGTGTGCCTCTGCTTTGAATGTGATCTCTTGATGCATTCAACATAGATGATACATGTGAGGCTGCTGGTGGCATAATATGGAATACTGTTTTGTAGTAAACGTTTTTGTTGTAAAGTAATGATAAAAAGTGTAGTATAGTAAATGCATAAACCAGTAACAGTCATTTATTACTATTATCAAGTATTAAGTACTGTTCATAGACAAACATGCTATACTTTTCTGACAGGTCTGTTTATGGAGGCTTGAAAAATGTGTTATGTTGGCATCATGACAGCTACATCTCTAGGCAATGAGAATTTTTCAGTTCTATTATAATCTTACGGGACCATTGTCGTATATGTGGTGTGTTTTATGTGCTATACTTTAATATGGTGTGCAGCAACAGTGTGTTTGTTTACAACAGCATCACCACAAACACTTGAGTAGCATATTGTACTATAATGTTACAGCAGTTTTTCAGCTTAATTCTAGTCTATGTGTGTGTGTGTGTGTGTGTGTGTGTGTATGTGTGTGTGTGTGTATGTGTGTGCGCACGCGCACGGGCACACACACATTCATGCTGGGGATTTAACCCAGGGCATCTCACATGCTAAGCACCTGTTCTTATCACTAGGCTATATTCCTAGCCCCTCCATTCTAGCCTTATAGATCATTTTTATATAAATATAACAATGTGATGTATGACTAAACTGTTGAAATTGTATAATTTATTTAAATCAAGGTTTTCCAACCTCAGCACTATTGGCATATGAATCAAATAAATGAGTAAATGTCATGTGCTTGTAGGATGTTTAGTAGCCTCCAAGTTTCCTGTTTACTATATGCTGGTAACACCTACATCATGATAACCAGAAATGTCTCCAGATATTTCCAATACACTCTTAGGAACAAAATTATCAATTGATAACTACTAATTTAAATATATTAGTAATTATTCGAAAAAGGAGATTAAAGTTTCTATTGTGAAAGATTAAAATATAATTGGTTTTTAAATCTAAATCATGGGCTCTGAGAAAACAATTTAAGTCTGAACTCTTATTAATCAGCAGTGCTTATGATATTGATGATCACTTAAAGATTATTGAAAATAAATATTTAAAATCAAGCATTATTACAGAGGTAATAAGACCATACTCAATAAAAATTTGAAAGTGTTGTAATGTGAAAATAAATAAATAAAATAAAATAAAATCAAGCATTAAAAATTTTGGTTCGATTTAAAACTTATAATTTAGACTTTATAAACACGGTTTAGGAAAGCTCAATTTGCTATTTCTTAGACTAGTAGCCTTTATTTTCTTTTTATTTTAAATTTTTTCTATGTTAAAAAAATTAATGGAGAATTAATCATAACCATAAAGTCTATCAGAGCCTTGCCTTATCAACATTATGGAGTGGAATTGCTAGTAAGTCTTTTAGTTTTACAAGATTGTTTTCCCAAATGATTGATTAAATGACCAATTTTAAAATAAATTTTCTTTAAATATTTTTTTCACTAGGAATATATTTAACAAATATTCTGAAGACTGAAGAAGGGAATAATGATTTTTTAAAAAAGAAAGGGAAAGATTTGAACAATTTCAGTAAGAGGAGAAAAGTGGCAGAAATTACTGGAGAAATTCAGCAATATCAGAATCAGCCTTATTGTTTACAAATAGAACCAGAAATGAGGGTAAATATTTTTTTTCCTTGTCTTTAAAAGGGAATGTGTTAAGTACTCGGTGATCTCTACAAAATACCATAATCACATATCATGCTATTTATTTTGCTTTGTAAATAAAATGAGTTAATAATTGGTAGTTAACAATGTTAAATATTATACTTACACTATCTGCAGTTATTTATACGAAGTGCTTTCTCTTGAAAATATTACTTCTTTGTTGAGTTGGTTCAAGCAACACTTCCAAAAAAGCGAATGGCAAAGTTGAACAAAAGAAGTTTTTCTGATGTCCATGCAGTAAAAATCCACTACTAATTTCATCATTGATGGATAACCATTTTAAATATTTTATGTGAGCCAGTATAACATTAAACAACTTATCTTCTCAGAAGATGACTATGCTTAAGTAGGAGAAGAGTTTGGAAGAGTGGTATATATGCATAGCACAAAAGGGCTTTAATATTCTATCAACTGATGTTCTATTTTGAACAATGGTGTATAATACTGATACTGTGATATCATAAGTGTGCATTTTCTGGCTTTCCTACAGGTATACTTTAATTCACTGGGAACATACATTCTTGTTAATATTTTGGTAGTGGAAATCACATGATGAACCCTCTTAGAAACATTATGCTTAGTGTATTCTATGGCTTTGTCTCATTTTAAGTTGAGCATTATAGGAATGCATTATTTTAGTTTTAACTCTGCCAATATATCTATCTAGTGACCTGTTGCTATTTCTGTCTTTATTGAAATTTTTGTCCTAAGAAAGTTAGGATTGTACTTTTTTCCTAACAGGGGAAAAAATGTGGGATGCCATCTAAATTAGAGTGCATTATGATACCACGTTTATATTAAATGAACTTAATATATCATATGTATTTGAAATTGAGAACATATTGTAATTTAACTTTTCATGTTAAAAATTATGCTACATTCTTAAAAGAATCTACAAATTGGGCATATTGAATGAAAATAGCCACTATCATTTCTACCTTCCTGAATTATGAGATAGTTACTATTCAGTTCAAATACTCTACAGTCCCAGTTCCCAGTTCAAATACTCTACAGTCCTTAGAAAGAATGACCTAAAGCATACCATTAATTAAAATGCAGACATATAACTGTTTTAAAGTAAATAGTAATTTTTGTTGCCTATTTCATTGAGCCCACCCTCTCTATGTGGATCTTCAGAAGGCTAATAAGAAAATGTGTTCTTAAAGTCAGATTAGAGTTCACAATATATTTTTTTCCACAGAAATAATTTTACATTGTCATTGGGTATACTTGAAATAATACTTTAAGCATTTGTATCTCAGTAGCATATATGCCAATAGGTTTTTTTGTTCTGATCTAGGTTTCTTACCATCATTTAAAGCATTTTGGAGAAGGGGAATGCCTCTTTATGATTGAATCAAAGTACATTTAAAATATATACAAACTAAGCTATTCATTTTACAAAACCAACATTAATCAAACAAAATCGTATTTTTAAGTTAGAACAAATGATGAGAAAATTAAAAATAAAGCTTTCTAAAAGTTTTTAAATTACTGTTGGCTAGTGTAATATAAGTTAGCTAACTTGAGTATAAAAAATAATTGTTTCTGTTAGAGGAGTGATATACTTTTCAAGTTCATTTTGCCTCTTACAAAAGCCAAACCCAATAAATATCTTTTACTTGCTTCTAAACACTCAAAAATGAAATAAAGCTAAATCCAGAAATTTGTGTCTAAGGAATTTTCAAAGATAACCATAAGAATTATGTAGAAAAATATTTGCACCAGGAGTTAATAATTATTATTATAGCAAAGAATTAAAAGGCTTTTATCTGGATAACTGCCTATATAAGGATTAGTGAAATGAATTCTGGAACATGTCTGATAAAATTCCATAGACTTAAAATTTGTACTTTATAAGATAAGTAAACCACATGGGAACAACTTGACTATAAACTTTTAAAAAGATTAAAAATAAATACGGTGTTACCCCAATTTTGCAAAAAAGAAAAAGTTTCTATTTATTTATTTATGTATATATAATCACACATAATAAAACACCAGAAAATATAGTAAAATATAAACAGGGTGGTTTCTAATTAGTGAGATTCCTTTTTTTTTTTTTGAGGGGAGCACTTTGCTAAAGTATTAAATTTCCTACTTCGGAGCTTAAATTTTTACTTGCAAAATATTTGGTGAATATTTTTTGATAAAGATAAAATATTTTTGATAAAAATACTTTTGTACTAGAATTTGACACAGGTAAGTTATAAAGTTTATTATAATTTCTCTTGATTACTTTTGAATATGTCTTTCCAATTATCAAAGTTCTATTGTGGTTTTTTAAACTATAATTTTGGTTCTAAACACTTTTGTTAGCTTACTCGTGATCATTATGTTATAATTAGTAGACTACTAAAGGATAAGTGTTAACTACTGAGCCATTAAAACCTGTTCATCTTATAATCATAATGTTTGACTAGAATATGACTTCCAGAGAAATTATGTAATCTTATTGAAAAGTAGAGCGACTGGAATAAACAATCTTTGTAACCTTTCCAGACATTGTGATCTCTTAATTTTTTAGTTTTAAAAATGATAAAATAAATAATTTTCACTAAAAATTTGAGTAAGTATATACTTAGGAGTATTTCTTTAATTCCAGAGGTTCTTTGAAAACCTTAACCCCATGGGAAGCTCATCTGAAAAAGAGTTTACAGATTATTTGTTCAACAAGTCACTAGAAATCGAACCCCGAAACTACAAACAGCCTCCTCGATTTGTAAGTCCATGACAATGTTGGAAAATATTATTTTTAATATTTAACAACATATTTCCTTAAAATTGTAATCAAATAGCTATTTTTAGATATTTTATAGTACTATTTCTAAAATTATGTATACTGTAAAGGAAGATATCAGCTTTTTTGATAAAATCTGATGTATCCTTTGTCCTACTACCATTTATCCGTCAATTTTTGATCCCTTCTAGTATAAGAGAAACAGGTGTGAGAATATGAGAGCCTAGCAGTAGCTGAATGGAACAAAGGAAGTGAAAAGAACTGGGAAAAGAGTAAGCAGTAGTATATAGGTTTTTTTTTTGCTTGACCATTGGCTCTTGCCATTAGGGCTCCATGGTCTGTGGTTGCCAGTGAAACCCATCTCTCACACTAGGAATTGCTTCTACACTTTCTAGTTATTCCACAGGTTTGCAGTGGCAACAGAAATAATGGAAGACTAATTCTAAGTCACTGAAAGTGAAGCAAGATTTGGAAAAAAGTAAAAATCATTTATAAACAGACTCCCTTTGGCAAAGCAGTAAACTAGGTAGTTGCATGGTATCTCATTCTCACATCAGTATATGATAGAGATTATCCTTACTTTATAAATAAAAAAATTGAGGCTCAAAGAGATTAAATAACTTTTTCAAGACTGAACAGCTAGTTTTTGGCACAGTTGAGATTTTAACTCAAACTTTTTTGAGTGGGTGCTAGGGATCTATCCCAGGGCCTCATGCATGGAAGGCAAGGGCTCTACCACTAAGCTATATCCCCAGTCTTTTTAATTTTTTTTTTTTAATTTTAGAGACAGGATGTCTCTTACATTGCCCAGTGTTTTAGTCACTTTTTCATCACTATGACCAACAAGAACAACATCAAGAGGAAAAAGTTTATTTTGGCTCATGGTTTCAGAGGTTCAGTCCATGGTCAGTGGACCCCTAATTTTGGGCCTGAGGTGAGATAGAACATCAGGCAGAAGCAGAAAAGCGTGAAAGAGGTAAAGCAGCTCAAGATGTGGAAACCAGGCAGCAGAAGCACTCTTTCTCACCAGGGTCAAAATATAAACCCAACGGTATAACTCCCAGTGATATACTTCTTCAGCTATACCCTACCTGCCCATAGTTACGACTCAGTTAATTCATTGAAGTGAATTAATTCACTGATTATGTTATAGGTCTCATAATCTTATCATTTCACCCCTCAACATTCCCTCATTGTCTCACACATCAACTTTTGGGGGATACCACATATCCAAACCACAATATCCAAGCTGGCCTCAAACTTGACAATCCTCCTACCTCATCCTCCTGAGTAGCTGGGATTATAGGCATTTACCACAGCATTTGCCTCCAACTCAAATTTATGAATCTGAGTTTTTTGTTTTTTCATCAAGTTACCACTGCCAGAGTTTTAAAATTGGGATGGAGTTTAGGATAGGGAACAATGATAGCCCTCTTCACCAAAGGGTTTTGAAAGCACTGTTATAGAGATTAAACATTTAGTATAAGAAAAGGGGAAAAGGGGACTTTTTAAAAAGTAAAGCACATAACATAATATAAACATAAATTATGTTACCAGTAAATATTTATTAAATTGATATAAGTTATTTGAAAAAAAGTTTAGATATAAGTGTTTTAGGAGCTAAAGGTTGTTTTGACACAATTTTTTAGGCATTTTATTTCTACAGTTATTGAAAGAGATTTACTTATATTCAAGTTCATTTTTAAATTAATCCAGTTAAATCCAGAAGTTATTACTAGAATACCACAAACTGCCCCTGCAGATTGGTATTTTGTTGCACTCTTTTAATTTATTCCTTGAGAATTAATTAACTGGTTCCTTGAGAACTAATTAACTAATAATGTAACTCATGAAAATAAATGATACTAATTATGTTTACTTTTCCTAGGCTAGGAAATCAACCTACTCCTTAAAATCTCCTGGAATAGGGCCTAATTCAGGACGGCATGGCTCTACCTCAGGCACTTTATGAGGTCATCCAACACAATTAGAAAGAGAACCTTATAAGATAAGCTTTAGTCGGGTTGCTGAAACTGAGCTCGAATCAACAGTGTCAGCACCAACCTCTCCAAATACACCATCTACTCCACCAGTGTCTGCTTCTTCAGAACATAGTGTGTTTTCAGATATGGATCTCAATAGTTCCTGTGGTAAGTATTTGATACAAACCATTTGGTAAAAAAAGAATTTTTGTTTCAGATAATTCTCATCATTTTAATTAACAAACTACAGAATCCTTTGTAATCAAATCAGTATGAAAAGTAGCATCTAAATGTGAAAATGGTGATTATCACACTTATGCATTTGTTAATGCATGTTGTTTTCTGATTTATTCATTCAAAAAGATTTATTTAGTACTTTTGGAACCTCACCACCACTTGAAAGGGAGCAACAGGCAGTGAATAAAAAAATAAGTACATAAGTTCAGTGAGGAAAATTGAAAGGGACTGTGATAGAAGGGGAACCATTTACACTAAGAAAGAGAAAAACATTCTAGGTACAAGGAATACTTAGTTTCATCTTTCTAAAAAAACTGACACATTAAAAGATGGTGATAAAATTTTGTGCTATGTATATTACATGTTACTTTATGCTGACATGTAAAAATAAAACCATACATGTTACCTATCTTTTCAAATTAATTTTTCTCTTTCCAATAGGTAGCAATAGCATCTTTGCTACAGTGCTCTTGCCACATTCAAGTAAGTATGATTCTAATGAAATTACTATAATAATAATAATCTGGTTGACCAAATTTGTATTTGAACATTTTGGGGCTTAGCAACATGGAAAGAATAAGAAATTTTTTTTCCCTCCCTCCTTCTCCTCTCCCCTTCACCCTATCCCTCTTTTCTTCTTTATTTATGTTGTGCTGGAGATTGAGCCCCAGGCCCTATACATTCTAGAAAAACCCTCTACTGATGAGCTATATTCCCAGCTTGAAAGAAATTTTTATAAATAAATTGAATTATTTGCTTATTGTTATGTAATATTTAAATTTTTTTATAGTTTTTTAAAATTATTTTATGACCTGTGTTCAAGGGACTGTGTGACCTTGAACAAATTATTTTTTATCTCCAAACTTATTAAGGACCAAATGAAATAACTGTTTAGAATACCTAATTTGTTTCTTAGCACAGAATGAACAATTATTTCATATCAGTTGCCTATCTTCTTCCCCACCCCTTCCAATTCATTTTCCTGTAGGAATAAAACACAGTCAGCACTTTATATATGTGGTTTCCATACCCATGGATTCAGTCAGCCACATATTGAAAATGTAGTTATACCTACAGTGCTTGCATCTGTACTGAACACATATAGACATTTTATATTGTCATTGTTTCCTAAACAATACAGTGTAACTATTTATATAGTATTTCTACTATAGCAGGTATTTTAAATAATCTAGAACTGGGCATGGAGGCACACACCTGTAATCCCAGCTACCCAGGAGGCTGAGGCAGGAGGATTGCAAATTCAGTGTCACCCTGGACAATTAGAAATACCTCCAGGGTTTGTATTTTAAAAAAAAACAAACCCTGCACTGCTAAAGCACTGGCCTAGTATATGTGACACCCTGGGTTCAATCCCTAGTACCCCACCTCAAAACAATACTAATAATGTAGAGAGGATTTAAATTTGCAGAATATATGTAGGTTAAAAGCAAATATATCATAGTAAATTGCATTATATAACATTATTATGCATTGTAAGAGACTTAAGCATCTGTGGAGTTTGTATCTGAAATATGCTATAATCAGTCCCAGATACCAAGGGATGACTATATTAAATGTTTATTTAAAGTTCCCAGGATAGCGTTTGATAATTTATTTCTTGATATCTTATTTAGTTAAAGTAGTATTTTAAGAAAAGCAGTATTTTATCATTCTAAATTATTTCATCATTTATTATCAAAATGTTATTAACTTTCTGTGGCAATTTGTTTAAGACAAAAATAACCCAAAAAGGAACACAGCAGCTTTGGGAATAATTCTCTCAATCTGGAGAACCTCCCGTCTAACATAGTAAAATGTATATGTTATAGACAGTAGCAGGAATTCCAGTCCTTTCAATGGCTCTGAGTCAGAGGCTGAGACAGCAACCAATGCGAACTGGTTAAACACTTAAAATGAAATTAACAGAAGCTCCCTACCCCATGTCTCTTCACCCCTTTTCTTGTTCCTCATTGAAACTTCATTTCTAAAATGATTTTTTTATATTGCTTCCTCTTTTGAATCATTAATTTTACATACTATTTACTGATGAGGATTTCATGTTCTGCCTTACCTATACTTATCACATTGAGGGCAATGTGATATTATTCACTATTAGATCAAATGGTATTTATTGTATTTCCTTTTTAATACACTTCTATTTCCTGGAGTTAAGAATTTACTCATTAAAGCATGAATTTGTTTAAGACATTGCTTGGTCTTCCCATGCCCTTTTATAGCACATTTTCATAAGATCAAGCCTATTAGAAAACCTATCAGAGTTGTTTTCATTTATCTTCCCCTTTCCACCCCTTCTCCTCTTCCACTTGGAAACCTCCTTCCTGACATTTTCCAATTTGAACTGGTTGCTGTCTTAGCCTCTAACCCAACCATCATCTTAGAAGTTTCTTTATCATCCAGAAATTCCCTTCACCTTCCTCCTGTATTGAATTTTTGTTTCTTAGATTCCTTTCTTTATGTGTTCCCTCATTTTGGTAGGGGCACATACTTGCATAGTAACCTGTTAAAGTATACTATAGTATATAAATGTTTAAGTTCTTAAGTTTCTGGAAGTGTATTATACATTTAATTGTTAATAGTGTGCCTGAGTATAGAATTTAAATTATCTTTACTGTCTTCTAGCTTTTATAATTGCTAATACCATATTAATTCATTCACATATTGAATGTAATTTTTTCTTTTTTTTTTTTTGGTAGTACTGAAGGTTGAACTCAGGGATACTCTGCCACTGAACTACATACACAACTTTTTTATTTTTTATTTTAAGATAGGGTTTTTTAAATTTTGAGATAGCTGCCTTGACTAACCTCAAAATTGTGATTCTCCTGCCTCAGACTCTGTAGTATCTGGGATTATAGGCATGTGCCACTGTGCCCAGTTCAGTACATATTTCTGAATGCTTGATATGTACAAGAGATATGGCAGTGAACAAAATAGACAAAAATTATTCTTTCAGTGACCACAGTTTGTGTTTCCTTTTTTTTTAAATAGCCAAGGTATAACTACAGTTGTAAAAGGATCTAAATGAAGTAAAAGTTTATTTCTCAAAAAAGCTAGAACAAGTAGACATTTCTGCTCCACAGGATTTTTCAGCCTAGCAGGGTGATTCAGAATTCTCAAGATGTGGCTTCGATCTCTATCTTGAACAACTGCTCCAATAGTTACCATTTTTCAGCTAGCAGAAAGGTGGAGAGCAAGAACATTTGTTATGAAAGCATGCATACATCACTTCTGCTCTCATTCCAAAACTTAGTCACATGGGCTTACCTAGCTGCAAGGTAGGTTAAGAAATGCTGTTTGTAACCACACAGCCTTTCTTAGCCTCTGGTATTAGCTGGCAATTCTTGTATACCTTTTCTTTCTGATATTTCATTGTACACAGATTTTTGTTTCATGCACAAAATTATTTGCCTTCAGGCTCTCAAAGATGAAACATAAATGAAGCCAGGCATGGTGGCACATGCCTGTAATCTCAGTAGCTTGGGAGGCTAAGGCAGGAGATTGCAAATTCAAGGCCAGCCTCAGCAACTTAGTAAGAAGCTGTTTCAAAATTTAAAAAATTAAAAGGGCTGAGGATGTGGCTCAGTGGTTAAGCACCCTTGGGTTCAATCTTTAGTAACAACAAAGAAAAGGAAAATAAAATAAATGAATTTTGTGTTTACCTTCAGGCTATGTGTATAAAGTGTATGTGAAACATAAATGAATTTTTTTATTTAAACTTGGGCCTCAACCCCCAAATATCTTATTATATATGTAAATATTCCAAGTCTAAAATCCTTATTACTTCCTGTCCCAACCATTTTGGATAAGCAGTATTCAACCTACACTTAGTTTGTACAGCTTCTCAGCTAAGCACAAGGGATTTGGTGGCAAACAAGAAAGACTTTCTGCCTGTTTATACAAAATACCTCCAAATTTTTTGGAAAAAAAATCATGTGCATGCAGATTATATTGCTCATCTTCCTCTCTTGATTTTTTACTTCATTTATAGCTCCTTGGTCTCTTATGTTAGTTCCTCTTTAGCTTTCCAAACTGTTAACATTGGAAAGACTTGATCTTGAAACCTCTTTATTTCTCACTTACCTCATTCATTAACATATCATTTATGGGATAATTTCCAGGTTCATATCTCCAACTAGATTTAGACTCATATATTCAATGACCTGTTCCACATTTTCATTTGGATATCTTATAGGAATCTAAACTTAACCTTTCCAAAACTGAGCCTCCAAAGCTGTTTTTCCTACCGCCTTCTCATCTCAATTCAGTTACTTAGGCCAAAAATATGAGAAGTAGCTTTTCTCTCTTTCTTCATACCTCAAATGTGACCCAATCAACAAATCTTGATTACCCTCAATATATATCAAGAATCTAACTATCTCTTACCATTTCTACTGCTACTACGCTGATAGCCACTACAATCTCTTAACCTTTTTCAATACGATAGCATCCTAATTTTCCATTTTTCTTGCTTTAGTATATTTTTTTCCTTTTTTAAAAATTAAAGCATTATAATTCTACATAGTATTTGGGTTCATTTTGACAAGATCATACATACAAGGAATTTGATTTCCTCTCCTCCGAATTTTCCCTGACCCTTACTGATCTTCCTTTCACTCCTTTATTTATCTATATTTAACTGGTATTTTCTACATATACATTAAGGAGAAATTCCCTTTGGCACATTTACATATGTATATAAAATGATTTTGTTAAATTCGTTTCATGTTTCTTTAACTTTCCTTTCCTTTTTTTCTTCTCGTTTTCCTACTTCTACTCCAATGTGATATTCCCTGTATCTTTATGATATCTATTTTCCTCCCCCAAAGCCTTCTTTCCCTTATTTTGTTCTAGCTTCCACATATAATAGAAAATATTTGATCCTTGATTTTCTGAGTCAGGCTTATTTCACTTAACATACTTTTCTCCATCTTCATCTGTTTACCTGCAAAAGCCATTATTTCACTCTTCTTTATGGTTGAGTAAAACTCCATTGTGTATATATATTTGCCACATTTTCTTGATCCACTTATCTGTTGACAGGCATCTGGGTTGGCTTCATAATTTGGCTATTGTGAATTGTGCTGCTGTAAACATTGTCGTGGCTGTATCACTATAGTATGCTGATTTTAGTTATTTTGAACAAATACTGAGAAGTGGGATATAGCTGGGTCATATGGTTTTTCCAAAGTGGTTATACTAATTTGCAGTCCCACTAACAATGTATGAGTGTACCTTTTTCTCCATATCCTCATCAGCATATATTATCTATATTCTTGATAATTGCCATTCTGATTAAGTGAGATGAAAGCTTAGTGTAGTTTTGATTTGCATTTCCCTGATTGCTAGAGATTTTGAACATTTTTCATATATTTGTTGGCCATTTGTGTTTCTTCTTTTGAGGTATGTCTGTTTTTTGCCTTATAACTGTGAGGTTATTTTGGCATTGAGTTTTTTGAGATCTTTATATATTATTAATATTAATTAATCCCCTGTCAGTGGAGCAGCTGACAAAGATTTTTTCCCATTTTGTAGACTCTTTCTTCACACGCTTAATCATTTCCTTTGCTGTGTAGAAAGAAACTTTTAATTTGATGACATCCCAGTTATTGATTCTTGGTTTTATTTCTTGAGCTTTAGGGGTCTTGCTGAGGAATTGATGCCTCCACCTATAGATGGGGTGTTGACCCTATTCTCTTTGAGCAGTTTTAAGATTTCTGGTATAATTTCTAACTCTTTGATCCATTTTGATTTGACTTTTGTGCAGAATGAAAGATGGGGATCTACTTTCATTCTTCTACATAGAGATATCCAGTTTTCCCAGCTATTTGTTAAAGACTGTCTTTTCTCTAACATGTATTTTTGGCATATTTTTCAAGTATTGGATGGCTGTAGAAATGTGAGTTTGTTTCTGTCTATTCCATTGATCTTCAGGCTATTTTTGCTGCTGTAGCTCTGTAATATAATTTGAGATCCTCCTGTATCACTTTTCTTATTCAGAATTGCTTTGGCTCTTGTGGATATCTTAATCTTTCAAATGAATTTAAGGACTGTTTTTTCTAGTTCTGTGAAGAATGTCATTGTTATTTTGATGGGAATTGAGTTTTTTAATCTGTATATTGCTTTTGGTAATATAGCCATTTTGACAATATTAATTCTTCCTATCCAAGAACATGGGAGGTATTTTTATGTTCTGAGATTATCTTCAATTTCTTTCTTCATTTTTCAATGTAGAAATCTTTCACCTTGTTTAGATTAATTTCCAGTTGTTTGTTTGTTTGTTTAATTTTGAGGATATTGTGAAAGGAATGATTTTCCTGATTTCTTTCTCAGCTGAATTGCTTTTGGAATACAGAAAAGCTATTGATATATGAGTGAATCCTTCTACTTTGCTAAATTCATTCATTAGCTCTAGGAATTTTATGGAAGAATTTTTTTGGTCTTCTAAATATAAGATCATGTCATCAACAGACAGTGATAAGTTTGACTTCTTATTTTCCTGTTTGTATTCCTTAATTTCCTTCTCTTGCCTGATTGCTCTGGCTAGAGTTTCGAGAACTATATTGAATAGAAGTGGTGAGGGTGGACATCCTAGTCTTGTTTCTGATTTTAGAGTAAAAGCTTTCATTTATTTTTCATTCAGTATGATGTTGGCTTTGGGTTTGTTGTATACAGCCTCTATAATGCTAGATAAGTTCCTTCTATCCCTAGTTTCTACAGCATTTTAACATGAATGGTTGCTGTATTTTATCAAAGGCCTTTTCAGTATCTATTGAGATGATCATATATATGGTTTTTGTTCTTTATTCTATTTAAGTGGTGAATTACATTTATTGAATTGTGTATGATGAACCAACCCTGCATCCCTAGGATGAAACCTACTTGTAGTCATGGTGTATTTTCTTCGTTATATGTGTTTTAATGTGATTTGCTAATATTTCATTAAGGATTTTTGCATCTATATTTATCAGGAAATTGGGCTGTAGTTTTCTTTCCTAGATAATTGATAATTGCAATTTGGTATCTGGTTTGGATGTTAGGGTTATACCTGCTCCAGTATACATATATTTTTTAAAAATATTTTTTTTAGTTGCAGTTGGACACAATGCCTTTATTTTCTTTATTTTTATGTGGTGCTGAGGATCGAACCCAGGGCCTCACACGTGCTAGACGAGCGGTCTACCACTGAGCCACAACCCCAGCCCCTCCAGTATGTTTTTAATACAACAGCCAGACTGATCCTTTTAGGAAATAAATAAGACCTTAACTCTTTTGTATATAAAACTTTCCATCTCACTCAGATTAAAAGTTAAAGTTCCTTCATAGGGCCCACAAGGCCTTACAGGGCTTGGCTTCCTTTGATCTGTGAGATCTAATAATCTGCTGTTTTCTTCCCTTACTCTTCACTGCTTTAGTTATTCTGCCTCTAGAACACAAAGGCACATTACTACATTAGGACTTCTGCTTTTGCTATTCCTTCTGTTTCTGATGCTCTTTGACCACTTGGCATCATGGCCTGCTCCCTTGACTCCTTCAAGTTTTTGCTTAGTGTTTCCTTAGTTAGTTCTTCCCCAATCACCTGTTTAAAATCGCTTCCCATCCACCTATTCCTGAACCCCTTTCCTACAAATTATTTTTTCTTATGGTGTATAGCTATGCTACTTTTACATATTTATTATTTCTCTCCAACCAGAATGTAAACTCCATAAGCAAGTCACTATTATATTGCTATAAAGTAGAACAGTATTTGGCAGTATAGTAAATAGCCCAATGTTAATGAAAACAATCTGGTAACAAAATGCTCTTCATTAAAAATAAAATTGTGTTCATACAACAAGGGTTATTGAGTGTCTACTTTGTATAAACATAGTGGTTATGTGGTGGCTATAGAGTCAGACTCAAATTCAGAAACTATCAAATATGTCCCACCATCATTTAGATATCTTCTGTTTCCATGAGTCTATGTGTTTATAAAGAAGAAAAGACTCATGTAAGACTACCTTAAACAGTAAGAACCCATTCTGAAAGACATAATTGGAACTGTATAGGAAAGCTGCTTTAGGACTAGTTGATTCAGTGGCTCAATGATGTTATTAAAGACTGAAGTTCCTTTTGACTCTCATTGTTTTGTCCAGATTAACATCTTTATCTACAGCTGTTTTTCCATAAGGTCATAAAAAATGCTGGCAGGAATGATAAAAGTTATATGTTTCTTTATTCAGCAGATAGAGAAAGGTTGAGAAACAAAATGGCAAAGTACTTTTCCAAAATAACAAGTTGTAAGTGGGCACAAGTTTTTAAGTTGTTAAGTGGGCACAATACCTTCATTTTGTTTTATTTTTATATGGTGCCAGGGATCGAACCCAGTGCCTCACGCATGCTAGTCAAGCACTTTACCACTGAGCCACAACCCCAGTCCAAGGGATATCCTTTTTAATAGCCTCCAGAAAAATCTCCTTTGGTATTTCAGTGACCAGTTGAGTTCTAAGTGATGAGTTTAATAGAGTAATTCCATTTCTTTAGCGGGAATTTTCAGACTTGAACTAATCAGGCCTTATTCCTGTTGCTAAGGGGTAAGGTCAGCTTTCCCTGAAGCACACATGGCTACATGTATGAGAAGGTGGATAAAAATCTGATTGTGGTAAGAAAATGAGAAAGTGAATCCCGTGCCCACTTCTTATCAATACTCCCAAAAGTATACTTTTCGTATCAACTGTTGGGTCCCTGAACCAGCAGAACCCCTGAAAGTAACTGCAGAGTCCACATAATCAGGGCAGCAACTTTTGACATGGAATAATAAATTTAATATCTGTATTTGAGGAAAAAGTTCCAATTCTGAGTCAATCCCTTTTGCTGGCTCCTTGTTCTTCATCATGAAAAATGTAGCAGTTGTGGAGGGGTAAGAGGGAATCTAAATGCAGTGACCAAGACCATGAATGGCTGCTAAAAATGTAACATTCTTGAGAAATACTAGTGAGATATGTCAAGTTCTGCAAGAGGATTGGAAGTAAAAAATGTATAGTAAAATTACTATATACATCAGTATAGAAAAGTTTTCCTTTTTAAAAGAAACACAAATCCATTGCTTTATAGGAAAGACAGTAGAATGAATTAGACATAACTTTCCTTTGTTCATATAGGAATACATGACCAGTGTAACTCCACATTGTATACAACCACAAGAATTAGAAGTTATACTCCATTATGTATAATTTGTCAAAATACATTCTGTCATGTATAACTAAAAAGAAAAAATAATTTTTTTTAAAATCATAGCTCTATAAGTCAGTGGAAAGTGACTTAAAATTATCAGATGTGTTTATATCACATCTTATACACTATTTTTAATGCCCCTAATGCTTTGGCATTGCTATTCTCTATTTATTCCTTATTTATAGCTCTGATAGCTTTAATTTTCTAAACAGTCATTCGCTGCATACATCTATTGTACCTGGTTGAAGTGTAGTAGAATCTGTGAGTAGTGATGAGTAGTAGCTATGACTTGTTGACATTTCCATTAAATTGTTTATACATACATTACAAATGTGAATTTGTGTTGTATTGGGCTGAAAGTTAACAGGCTTTCAGCCACCACTTTTTAATTTTTATTTAGATTCATTGTGTATGTAGCAAACTCTTGTCTTTTATTTTTTACTGGTACTAGGGATTTAGCCCAGGGGTGCTTTAACCACTGAACCACATCCCTAGCCTTATTTTATTTTATTTTGAGACAGGGTCTTGCTAAGTTGCCCAGGCTGACTGAACTCATGATCCCCAGCTTCAGTGTCTCAAGAGGCTGTGGGATTTCAGGTGTGCCACTACCATGTCCAGCAACTCTTGTCTTTTAAAATATAAGAATGGAAAATATTTCTTGTAATCTGCTCTTTTGCAAAGAATATTTAATTTTTAAACATTATACAGGCAGTGAATTGTATGAACCAGATCATTTTTGTATTGATTGATTAGTAAAACTTCTATAAACTTATGTTTATTAAAATAATGGCAGTACTTAGTATTATTTGCAATTTGAATCATTTAAATCTAATACTAGTTGGAATATTTTTTCTAAATTTTATGCGCTATCAGTGAAGGTCTGCAAAAATGTATAAAATTAAACAAACAATACATAAAATTTCCTTTTTATTACATAAAATTGCAATGCATACCTAGTAAATCTTGAGTGGTTATTTAACAAATTACTAGGTGGGTAGTGTCTTTCAGTAGGTATTTAATATTTTCTGAAGAAGTAGGAATTATGAGTTATATCTTTCTAAAATTATTTGTGTGTCATTGTTTTTATCCTTACAGTTTTAACTCATCAAAGCAATGATCCAAAAGTAAATTTTAGGAAATTTAGGCTATTATTTGTTCTGTTATTCTAACAGTCTCGGGAATTTTTTTTACAAAGACTAATATGAATTTGATTTTATTTCTTAAATTTTGAATTTTGTTATATATCATTTAAATGATAATATAAGCATTTACACTGTAGTAGCATTTTTAAAATAGCAACCTTCTTTGCTATTTTATTAAAAATCTAGGCTTTTCACCCTTTTGGCTTTTTGAGGAGGGTGGTACCAGGGATTGAACCCAGGGTAAGTTAACCACTGAGCCACATCCCCAGTCTTTTTAGTATTTTTTATTTTGAGACAGGGTCTCACAAAGTCCTTAGAGTCTTGCTAAGTTTCTGAGGTTGTCTTGAATTTGCATTCCTCCCACCTCAGCCTCCTGAGTTATTTGAATTATAGGAATGCGCCACTGGGCCCAGCACCCATCTGACTCTTAAACTTAGTATCTTTACAAAGTGCACTGGAAGGTCTGTTACTGCAGAAGGGTTGGGAAACAATAAGACCATGTGATAAAGTCATTTGATAATGAACACTGTGAATATTTCAAGTTTGTTTTATAAAATCTAAAAGAAAACTTTTGTCAAACTACAAAATCTATGTATACTTCTAGATTGTAAGAGTTGATAGTTTTATTTATGACTTTGTAGATTGTTATTTGGATATGAAACAAAACAGAAAAATATATTGAGAAGGAATATGTTTGACTTCTTTAATGTATCACATTTATTAAAACATTTTTAATGTGTGCTTAATATTTAATAAACCAAAAATGATACAATTACAGTGTCATGCATATTGTCAATGACAAAAGTAAAATTATTTTGTGGTAGCAGGAAACAAAAACTATACTTTGATGTCCCATAAGCAGTCACTTAGCATGTTTAAAACTAAATTCATCAACTTCTTTCCCAACTTATTCCTGCAAACTCAATCTAAGTATAATGACAAATAAGACATGATGAATGTCTCTATAATAACTGTGAATGTGGAGAAAAATTAAATGGGGAGTTGGACCATAATTTTAGAGTTCTTTAAAACCATATAAATAAGACAAAAGAAATTGATCAAAATGAAAATAGTTCTTATTCTGTACCTAGTTGACCTGTTCAGGAGTAATTTTCCTCTAATACTTTATTATTTTGTAAATTTTCTTCAGTGTGACTCTATAACATATACCTTATTATTAAGAGATTTGCAAAGAGAGTTATATGATATATAACCCTACTTTATGGTCTCCTATATGGAGATTTTATTACCTGTGTAGTCATGAACCTGATTGTAGCTGCTTCAGAGTAAATGTTTTCTGCTTAGGATAATTTTTTCTCTAAAAGTAACTACATATATACATTCATGTTTTTGTTTGGTTTTGTTTTAGATTTTAAAAAGACTTTTGGAGGCGGAGTCTCATTATTAATCATAACTAAATAATGTGCCTTCACTTAGCTATCATATATACTGTGTACCAGGAACTGTGTTAGGTACTAGGGATACAAAATAAATGAGCTGTCCTAAGAGAGCTTACATTTTAGAAGAGAAGATAGATAATATATAACAGGCATTACAGTCTGATAAATGCCATGGCAGAAGTGATCACAGTTGCAATGAAGTTTCGTTGGATTAATTGCACTGTAAATTGTGGTTAAACTAATCTTTGCCTCCCTAGAGTCTGTCTTCAGTTCGTGTGGTAGTTTAAGTAAACCAAGTGAAGAGCTACTGATTCCTCCTCCACTTCCTCCTCGAAGAAAGTTTGACCAAGATGCTTCAAATTCAAAGGTAGTCAACAGGACCTGGATTTGCCTTAATTTATTTAAAAATTTATGGATTTTCAAGATAGGACTTTATTTTTACGAATTTGTTGTATTTTGGCTTTTCTTTATCATTTTCCACATTTATATTGTTGTATTTGAAAAATGCTTTTAGTAGTTGTTTAATTCTTATAAAAAAAACTTTCCTTTAAAAAAGTGGGGGGGTGGTGCTGATTCACAGACTCAGAAATACACTTTTTTTCTGGTACTAGTATGTGAAGGATTCTTCCAACTTTCCATCAGCTTTTCAAATTTAATTTTTGGAAAGCTTGTTAAAACCTGATATGTTAACCCTTACTCCTGGAGTTTTTGATTCAGTAGATCTGGAGTGAGGGCTCAAAAATTTGCTTTTCTAACCAAAGGCCCAGTGTTCTCTCCAATGTGCAGTTGCTAACTCACAATAAGCAGTGGGGAGGGGAGAATAGAAATTCACTGGCTCAGACAAAGGGGAATGAAGGGAAGGGATGAGGAATGGGAATAGGAAAGACAGTAGAATGAATCAGACATAACTTTCCTATGCTCATAAATGAATACATGACTCCACATCATGTATAACCAGAAGAATCAGAAGTTATACTCCATGTATGTATGATATCTCAAAATATAATCTCCTTTCATATATAACTAAAAAGAACAAATAATTTTTAAAACAATTTGCTTTTCTAACAAGTTCCCTACTGGTACTGATGTTGCTGGTCCTTGGATGGCCCTTTGAAATCCACTGTTCTGAGTGTCACTGGGAAAAGTAGAAGTAAATGCTTAATCAGGAGAAGGACATTAAGTCTCCTTAACATCATGTCCTTTCACATCTACAAAACTCTATATTATTTTTGCTTACCTATTTTTATAATTAAAATTCATGAATTTCTTAAATTTATGAAATAGTAACACAAAGCAAGATAAATTGAAGCTTTATGTTCTAAGACTTCAATTAAAACATCTCATATGTAGAAGTATTAAACAGAGCCCTTGATTAAACTAGAAGTGATGTACTTATAAATCTGATAATTAAACCAGATCAATTTACTTTGAGCTTCTGGATTTAATTTGTGTGTTGAGTTAAAAAATTCTTCTGTGTGAAAAATTTTTCAGACTTTTAAAATTGCCTTGTATGTTTTTCAGGAGAAAAGAAGTATAGTTATATAACTTTTTGTTTTAAAGGGAACTGTGAAATCTGATGACGACCCTCCTGCTATTCCACCAAGACAGCCTCCTCCCCCAAAGATAAAACCCAGAGTTCCTGTTCCTACCAGTGCATTTAATGGACTTCTGCATAGTCCACCTCCACCTCCACCAACAGATCCTCTTCCTGATACCCCTCCACCAGTTCGCCTTCGACCTCCAGAACACTTTATAAACTGTCTGTTTAATCTTCAGCCACCTCCACTGGGACATCTTCACAGAGATCCAGACTGGCTCAGAGACATTAGAACATGTCCAAATTCACCAAGCACTCCTCCTAGCACATCCTCTCCAAGGGTACCATGTCGATGCTATCACAACAGTCTTGCTCATCCTCAAGCTCCCCCTGTTTCACCAAGGCAGAATTCAAGCCCTCACCTACCAAAACTTCCACCAAAGACTTACAAGTGAGAGTTTTCACATCCCCCATTGTATAGACTGTCTATGGTAGAAAATGCAGAAACTCCTCAATAACCTTAGCCATATGTAGTCATTGACACTGGAATAGTATTTGTAAAGCTTTTTTTTAAAATTTATTCAAAAAGGCATAGTATTTTAGTTTTTTTGGTTTTTGTTTTTTGTTTTTACAAATAATGCTCTTCAGAAATGCTACTGATCAAATAAGCTTTTAAGAATTGGAAAGATAAAATACAAAAGTCCTTTACCAATATCCTCAGGTGATCAGTTGCATTGCCTTGTCTTGGATCCTCAGTGCTGTCAAAAGGCCAGTATAATGAATTTATATTTGCACTGTAGACTCTGCTAAAATATGGTTTAAAGTGACTTTGTTTGCATTGAAAGGGGATAGTGTTTTTGTGGAATTTTTCAAATTTGAGTAATAGAGGCCTTTTTTTAAGGTAATGAATTTACACAAATATAGAGGTGTATGGTGTTACTGATTTTTAAATCTCTTTGACCATCTTCTGGAAGGTTTTTACTTGTAGTTTTTACATCTAGGAGAATTGTGAATAACACCCACTGTTCTTAAATTCTTTAATGCCATGTCTTAAATGCCAGTATTTGCTGCTGAAGACAAAAATGAAATGTGTAATAAAAATAATAGAATGCACTGTGTATATTATTTTGTCAAAATGTAAACAAAGAATACATAACCCAATTATAGGGGAAACAAAGGGCATGTATCTCATTCAGATGTGCCTTTTGTTTTTGCAAAAAAGTTGCCTATTGCTTTGGAACACAAAGTTAATATGCCATGTATGTACAGTTTTGTTTATATTGTATATTTAAAGATAATGTTAATAACCTATATAAATTTAAATGACTTGAGGTCTATAATACAATCTGCTACTTTACTAATTCATATGTTCAGAGGAAAAGTTCTTATGGCATAGGAACCAACTGCCTTGCCTTCAAAACCTAGTGACTTTCTCTATAAATCTTGTGTTAACTGAAATTTTTTAAAAATATTTTTTTAGATTGGTAATATTTAAACCAGCAAATACTTAATGCTTTATTAAACTTTTTAATCAGAAGCGAGTAAAACTTTTATTTGCCATTTGGATACCTTCGCTCAAAGTGATGAAAAGTATGTTATGTGATAGGCTGTAGCAGTGGTTGTAAAGTAGCCAAAAGCCACGTTCTTTATTTACTGGTCTGTGGCCTTTTACTGTGCTTTGTATCAGAGTTCTTAACAAGATTAATTAAATCACCTCAGTCTTAATTTTTAAAAGACTTTTTAAAAAATGTGTTTTCATTGTAAAGAACAAGGGGATATTAGAGTACTGTAGATATATGTATACACACATTGAGTTATTTCATGCAACTTAAAACTACATAATCCCAAATAATTTATATGATGTAAATTTTAGAAGGATTAAAAAAAATTTTAACTGGTAAATGCAAGCTGCAAGTTTCCAGCAATCCTTTTTATGCATTCATACAGAAAAAGTAGGAGCACACTTGGAAACTTCCTGAGAAAGATAATAGACACCTTTGGTAAGCTGCCTGGATTTAAGGTAACTACAGTATGAGTCAATCTCTAACCACGTAAAAATGCTCCAGTGTTTGCTTTGTTTTTTCACAGAGCGGATTATATTAGTTTTATCTGGGAAAGTGACTTAAACTAGCTGTTCCTCAAGCCAGGCGCATTTTACAGGAGAAGGAATGGAAGAGGGCGGTTAGTGCTGGGTTACACCCAAGGTGCTGCAGCCTTCTGGGCTTTGTTGACTTGCGCACGTGCGAGGGGACATCGCTTTGCTTTGAAACTCATATTGCCAGTTACCCACCCTGTGCTTACCCCTCAATCAACGTTATTTTATAGGGCAGATGTTGTGGTCACCGATCTTGAGGAATTGCAAGACTTGCTGAAGATGAATATTAATATGAACAAACATCTTGTCACTGGTTCTGTTAAAGCCAAGGTACTGAAATGGTTTGTATGGCCTTTCAGCTTGTTTTAAAATAACAATTCATAGTTTGTTTTAAATTGTATCTCGTTAAAGCCATGATAATACGAAATGAACTTATTGGCTCTTGCTTATAAAGCAAGGGTATTTTAAATTATTAACAGTTTAAAATACTTGTTTGCCATTTTGAAGGGGGGAAGAAATAGAAGACTTTCCTTCTCCACCAGACTACATACTGATGGCTGACTGCATATACTACGAGGAGGTAAATGTTCAGTGAGTGAAATCTCTCTAATCGATTAACTGTTTTTTGTATTCTGAAACTACATTTCTTCACATTTTAACATCTCTGAATTCAGGATATTTGTCTATGGTTGATAGATGGTTGTAGCAAAAATAAAACAAAAGTCACAAGAGACTATGTATATACATTCATATATACCTGCAAATCATGTTTAGAAGAGTGTTATATGCATTTTATTAGAGGCTTCTTCAAAAGTTTTAAAGGATTTTACCACTTGGATCTGTTATGAAAAGCTATGATAACCTTTTTTTAAAAAAAAAACTTTTTTGGGGATGGCAGACATTAGGGGGGCTGTAGATCAAATCCAGGGCCTTACACATGTGAGTGCTCTACTACTGAGCTACATCTCCAGCCCTAAAATCACCCCTTAGCCTCCCACCTCTGCCCTTAGTTGTTCCCAATGAAATGTTTCACCAGGAGAATTAAGTTGCATTTTTAAAAATATTCATGGTTTTGTGGCAAGATTTACTAGATCAAATATTTTTCTTTTTTCTTTTCTTTTTTTGGAACTAGGGATTGAACTCAGGGGCACATGACCAACTAAGCCATATTCCCAGCCCTATTTTGTATTTTATTTAGAGACAGGGTCTCATTGAGTTGCTTAGCGCCTTGCTATTGCTGAGCCTGGCTTTGAACCCAGGATCCTTTTGTCTCAATCTCCCAAACTGCTGGGATTACAGGCATGTGCCACTGCAATATTTTTCTTTAAATATTGGTTTATGATAGCATTGTGGGTATCATTTATATTTAAAATAATGAGCATTGAGCCAATCCATGTTCAAGTTAAGTTCAGATTTACTTTTGTAGGAAAAATTGTTGATTGTTTAAATCCTACATTAAATTAGAGTAAGTGAAATTACTTTTAAGAGTGAAATCAACACTATTCGTTTATTTCCATGGGAACTTCAAAACACAGTCACTTGAATTCTTTTTCTGAAAACTGTAGTATAATAATTAATTTTTAAAAAATTTTTTTACATGTTGATGGACTTTATTTTATTCATTTATTTTGATGCGGTGCTGAGAATTGAACCCAGTGCCTCATTCATGCTAAGCAAGTGCTCTACCACTGAGCCACCACCCAGGCCAATAATTAATTATTAAGAGGAGTTTACCAATCATTATTAGAAAATGTTAACTACATGTACTTTGTTGTATTGATTCAAAAATTAATAATAGGGGAATTAATCCTTTTACTCCCCTAACCTTCTCTTAATAGAAAATTTTTGAAGTCATGAAATACGTTTTTCTTTTATAGTCTTTGGAACCATTGCTGAAAACACTGAAAGATCTCAGTGGATCTAAAACTTGTATCATATGTTGCTATGAACAACATACAAAGGGGAAAAATCCAGAAATTGAGAAAAAAATATGTTGAGGTAAGGACTATAAGATCTATCTTTGTAGTGAGTACCCTTCAGGGAGGCTATATATGACTAATCTAGTATTTTATGGCAATTTTGGAGATTTGGACAATCTGTTTGTATGAACCCAGCCAGTAGGGGACTCTTTAAAATCCACTATTCCACAAAGCCCATCCCCATTTTCTATTCTCATCCTTTATTTTTTATCTAATTAGTTGATATTGTATCTACAGAACCATGTAAAATAATAATGGTGACACTGTCTTTTCTGAGAAAGTTCTTAATATTTCTTAATTGTTGGCTGTGGGGAACATATCAGTGATACATATAGTGCTTTTAGAGAATTCATGATAGAGGGGCTGGGGTTGTGGCTCAGTGGTAGAGTGCTCGCCTAGCATGCATGAGGCACTGAGTTCGATCCTCCGCACCATATAAATGTAAAATAAAGATATTGTGTGCACCTAAAACTTAAAAATAAATATTTTAAAAAAGAGAATTCATGATAGAAATGAGGAGGTGATAAATTTGTACTTCTCTGTTTTTCTCTACATTTTTATGAAACCTCTGACCTACATACCTGTTTTTAGGGACTTAATTAATAGTCAGAAAGATTCACAGGAAGTTGCAAATGTAGTACATAGCTATTTTTGGTACAGGGGATTGAACTCAGGGGCACTCAACCACTGAGCCACATCCCCAGTCCTGTTATGTATTTTATTTAGAGATAGGGTCTCATTGAGCTGCTTAACCTGTCGCCATTGCTAAGGCTGGTTTTGAACTTGAGATCCTCCTGTCTTGGTCTCCTGAGCCGCTGGGATTACAGGCATGCCCCACTGCACCCAATACATAACATCTTACGTATCTTTTAATCTTTTTCCCCCAGTGGTGACCCAGGCCCTTTTTATGGGCAAAAATTCATCCCATTACAAGTAAATCTTTTTGTACATCTGTATAGCTCTGCAACTTTTGTCTGCTGATGGGCTGCTTTGGTTAATGAGAAAACAAGAATATGACTGCCTCAGATAATAATATATGATAAATTTTTTTAAATTTTTTTTGTAGTAATAGATGTAGATGTATTTTTATTTATTTTTTTTTCATCAGTGCTAAGGATTGAACCCAGTTCCTCACTCATGCTAGGCAAGTGTTCTGCCACTGAGCTACAGCCCCAGCCTTCATGTTTTTCCTGAAATGAAGAATGTTACTGAGCTTTTGGGACTCTTAATTAATTTTTTATATAGTTAAAATAATTTTTATTGAGGTAAAACATAGTTAAATGCATATATATCAAGCACTCAGCCACATAATTACTACCCAGCATAAAAATATACATTTCTAAGACCTCAGAAGGTTTCCACAGTGCCCCTTCCTAATCAGTATTCCTACAAAGATAGCCACCATTGTACCTTCTTTATCACAGGTCTGTTCATATTATTGAGTTTAAAGTATATCTGTTAAATTTATAGCTGCTTCAGCTAGACTTTGATTTTGAAAAAATTCCCTTGGAAAAACATGATGAAGAGTATCGAAGTGAAGATATTCATATTATATACATCAGAAAGAAAAAATCAGTAAGTACATTCCCAGTTCTTCATCTTCTGAGGATATTTCATCATCTGGTCACTGTTTCTGGGCTTGTGTGTGGTCAAGGCCTTGATTTTGATGTGGTAAAACAGCTATGACTCTTCAATGGACTCAGGCATTGACTCAGGATTAAGATCACTTATCTGTCTTGCCTTTGGTTCTTGTTCTAAGTAAGGCAGGCTTTTTGTTTTCTTTCATGCTGTGCTGGGGATTGAAGTCAGGGTCTTGCATGTGGAAGGAAGCACTCTACAACTCAACTAAACCTCCAGCCCAGCAGGCTTTTTTTTAATATAGCTTTGTAATGGGATGTGTTAGTAAGCAGCAGTTAATGTAACAATGCCTGAGGTAACAACTTAAAAAGAGGAAAAGTTTATTTTGGCTCACATTTCTAGTCTGTAATCCTTTTGCTCCATTGCCTTATGACAAGGCAGTATGTCATGACAGAGAAAGCCCAATCACCTCATAGCTGGGAAGGAAAAGGAAAGAAAGAGGAAAGGGCAGAGTCCTATGGAAAACACATCCCCGATGACCAGAAGACCTCCCCCACAAGGTTTCATCTCGAAAGATTTCACTTCCTCCTTTAATATATGGGCCCTTTGGAGACACTAATTCAGACTATAGCATTGGACATTAACCCAGACAGGTGACTTAGCTCTTTATATTGTAGTTTCTCTTAACTCAGATTTTAAAATGCCAGTTCATACTTTTGTGAACTTTCTTCAGTCATTCAAATTATTTTTAACAAAGTAAAATGTAATCAGATCTGGGGCTGAGGATGTGGCTCAAGCGGTAATGCGCTTGCCTGGCATATGTACAGCCCGGGTTCGATCCTCAGCACCACATACAAACAAAGATGTTGTGTCCGCCGAGAACTAAAAAATAAATATTTAAAAATTCTCTCTCTCTCTCACTCTCTCTTTAAAAAAAAATAGACCAATCTGTTTATAAAGAAAAATGCACCTAATTAAATAGAATTCATTTTTTTTAGTTGTACATAATACCTTTATTTTATTTATTTATTTTTATGTGGTGCTGAGGATCGAACCCAGGGCCTTGCACATCCAAGGTGAGCACTCTACCCCTGAGCCGCAACCCCAGCCCTAGAATTCATTTTTGTTCCCCTTGTTTGGTGCTTCCTTTACATGATATAACAATCACATTTTATGCAAGTTGCATCTGTGACACCTACAGTTTTTAACTTGTACAACTGTATCTCATCTATTTTGTAACTCCAGCACCTTTTATAAATGTGACAAAAATTTTAAAATGTTTTATGCCTTAAAGTATCCAGTTTTTGATTTTGGTACTGGGGATTGAACCCAGACAGATGTTGCTGAGCTACTAGTCTTTTTTTTTTTTTTTTTTTTTTTTGAGATATGGTCTCATCAAGTTGCTCAGGCTGACTGCAAACTTGTGATCCTCCTGCCTCAGCCTTCCAAGTCACTGGAATTACAGGCGTGCATCATCACAGTCAGCTAAGGGATTCAGTTTTAACTAAAGCATTATACAGTTTTACAAGTAGAAATTTTTGAGGCATAAAGATTTTGGGTTCCTAAAAATATATATATATATATATATATATTTTGGTACCAGGGATTGAACTCAGGGGCACTCAACCACTGAGCCACATCCCCAGCCCTATTTTGTATTTTATGTAGAGACAGGGTCTCACTGAATTGCTTAGCACCTCGCTGTTGCTGAGGCTGGCATTGAACTCACAATCCTTCTGTTGCCCCAGCCTCCTAAGCTGCTTGGATTATAGGAGTGTGCCACAACGCCTTGCTTCATTTTTTTTAATTGATAATAATTCCCATACCATGAAATTCACCTTTTTGAAGTATACAATTCAGTATAAATATATTCACAGAACAAAGTTTTCATCTTTCTCAAAAGAAACTCCATACCATTAGCAGTCACTCATTTCTCCCCAGTCTCTAGCCCCTGGCAGTCACTAACCTCTATTTCTATTTATCTGCCTATTGTGCTCATGTCATGAATTATTCACATTATATGGTCTCTTACGTCTAGCTTCTTTACTCAACACAGACAGTGTTTTCAAGGTTTATCCATATTGTGGCATGCTTTTACTCTTATGTCTAAAAAATATTTATTTGTATGAATGTGTACATCTTGTCCATCCATTCATCATTTGGTGGCATTTTACTTTTTCAGTCTTTAGCTGTAATGAGTGGTGTTGCTGTGAACATTTATGTAGAAGTTTTTTTTTTGTGTGAGCATCTTTTCAGATCTCTTAGGTATATGCCTGGAGTGGTATTGCTTGGTTATATGGGAACTCTGTGTTTAACATTTTAAGGAATTGACAAACTGTATTCCTAAGCCATTGTCCATCGTTTTAACTACAGCCATCTTAGGAGGTGTGAAATAGGATCTTGTGTTTGTTTGTTTGTGGGGGGGTGTGCTTGGGATTGAACTCAGGGGCACTCAGTCACTGAGCCACATCCACAACCCTATTTTGCATTTTATTTAGAGACAGGGTCTCATTGAGTTGCTTACCACCTCGCTGTTGCTGAGGCTGGCTTTGAACTTGCAGTTCTCCTATCTGTCTCCTGAGCTGCTGGGATTACAGGCATGTGCCACTGCCCCCGGCAGATCTTATGTTTTTTATTTTCATTTCCCTAATAACTAAAGATTAAAGATGTTGAATATCTTGTCTCACTTGACAAGATATCATTGACCCATTTTCAAATTGAGTTATTTGTCTTTTCATTAAGTCTAAGAGAACATTTTGCATACTGAACATCAGATGTTCAATTTGCAAAATACTCTCTCCTATTCTGCAGGTTGTCTTTCTTGTTTTGGTATTATGTCTTTTATAGCAAAAAGGTTTTGAATTTTGATAATGTCCAGTATATCTTTTTTTTTTCCTTAGTTGCTTGCAGCTTTAACATGTGTCAGCTTAAAACTTTCTAAACATTATACTTGGTTATTCATTTGACTTTCATTTAGCCACTGCTGGGCATATTGCTTAGTATTAAGTACTCCATAAATAGTTGGTGAACTTTTTTTTTTCTTATAGAAATTGCCATCATGAAACTTTTAGTCATCTTACCCAAACCTCTAACAACCTGGGTAAGCTAAAGATGTGAATGAAGCATGTGAATACAGCATGGGAAGATTGTGTTTACAGATTTTTCCAGCATGTCCTTAGAGGTCTGATATATGGATGACAACCACCATGGTCTGCCTGCAATATGAAAAATGACTGCCTGCCTTTCAGTGGGCCTGAAATCCATCTTAGGTTTACTTAGCCTCAGCATTAAGTTCTGCTTAAAAGAAATATTTAGATCAGTTACTCAAATAAAAACTGGTATTAGGATTAGGCTAAAATCTGCCAAAAGTAAATAGTGAAGCAACATGGTTGATTTGACACATTTTCAGGAAACTAGAGGTAAACTGATGCAATTTTTAGAAGTATATCACTATCGAATAATTTTCTAAATTCAAACCAGTAAACATTAGTTTGCCTTGGGAATAAGTGAATTTTAAATATTTCACTTTTACATAATTAGGCAATAGTTTTGTCTTTTGCTTCATATGGTATCTTTAATGCTTAATTGTCCTTTTACTTAAAAAACAAAACTATTGTCTTGTATACTTACATTTACCAAAGTTTTATTCTTTTCAAATAAATATGTAAGTACTCTAAATAGTGAACAATATTATAATTAGTTACAAAGAAGAAAAAATAAGAGATTAGGGAAACAAAAGGTACCTTTACAAAATTTTTCATTTGGGAATGGAGTGAGAATGGAAAGCCCAGTTCCAGGGTTATTCACTGGTATAGCTCATGCATTTTTCTTTGTGATTGTCTTCCAGGAAAATCTGGTTTAAGAACACTGGTATTAAGTTAACTTGTTTACATGAAACAGTAAAAGATTATTGCGTAACTACAAAAAAATGTAGTTGTATATACATTTAAAAAGTTAAATGATTTAAAATAGTTACAGATAGCACTATCTATCATTAGTGAGGTCTTAGGACAAATGACAACTTTCTGGCTTGTTCCAAAATATTATGGAATTGTGAAGATAAACTTGACGTTGACTGTAGTAGTCTAGCTGGATTTCTCACATCCCTTTTCATCTTCCAATTTTTATGCCCTCCTTTCTTCACTGTGGTTTTTAATTTATAGTGTTTGTGAGTCTTTGGCATGAAGTGTACCCATAGATTTACTATATGAAAGCCCAGTTCCTTTATCTCAAAAACGTGCTATTTATAGTCTAAAACTTTCTGAGTGAATCAGACTGAAGTCAGCTTCCACACAAATTTGCTGAAATCATCCCTGCTTGCCTTCCCTGCCTTGCTAGTACCACCCCTTTACTTATCACTTGCATAATAAATCACTTGCATACTTTCATCTCATTGTATTTCTGGGGAATTTACCTAAGGCACTGACAATAAAAGTGATTTGTAACAAAATCAAATGGGATTTCCCCCATCCCATTCTGAAATATCAACATTGGCATCATAACATGCCAGTTCCACAAGATCAAATAGCCACTAGTGTCAGTACCAATGAGTACTGCAGAGAGCTTACTGTAGAGAGCTTACTGAGGGCTACCAATTGAAAGAACTTGCTCTATCACCAACTATCATGGAAGCCTTGGGAAAATTTCCCTCTTGGAGGAATACAGTGTTTGGGAATGAGGTTTAGTCCTTTGGATTCTCCATTGTATGGGGGAGTAAACAATGTATCTGCACTCAGAAACCATAGGAAGGATGCCTGAGGCAGTACTCAAGATTCAAGATGATTGTAACAAGGGAAGACCAACAATTTCTCCTCTGTTTGGATTTATCCAGATTAACTCAGTTGTTTTATTCCAGGGCATGGAGACAGAATTGGAGGGGTGATGTGGGCACTGTGTAGCAGTTGGACTCTGTCAGCCTGAGGATTGATCCAGAATTGATCCATGAGCTGGGAGCTAGAAAGCTTCTACAACAGCATAATTTGGGGCTGGGGGTTAGCTGCAGCAAACGAATGAGGTATGATGCCACTACCTGGGGGTCAGCTACCATATAGCTAACTGTCCGTCTCAAGGCACAGCTAGTGACTGGGGAAACAGCTCAAGAACAAGCCAGGAGGGCAAGAGGGGTTGCCACTGTGCACAATGGAACCCATAAACCACTTAAGAGTGCTGTTGGAGCCAATTAGGGAAAGGGCTACAATCCACAGTAAGGCATTATTTCTCAAACCAGGTTGCATGAGAGATCACTTGTAAAATTGAAAGCCACAAAATCCATACTCAAGCCCCATCCCAATCCAAGGAAGTTAGAGGTGTGGTATTGTTGCTAAAGGACTCCAGATAGTTTTTAAATTTAGCCTAAATGAAACCATTGCAATAAGGAAACCTCTTTTAGACAGGGAAGACAGCAGAGAGTATATAAAAATGAAATCATCTGTGGTTAGAGTAGGCATATGCTGCATAAAGAGGAAAAACTTTGATTTATAATTGTCTATGAAATAGGAGACTTAAAATAGGAATGAGCTTTAGAAAGTGAAATGGACTATTAAAATGCCTAAAAATTTAGAGAATTTAGCCAAGAAGGTAAAGGTGATGCTACTCAAGAGGAAAGGGTGATCCAACAGTTGGAAAAAGAAAACTGTCACAGGTTTATTCTCCAAAGACTTGAGTCTTTCTACTAGCTGTAACTTTAAAGACCTTTGAGGTTGTGTAGCTTTGCATCTTAACCTGCTGCAGTTTCTAACCAAGTGTCTGTGAATCATGTTAGGTGAATTTGAAGTTAGGTTACTTTTAAGAAGTATTGATAATCCATAATGTTAGTGGGATTTTTTTTATATCACACACCTTTTCAATTCTTTTACCCCTTTTCTTGAAAATTTCCTTGTTCAGTGACATTACATATGATATTAACTTAGATTTTGGATATTAAAGAGTCATAGAAGTATAACTTGTTCTGAAGGTTCCCTGTAGATGGCATTACTTCTCTTTGTGTTTAACAGTTTATAGGAAGGAAGTTGTAAAAATAGAATCTATTTTGAATTAATCACAGTTAGATTTTTAAGGTGAACTAAATTTGTTTTTTTTTAATAAGCCTATTATGAGCTCCTTTCAGAAGATAACATGGATCACTTTCTTATAAACTTATATTTGGCGTGTGCGTGTGTGTGTGTGTGTGTGTGTGTGTGTGTGTGTTTATTTTAGTTGTAGATGGACAGAATACCTTTATTTTATTTATTTTTTTAGAGTGGTACTGAGAATCAAACCCAGTGCCTCACATATGCTAGCTATGCTAGCTATGCTAGCTCTACAACTGAGCTACCACCCAAGCCTCTATTTTTGTTTCATTTTGATACGTTTGAATGTCTTTCATAAAGGTACATGAATTACAATTCATTAAACATTTTATCTGCTACTGATATCATCTGTAAGAGGGATATATGCTTTTTTGTTGTTGTTGTTCTGGGGATTGAACCCAGGGGCACTCAACCACTGAGCCACATCCCCAGCCCTGTTTTGTATTTTATTTATAGACAGGGTCTCACCAAGTTGCTTAGGACCTTGCTAAGTTGCTGAGGCTGGCTTTGAACTTGTGATCCTCCTGCCTCAGCTTCCCAGGTATACAGGCATTTAAGAGGCTAAATTAGTTCAAGTGAACCTTTGAAAAAATTAAATTCACCTTGAAAATACCTTTTACATAATACATGGTTTTACATCTGAGGACTTGAAACTTCTAATTAATTTTAATTAGTTTTTCAAATCAGTGTTCCTTTCTCATTAGAGTAGCACTTTTACATCAAAAGACTGAAGCCCTGTCTTTGGTTATCTCACAATCCTATAATCTTAGGTCAGCTATTTGCCTTTTGGGATTTTTCTCCTCAAGAAACATTGGGATTTGAAAGTATTTTTGATTTGTTTGATAACAAACATTATAAAAGTAGAATATCCAGATTTTATACCATAGAGACCTAATACAAATACAGGGGGGAAAATGTGCCAACAAAGCTTACTGAAAAGTAAGCAATGGAAAATGAAATGTTTTTACTTTTCATTATTTTAGATAGAAAAGCAGTAAGATTTTCAAACTATTTCCAATAGTTAAGTTTAACTATCAGGGATTAGAGTTAAGACACTGTCTTAAGTTCTCATGTGTTGATGGAGTTCTGTAAATACCTAGGAAGTATTCATCAATTGTGAGATACTCTTAAGTAATTTACTACTAATAGCAAGATATGATAGTTTGCAAATAATAGATTTAAAATATGCTATATTGAGTTATCTGCATGATAATCTTTTTCTCATATTCATTCTGAAAACTGCATGGCAGAGGGTAGGCCCTAAGACCAGATTATCTGGATTTGAATCCCAGTTCTAACATTTACTAGCTGTGTTAGCTAGAGAAACTTACTTAAACTCTCTGTGCCTTATTTTCCTCATGTGTAAGTTGAGGATCATAATAGTATCTATATCATGCAATGCCATGGGGGTTAAATTAGTTTAATACATGTAGTCCATGAAGATACTTAGCACACAGTAAGTAGAGTAGGGGTACAATTACAGGGAGAATTTGGAAAATGCCAATTGATTTTATTTGTTGCAGTGTGAAATATGGGCATCTTTTTCAGAATATAGGATGCATGTAAACATTCCTTTCTGTTAGGAGAGGCAACTGGGATAAAGGAAGATTGAGAACACTGTTCCACCATACAGTTATTTGAACAAGTATGCAGTTTTAGAAAGAGGAAAATATGGTAGAAATAAATCATTGTTTACCCTTAATTTTTTTTTACAATTTTGAAGCAAGTGCCATGAGCATTCCAAAGCCAAGGACCAAAGAAATTACCTTCTTTAGGGGCTGGGGTTGTGGCTCAGTGGTAGAGTGCTTGCCTAGCATGCACGAGGCACTGGGTTCAATCCTCAGCACCACATAATGTAAAATAAAGATATTGTGTCCACCTAAAACTTAAGAATAAATATTTTTAAAAAAAAGAAAGAAAGAAATTACCTTCTTTAAATAGGGAGTCGGGGTGTGCTGGCTGGAGCTTCAATATTAACATTCTATTGACCCCAACCCTTAGCCAATTCTGCCTTCTAGTTCTTATCCCTGTTAAACCTGAGAGCAGTTAGGTAGCATGTAATTAAAGTACAGCAGAAGGTCATATTTCTAAGGTCTATATAACAATATTTTCAGAGTTTAGATCTATTAATTATAAAGGAGCTTCATAGCAGTTGCTTTCGGATGAATGGTCTTTTACTGTGTGTGTAATAAATATGCAATAGGATGCAAAGTCTTAACTAATTCCTCGAGCTACCTATCAACAGACAACATGAGAAAACTTAAATTGCTCTGCAGTGTTAAGTAACACATATGCTCTACTACATATTAAACTTTCAAGCCTTTTTATTATCTACTGATAGAAAAGATCATTGTGAATACTAAACAGCTGGTCTTAATTTTAAAAATTCTTATTACATCTATTAACTTCTTTTGATAAAGAATCAATTCACCTTTTTTTTTTTTAATATTCACAAGGATGAAAACATTGCTAGATACAGCTCAAGACATAAATGAGTAGTTAACAAATTTCTTTCAGGTTATTAGTTCTATTGAGCTACCCCTGGCAGTTGATTAAACTCTTGATGGGTCAGTACTTTCTTTTTTTAATCTTTATTTTTATTTATTTATTTTTAATGTGGTTCTGAGGATCAAACCCAGTGCCTCGTACATGCTAGGCGAATGCTCTACTGCTGAGCTTCAACCCCAGCCCAAGTACTTTGAAATCTTCAGTAATTTTTCGAAGGTTAACTCATTTGTTAATCTACTTAAATTCCAGGCCCATATATTGGATCATTATTGCTTAGATAAATCATTGTCAGAGTTATAGTTAAAGTACCAACAATACTGTATATCTACCATTCAATACTCGATCTTGTTCTTTTAAAGAATGTGTTCTGAACTGGGTGCAGTGGTGCACACTATAATCCCACTGGCTCAGAAGGCTGAGGCAGGAAGATGGCAAGTTCAAAGCCAGCTTCAGCAACTTAGTGAACCCATCTCAAAAAATAAAAAAGGGTTAGGGATATAGCTCAATGGTAAAGTGTCCCTGGGTTAAAGACCAGTTAACCTCCCCCACCCCAAAATAATGTGTTCTGAAAATCTGTTTGTACTGCATGTATAGAACAGTTTCATATTAAAGTGATCTAAATAAGAATAGCATGATTTATCCAAAGCTTAAATGAGAAGCTTTACACTTAGCATTCAGAATGAGTGTAAAGAATAATCTCCTGCAATAGAACATAGGACTGATATCTAGAAACTTACAAACAGGACAAACAAGTTGAACATTCTCACAAATAATAAATGTTTAACCAGAGAATGTTTTTGGATTTCAGTGACATTTATTGATGTAAGTATAATGATGTTCTTGTAAAATAGCTATCGTATTTCTAAATTTTGTTACAGGATTTTTTTTAATTGTTCAGAATTTGCTTTTTATTTTTAGGTATGTACTAGATACACATATTCAGTCTATTTACTCTTGCCCTTATAAAATAAGTGTCTGGTTGCTAACCTGGGATTCCAAGGAACAGGAGCAAAATGGAGAGGTGTTGTATAGCTGGTAGGAACAGAATTCCCAGTTAACTCTGGAAGATAGTTCAATTTAAGTTCTAGATATGATCACCTTCCCTTTATGTACCCAAGCTTGAATAGTCTATTTTTCTCTAAAGAAAGCAGCTCACTTGATTACTACCTAATCTAGCTGTATTACCTTAGGCTATTTAAACTCTTTGAATGCTCTCCTTTCTGTAAAGTGAGAATGGTACCTACTGACTAGCATTGTGACTATAGTTAAGCTAGGTAATGTATGGGAACAAAGGTAGGGAAGGAGGCAATCTCCCAACTGTTTCATTCTGAGACTTCAGACTGGTAAACTCTTGCAAGCTGGAGGGATACTCAAGACACTGTCCTAAGTAAGCGGCACATAACATGATCCAGGAAAACATAATCTTCAGTTGTCAAAAAGAAAGAGTTCCAAGTTAATAGCAGTGTGCCTGTGGTTTACTTTTATATCTCACTCAGATTTATTTATTTGTTTATTTATTTTGTTGGTCGGGGACATACTGGGGATTAAACCCAGGGTTGCTCTACCACTGAGTTTTTCCCCCAGGCTTTTTATTTTTTATTTTGAGATACAATCTCACTAAGTTGCTGAGGCTGGCTGGAAACTTGCAATCCTCCTGTCTCAGCCTCCCTAATAGCTAGAATTACAATTATGTACCACTAGGTCCAGCTCACCCAGATTTCTTCATTTTATCTTTTAGACTCCACCATTGTCACAGAAGAGAGTAAGCAGTCACAGGGGGAAAGAATCAAGAGGTTACTCTCATTAAAAAAAAAATCCTGTTTGACATCAATAATGTTTAGGACATTGCTGGTTTGGTAGTTCACAGCAGAATGTACCAAAAAAGAGAAGTAGTCCACTTGTGAAAACATGAAGAGCCCAGTGTGGCAGACTTTTGGAGGCTTCAGAGGGCAGAACTTAGCAGAGAAGTTTCTGGAGACCTTTCAGAATACTTACATAAATGAACAAACAGCAAATGAAATGTAGTTCATTGTTGTTGCATTTTCTCCAGATTTAACTCAAAGCTAAGGTCCTATGTATAGTCTAGAACAACTTATATAAAATCCACAATATGGTTCTTTTCCCTTATCTCATTATCAAAGCCTCCCTCTATGGCTTCTCTGAAACTCAATGCTTTTTTTTTTCCATTCAATTCAATCAACAGGCTCTATGCTAAGTATCAGGGATACACATCACTCTCTTGGATATTAGGGACAAATAAATCAATAAGATGTATCTCATATTCTTAAACTGTCCATTCACCCATAATAAGAGAGACATAGGAAAAAAATCATTGTGATTTTGGGATAATTGTAATAATAAAGATATAAATCAGTTATAGTGGCAGTGCAAAGGAAGTATGGTCAATTTTACTTGAATGGTAAGGGAAGAGTTCATGGAGGAGACTTGTGCTGATATTTTTGAAGGATAAATTGAAACTCATGGGACAACCTGTGAAATGTTATAGACAAGTAGTGCAAGCATATCAAACTTGGTTTCTGTGTGGTTATATCATTGTGGAGGAAGTAACTCATAGGTAGGCACGAGGGCAGGGGAAGAATATGGAACACCTATATGTCAAATGTAAGCAATAAGAAAGTATTTAAATACTTTAAGCAGAGAAGTCACCTGGTCAAATTATTGTAGAAAAATCATTCTGACAGTAGGAAGGGTGGACTAGATAGGATTAGATATGTCATAAAAAGATCAGGAAGGAAGCATTAACCATGGCCAGAAAAGAGACAGGGAAAGTGGAGTCTGCACTCAGGCAGTAGCAGTAGGAATTGAGGGGAAGGGATGGTTTCAGGAACTATCATAGAGCTAGACTAAGATGTTGCAAGTCAGATAGGTGTCCATAGAGCATCCTGATGGAGTCAAGGCTCTTCAGTCCACATAGCACCTTGGTACACATCATAAAGAGACCCTTTTCCTTAAAACTTCATGTTGTAATGTGGTAAGTTTATGAGAACTACAGATTTTATTGCCTTCTGCCAGAAAATTGTTATGTACACAATCATACAACTTTGGAGTCAACAGTTATAACTTGAATTTTTTTGCTTTAACTTCAAAACAGTAACAATGTCTCCTGTGTGAATGACATCCCCTCTCAATGGTGCTCTTTGCAGTAACCAGCCTGAGCAACCACACACTGCAAACCTGATTAGATATGTGAAATCGTCATATAATAACTAGGTTTGAGGGAGTAATGGGTAGATATTGAAAGATGAAGTCTTATAAATCACCTCAAATGTACAGATGGATTGAACATCCATGATAAGGCCCAGGGAAATACCAGAATTTCAGGAATAATTGAAAAAAAAGAGAATGAATAAAGGTGAAATATTGAAATGTTTTCTGCTTTGGCCTTAGAAACAACAATTCTTAAATATGTGGATAGTCATACAGCTTCATTTGTATTTCATACATTGATATTTCCAACCTGCCTTTCATATGCCAGGTTCATATTTGGTATGTCTGTCTCCAAGTGGGTTATATGCAGTAGTGCCATCTTTGTGCAACTGAATACCTGTCCCTTATTCTATAAAAATGAGAGAAGACCTCCTCCCAAATGTGTTGTTACTAATGATAAGAAGCTCTGGTCTCAAATTAATACAACCTAGTTCAGGATGGAAGTCCCTGGTTTTCAGAAAGCAGTAAATCTTTAACATTAATGGTGATACATTAAACTTAGTTTCTAAATTCACTTGTGAGAAGGAATGTGGAGAGTATGAGGAATACAGAACCAACACTCACTGGAAATATTAGTGTTGAACATGGGGACTCTCATTCTTTATTTCCTTTTGGGGGCTGGAATGCCCCTCCTGGTGACTTAAGGAGATTTGGGTTTTCCCCTCTGCCCAGCCATCTGTTTTTCCTTTCTCAGTTGTCATCATCTTTAATTCATCTTTTTTTCTCTGTTGCCATATCTCACAATCCCTGTCCTATGACCACTCACCTCTACACACTCTCCTTCATAGATCTTCAGTTTTCTTGATTTTAACTACAAGCTTATTATAGACACACCCTGTGTAGACCTCTGACTCAGACTCCTTTCTCAAGCTCTGGCCTCTTCTCCTCAGCTCCCTGTCTGGCACCTTCTTCAGTTTGGTCAACCAGTAGTATGTCCATTTCTGAGCACGATTTCTCCAAAATTTAACTCTTTTGCTTCACATCCTTATTTTAATAATGGCATCACCATCCTCTATCTTTAGTCCTTTTGCTTCTACAGGAAATTGGTGTATCAGACAGACCCCTGGAAGGCTCTCTGACAGACTTCCTGCTAATCCCATGTATACTACCATTGCCTCCAATTTATGCTCCTTGAAGAATCTCACCATTTTCCTTATCTCCCCACCCTCACCTGTGCAAACTGTGGTGGTGCATGTTGAGGAATCTTTGATTTATCAAAAATCAAGTTATAGAATAGCTTAGATTTTTCATTATATATTCTTTGTTTGTTTTTTGTCTGGTTCTAGGGATTGAACCAAAGAGTTGTATCCTTAGTTCTTTATTATTTTTAGAGAGAGTCCCTCTAAATTGCTGAGGGGCTCACTAAATTACCGAGTCTGGCCTCGATAATTGCAATCCTCTTGCAATAACTTGCAATCCTCTTGCCTCAGCATCCCAAGTCACTGAAAGTATGCCATGAGTCTGGCTAAGTATAAAATTTCTTAAGATTTTGATAAATATGGCAGATTAGCCATTGATTTCCAGCAAATAAAGTGGCTTCCCCTGTTAGCATATAATTGGATTGTGTAAAGGGTCTGGTGATTTGGGACATGAGCTATTGTCTTAGCCTGAACTACTGTAACAAATATACCCAGACTAGGTAGTTTATGCACTAGACATTTGTATCTCACAGTTTGGAGGCTGGGACATCCAAGATCAAGGTGCCAGCAGATCTGGTAGCTGGTGAGGGCTCTCTTCCAATATGCAGATGATTCTCTTCTTGTTTTGTCCTCACATGGCAGAGAGCAAAGAAAGAAAGCTCTTGTGCATTTTGACAAGGGCATTCATGAGGGCTCTATCCTCATGATCTAATCACCTTCCCAAGGCTCACCTCATAATGCCATCACATTAGAGGGTATTATTTCAACATATAGATTTTGAGAGGAGGCAATCCATACAGGTGCCTGTAATAGAAATTCTTATCACATTCAGAGCACACACCAGTCACTGTGCTAGATTCTGCCCCAAATGTCATTCCTGAATTCTCACGATAGGCCTAGGAGGTAGATGGGTATCCCATGGTACATACAAGAATATCACCATTTAAAGCAGTTACATAACTCCCCATGGTCAAAGAGCTAATCATTTCTTTGTTCTGATAGACTTAGTTGTAGAGCCTGGCTCTGCTACATCCTAGCCGCATGACCTAAGCCAATGGTTAACTTTTCTATGCTCCAGTTCCTTCATTTGTATAATAAGGACATACTACTCACCTAATGGGAGTAATTGGATAGATGTTAGCTCTTATTTTGTATGTGTGTGGTATTGAACCCAGGGGCAATCTATTACTGAACTATATCCTCAGCCATTTTTTATTATTTTTTAATTTTGAGATAGGACCTTCCTAAATTGCTGAGGCTGGCCTTAAATTTGTGATCCTCCTGCCTCACGCTCCCAAGTCCCTGGGATTACAGGGAGATGCCACCACACCCGCTTTAGCTATTACTATTAACTTAGGAAATACAGCAAGTAAAATAATACCAAACATTACACAGTAGTATTTTTAAAGTGCTTTCAGTTTTTCAGATGAGAAAAGTTCAGTGGCTCATTCCACATCTCCCAGCCTGTACTTGGTAGGAAGGGAACTCAGCCCAGCCTTTAGGCTCCTGGTAGGGCAGAACCGCAAACTTCTCCTTACAGTCACTTCACCAGCCAGTGTACTTAAAATAATTAAGGATCCTGTCTGAGTCTAAAAGTTGTATGTCTATATGAGTTTACATCCTCCTGGAAACATCCAAAATAATGTTTGACAAATATGTAGGCACTTGGGTTCAACACCACCATGTTTTTTGCTCAGCTTCATCAAGAATTTGTTGCAAGATCTTATGCAAGGTGCTGACCCTACCCACTAATCCCTAAGTGCCCTGGAAAGATGAAAAGAGCTGTGGGATGAAGCTGAATCTTTGAACACAGCTCTTTCATCCTTTCTTCTTCAGAAGGAAAATGCTGATATCCAAACAATTTGTTTCATTTTCAGTCTATTCACTTGTTGATATCAGACTACTAAGGTTGTAGGTGAACATTTTTGTCTTTTGTCATTTCTTTTGACATGGTTTTAATGTTTTAGTTATATATTAATTGCAAGTTGCATTCAACTTAGCAAATCAGGAAAAATGTGTTTATAATCTTCTCTTTAATTGTACTTGTCTAAGGTTAGGTTAAGTACTACTAATTTTTTAAAAAACTCAATGTCATTGAGGTAAAACTGCTCATTTCGAAAATAGATTTTAAAAACACGTCAAATCTAGCAATGATATATCTAGAAATGATATAAAATCAAAAAGTAAGTTCTCTATAAGAGAAAATATTACCGTCTTTAATGTTCAGGAAAGGCACACCTTAGAATCTAGTCTGTGGCACATCACCACCAATTAAGAACTAGGGCAAAAATCAACCTCTTAGGTGTTGAAACTACAAAACAGAGAGTGTGAGGCAACACATGTGTAAGTATTGATATTATTATAATTATTGGGTAAGTTTTCTAAGATCAATGAGTAGAAATTCTCATCTAGTAACCAATGCAAATAAAAATACTTTAAGTGCTCAGCTGGCCAGATATCTGAAGCACATCAAAGGTAGAATTCTAATAAACTAACCACCTCATATTTATATAGCATGCTAAGATTTTAAAAGGTCTTTTATTTATATTAATCCTATCTGATTTGATCTTTAAAACCACCACTCCTATGCCATAGGATAGCCAGATAACATTCTCCCTATTGAGACACAAAGAGGTCCAAAATCACTTATCTGTGCAGGGAACAGAAGAGACAGAGTCAGGTCATCATTCCTTTGCATCACAATCAGTCCTGTGTCTTTGAAGGATGCCTCAGACTCACAGCCAGGGCACAGGTGTGAATGGAGGAGGCAGAAGGACCAAAAGCAGATTACAGCCCTTCTTGATAATTGACCACCTCAAAGAAAAGCAGTCAGTTCGAAACAATATTGTCGGTTTTGAATATGAATTTGGGTTTATATAACTGGGCAGGCTTGACCAGAATTGGTAAAGCTGGAAGAAAAAAGAAAGAGAGGATGAACACTTTTAACAATTTATAGATCACTGCCTTTTTTACCCAACAGAATGCCTCCCAAACATTGAAGAATGGGAGTGGAAGAGAGTTAGGGAAGAAGCACTGCTAGGAAGGTTCAGTTCTTTCTGATAGAGGAGGGAGTCATACCATCAGAACTGTGAAAAATGAATCATGTCTTTCTCATCAGAACTTTGCACAGATTTCCTGTAAAACTTGTCACCGAGGATACAATAAAGATGACTGTCCTTTTCGGGAGCTGAACATTTTCTAGGGAACAACGTAGATCCGTTTGGGGTTGCAAATTAAAATGAATATTAAAGGGCTAGGATGTATCTCAGTGGTAAGGTGCTTGCTTAGCAATAACAAGTTACTTCCCCAGTGTGAGCCTACATGTACACACACACACACACACACACACACACACACACACACACACACACACAGATTAGAATAAAGCTGAAAATTGTTGCAACTGTTGTCACATTGTAGCATAATATATTATTCAAGTGTTTGTGGTATTGCTGATGTATACAAACTGCCTATCAGATAAAAGAGGCCCTAGGTTCAATCCCCTACACCACCACAACAAAAAAATATATGAAGGAAGGAAGATGGGGGGAGCACAAGGAAAGAAGGAAGGAAATTAGATATGTGTCATATGGCTTCTGTGGGCTATGTTCACTTTTCCAGGAAGTCATCGGAATCTGCCTACTTAAAACATTGAAAGAGCAAATGTCAGACTTGGTTGTGAAAGTACAAAGCCAGTGATGTTTTTGGTTCCACCTTTCATTCCAGGAGTGACACTTCTTGGTTTATAAGGCATTTCCATATGCATCATTACATTTAAGTTTCACTATAGCAGATTTATGGTCCCTATTTTCTAAATGAGATGATAGCTAAAGTCACATATTGGTTAGATTCCAGCTCAAAGCTCATGCCCTCTTCACTGCATCACAAAGTGGATCCACTCAGTTTCCAGGTAGGAGCACAATAGCTAATGTTATCTCTTTTATTTTATTTTATTTATTTATTTTTTTGCAGCAGCAGCAGTGTTGATTGAAGCCAGGGTCTCATGCACACTAAGCAGATGCTTTACCCTGACATGATCTCTTCTTGACTCCTTCTTATGAAGATGACCAAACACCTAATTGGTCAGCCTGCTCATATATTTCTATTATTTCATGGGAGATTCTCCAAAGACCACATTGAATAATTAGATATTTTTAGGAGAACAGAGCTATATATGCATGAGATTTGTATTCAAATAATATATGTGAACATTTTTAACATTTAGCTATTCTACTAAGATCGTCATTTTGAGTTGTTTTTCTTCTTTATTTCTTTTTAGTTTCCATTTTTATTGCTTCAGATCACCAAAAGGGTAGATCAGGAGGAGGGATGAAAGCAGGAAAAAATAAGTGAATAAAGACTTTTAAGTCTAATTTTCAAAATATGGTCTTGGTTGCGATGTGTTGAGGACTGATCTGTAGTAATAATTCTCAAAAGAAAGTGAAGAGGTAGGCAATCTCTACAATGGCCTTTTATGAGTTTTGTCTCTCTGTATTATTCTTACTTTTATAATTCTCTTCCCTCCTTTCTTAGGTGGATTTGTGTTGATGGTTCACTTTTATGAACTTGGTCCTACTTCCTTACCCTATTCCCCCTCATTCCTAACTCTGGGAAAGCCAGATGCCATCCCTATAGAGAGGCTCCTGTGGCAAGAAACAGATGTTTCCAGCCATAACTAGCAAGTACCTGAGACCTGTCAGGGTCCATAGGAGTGAGCTTGGAAGCAGATTCTCTAGCGCCAGTGAAGTCTTGAGATGACTTCCGCCTAAACTAACACCTTGATTGCAGCATCATGGAAGTTCATGAGTCAGAATCATAAAGCTAAATCAGTAAATTTCTCACCCATGGTGGTTTTTAGCTTCAATTTTTAGGGTAATTTGTCCAGAAGCATAGATAATTAATAGAAATATGTATTTAAATCACTTATATGACAACTTGAGAAAATGCGTACTGGGGCCCCACCCCAGAGGCATTATTCAGCAGATATAGTCTAGGGTCTTTGCCTTTTCACCAAAAACTACAGGAGAATCAGAACTAAGCAGATTTCTGCTTAAGAGTGAGTAGCTTGAATAAACTTTCACCTGGGACCAGGCTTATCCAGAGGGAAGGCTACAAGGGGGACAGAACTGCTGATAAAATAAAAGATGCTCAAATTTATTTAAATTTAGGATAAATCCAAATGTTTTAGTACAAGTATGCTCTCCAGTATTTAGGTCAAATGTATACTGAAACAGTACCATTTGCTTATCCAAAGTTCAAATTTAAGTGGATGTTTCATATTCCTATTTGCCAAGTACTATCCAGAGAACCCACCAGAAGTGAAAGTCTGACCAGAAGTAAGATGACTTCCATTTCCAGGTGACAAGAAATAGTACCTCCTTACTGGCCCACAGGCCAGGGTTCATGCTTCCTGTTGGGATGCCTTATTGTCCTTCTGCCTCAGGGGCAGGGGAGGCCACTCCTTATTTTCCAGGTCAGATCCTGCCCCTGCCCACCTGAAGACGGGCCAGCAGACCCACCTGCCCCAGATGCCCGTGAAGTCCCCACACTCTCCTGCCTGACAGGGGCACGAGGTCACCAGTTGCCTTGTGGGGTAAGAGGGCCTGTAGCCCAGAGCCAGGGGAGGTGGGAGGAGTGGATGCTGCTGCCTGGCTAGCTCCTTTTGGCACTGACCGCATAGCCTTTTCCATAACAGTGAATGAAGCCAGTGCTCTCCTATATCCCTCCAGGAGCTCAGACACATGCAGCTGCTCCTAATAAATGTTTGTGTTTCTCATTCTGAGAATGTCTGAGTCTCTGATGAGTTCTATTTATGGCAGCCCTCAGTCCTTAGAGTAGCATGGTTTCATAGACACCTCTCAGTTCTTGGCTGAAGACTCAAAAATTAGGCTTTTACTTCTTTTGTATGTACTTTCTTGTCTCATGCAATAGCCTTCATTTTGACGTGTTTATTCTGAACTTTGAAGAATGAGAGAATATGAGTGAGTGTGTGTGAGAGAGAAACAAAGAGAGATGGATTGGCTCTGTAGACTGAAATGCTTATTGCAGGGAAGGAAGATGGACTCAGAAAATATGTGGCTGTGGTAGAATCATAAGCATGCTTTGAAACCAGACCCAAAAGTGAAGTCGCATCAGGGCACTGATGCAAACTGAAAACCCACAGGAGGGGAACTCCATTCAGTACCTCTCCCTAGAGGAACTGTGGAGGAATCTGAATTCTTGAGAAGGAGGTCTGGAATCAAGTGTTTGCCCTGGAGGATCTCAAAGACTCTAGAACTTCTTGGATTCTGTTTCATAAAATCAGTATGGCTGATAAAAAACAAAGTAAACAAAGAAACCAAGAATGATCCTGTTTTCACACCTTCTCCAGGAATCCCACAGTTCTGGACCCCAACCTGGGACTGGCTGACTGGATACAATGGATCTTCATTTATAGAATGGCTTTAGTAATTTAGTCTATTTTCCCCTTTTACAAAGAAGAAGCCAGGCTTTCAGGGTGTAATCCCAGAGGCTAGGGAAGCTAAGACAGGAGAATTGGGAGTTCAAAGCCAGCCTCAGCAATTGCGAGGCACTAAGCAACTCAGTGAGACCCTGTCTCCAAATAAAATACAAAATGGTGTTGGAGATGTGGCTCAGTGGCCGAGTGCCCCTGAGTTCAATCCCTGATACCAAAACAACAGAAAAAAGAAGCCGGGCTCTATTTGTCCTCCAACTTGAACTCTCTGGGCATCTGAAAAGTTAATAGCTACTTCACAGGTTTATTTTGAGGATTAAGTGCAATGATGTATATAAAACATTCAGCACTTAGCACTCAGTAAATGGGAGCTGTTATTTCACCCCCTTTGTGTGCTTCCTTGGGTGGTAGTAAGACTTGGTTGAGGGAACTGTGTCAGTGAAAAAACCCTAGCTTTTTGAGTCAGACTTCACATCCATTAAGAGTCTTTTTGATAGAAAAGAACAAAAAAGAGCCTTCAATTCAATCTCTTTGTTTTAGAGATAATGAAACAGGTCCAGACAAGTGAAGGCTTGCTCAGGATCCCACAGCAACCTCTTTTCTGGAATCCCACATCCTCCTTACACAGTAGGAAACTGCCACACTTTTAATAGAGGCTTCACTGAGATAGTGTCTCATTCTGCAGATTGGAGTTCCTAATGCACCAGAACCAATGGTCAGTTGTATCTTCCTGGATACCACTGTCACCTCTGTAACCATCATCATGGTGGGTATTTAAACTTTTCATAAATTAATAAAAGCTCTACATTCTCAACTCCTAAGAAAACTAATAATTAACTACAAAGACAAGTCTGAGTTTGAAATTAATGACTGTGGGATCCAGAAATGATTTCATGATAAAATAAGGAGTTTATTTGCATTGCAGTAGACAGCATTGCTTAGGAAAAAATGTTCTATAGAACTTTAAGAGACAAAGATCTTGTCTGTTATTTTAATTAATGGCCTGGGGCAGGGGGACTTGGCTAGAGGAAGAACAGTGAGGGGTTTGAAGCTTAATGCTTGCTCAGCAGAAATATGACTGTTTCTCTTTCTGAAATAGATTTAAATGTGTAGCAATGTCCTGCATGGATTAAGTACTTGTTATATATTTTACTTATATTTATTTGTTTAATCTTTATGACAACTTTAGGAAACAGGTGCTAGAGTTAACTCCATTTTATAGATGAGAAAAACAAGGCCAGAGAGTAGCTTATTCAAGGTCAAATAGCTAGTGAATAGCAGCCTGAGACTCTCATCCTGGTTCTGGCTTCAGAGCTATCTTCTTAACCTGCTGTGTTCTTCTACCTTGGGAGAGTCAAGGGATCAAACCAATTATACCAGGAAATGTTGAGACATTCCTCATAAATGTATGCTTTCTATCCTAACAATCACTGTCCCAAGATTAGGTACTTGGAGCTGAAACATCATGGTTCCCACTATTCTAGTCTGCCTATCAGTGTTGGATTAGAAATTCCCTGGAAACATGAGTGAGATCTTGTATTTTATAATCATCCCTTACTTTATGTAGCTGAAAGAAAATGAGGACCCAGTTCTGCTCTTCAGACCAGAAATGGCATAAGGAGCCAGCATTATTCAACATTATAGATTTTTTTTAAAAAGACACCTACCTCCAACAACATACCAGTACAACCCTAAAGAAAGCAGTATATTTTAGTGAGAAGAATCATAAAGGGATGCCATGGTAGCAACTCTGTTTCTATGTTTTTCTTACATTATGACATCTATTTTTTAATCCCTTTCTCTTTCTCATTTTAATTCAGAAGTGATATCACTCTTGTTTCTTAGAATAACTTAAATTATATAATGAGAATGAGTCTTCTGAAATCTACAATAAACTCAATAGTAAATAAATGTGTGGAGAAGGGGCACTTACCTGTAATTTGATTTTAATAAATAAATGCTTCTGTATCCCTTTTACACCCAAGAAAGAATACTGCACAATACGTATTCTTACACTCTTAAACCCACTCCTCTGGGTTTTTATGTTTTGTAGCACATACCATATTTAGTATTATCACATAAAGAATTACCTCATTTGGGGCTGGGGTTACGGCTCAGTGGTAGAGCGCTCACCTAGCATGTGCAAGGCCTCCTCAACACCACATAAAAATAAATAAAAGTGTTGTGTCCAACTATAACTAGAAAATAAAGTATCCAAAAGATCCTAACTTAAAAAAATAATTACCTCATTTTCTCATGATTTCATCATGAATTTAATTGGATGTATCATAATTTAATTATTACCATTAAAGAATACTTTAATTGGATCTAGCCTTGTGTTCTTAAAAATAATGCTGAAATAAATATTTATCTACATATGTAAGTATATTTGTTCTGTCTTTATTATTGTTGTTGCTATTTATTTTTTAAAAAAACCTAGAAGTGGAACTGTTAGGTCTAAGAATATTTGTATTTTAAATTTTAATCACTTGCAAATGACGCTACAAAGACATTACACCAATTTGTTCTCAATGAGAAGGAACTTTAAATACTGAGTCTAGCTATCCTTCTTATCTGACTAGATTTTCATATACAGCTTTGCTGTATATTGTGATTGAGAAATCACTATGTAACAAATATATTGAACAAATGGGCATATTGATCAAAATATTTTAAACTGCATAGTGGGAGGGAGTGTGGGAGCTGGTGGACCCCTGGCAGTGATACTGTCTTGTCAGAAGAGAAGAATCAGGTGTGATTTTCATATCTGTTGCTTAGAAAATGGTCAGTTGTACAAGATATTTACCATATTTTATTGGGACCTGCTAACACTATACTCCTTTGATCTAAACGCAGGTTGGTAAAGGAAATATCTGTGATATGAACCTGTACACTTCCCTATATGATAAGATAAGCATATAGAACTCCACTCTATAAAATCCACCTTCCCCCTGAAAGCCACATCTTGAGGTTTCGTTCCACCATCAGGCTAAGCTGAAGATACTTACTTTTCTTCATCAAAGCCTCCTGAGAATGCATAATTCCTTTACTTGTGGCTTTTACAAACTCCCATCTAGGCTGAAGGATTTAGTGTGTAAGGTAATTAGTGCCTGGGACTTATTTATCTCCATCTGAAGCTGTACAGAGGTAGAGAAAAACTGTTGGCTGCAGACTTATCAGGGGAGAAGATTAATGTTATCATCTATGATAAGCTTTGTAGATTAGCTATGATCTCCCCATGTTAAGTCCTATCCTCATTCTCCATTAGCAAGGATGGTAAAAAGCCAACTGTATTATTAACCTAGTCTATATCTATTATGATTTTGCTACTTCTCATCCTTTCAAGGCACACACCAGCAGATAAGACCTAGTCTAATCAAAAATCATATTTAGATGCTTGAAAAATAAATTTCCTATTGAGTCTGGCCCAGACCACTCTATTGACTAAATATCCTGAATCCCTGCCCAAGTCTGGCACTGGACCAGATCAACAGGGGACATAAAGTAAATAGAAAGCAGTCAGACATGGGCAAATTAGAGCAGAAAAGAGTAGACAGGGAATAGCTGGCAAGCAATTGTAGCCATTGAGGAAGAAGGTGGTGAAGGCCTGACCTGGGGTGGTGGTAGAAAAAAGAAGTAGCAAAGTTGGAAGCCACGAAAGAACATTTAGCCATGAAAGGTTAAATGGTCTAGTGTAGTGCACAGAGCACAGGCTGGATTCCCACCTCATATCTGCGTGACCTGAAGGCCCTGAATTGTTGTGAGCCTCCATCTTGCACCTATAGTTAGAAGAGTGACACTGAGCCTACCTCGCAGGATTACTGAGATCAATGAGTTAGCATGCAGCACATATCTGACTCTTTAGGATGAGCACTAAAAAATGTATATTCCCTTCCTGGTCTCTCCATCTCTGCTCCTGCCTCCTGTCTTGTGGTAAGAAATTGAACATAAAGAACAGAGGAGAGAAGAGTGAATAAGGATGTTTGTTTGGGGGATGGAACCATTAAGCAGATGGAAAAAATGTTAGAAATTCAGAAGGGGAAAATAGGATTGTCTTTGAAATTTGGAGTCTGAGGTGATGGTGGGTTAGTCATGCTGATGGCTGTAAAACCAAGGGCCAGAGTTTCTGAGAGAGATCAATAGAGGACAGAGAGGCAGGAGTTTTCAGCTAGTTATGTCTGAATTCCTAGGGCACATAGTGTCATGAAGAGAGTAAACAGGAGACCTGGGCTATCGCTCTTTGTTGGGGGTTGTATGATGTCAAATTCACTTGTCCCTAAGTGACAGGTGTTTTCATGGGTGCTGCACAAACACATTTGCAGTTGACCTTCAAGCACTAGTTTTCCCGCCAAAGATGCTTGAAATTCACTCTCATCTTCCTTGTGTATAGAGAAGATGTAGCTACCAGGAAGATCTGAAACCCAGGAAGCTCAGGCAAGAAAGACCCAGAATGAAGGCAGCCACAGTCACATCAGAAATGAACAAGCAAAGCTGGGGCCTTTGGGCTCAGTGATGAAGACCTAGAAATGAAGCATGCATCACATCACTAAACAGACCACACAGAACCCACAGAGAGTCAGGCACCCACCTGCAGTAACCATAGAAATGCCAGTCTTTTTAAGTTGACAAGAACACAGACACTCGAGGACCTACTATCATGACTCCTAACAGCAGCTGACCCAAAAGAAGGGGCAAGAAATTAGAGTGGGAGGGCTGAGTTCAGTCCAGGTTTTACCCCCTTGCTTCTGTGAGCTTGAGTTCCTGAGCCTCAGTACCCCCCTTTATGCAACAGCACAGAAACCTCCCAACTCTTTGGCTGGACTTAAATGATCACACATAGCACTTTATATAACACGGATTTCTGTGAAGACAGTCATTAGTACTATACTCCAAGCCCATCAACGTTTGCCCTGAAAGAATCAAAGTTACTTTCATTAACTCCTTTGCTCAGAATTAACATTAAGACAAGCAGTTGAAGAAAATGAAATTTATTCCCCATTTGAAGTAAAAAAGGTAACATCCAAGTTTTAACCCCCAGTTAGGACCTGTGAATGTGATCTTATTTGGAAATACGATCTTGGCAGATGTCATTACAATCTCAAAATAACACCATCCTGAATTTAGGTTGGACACTAAACCCAATGATTACTGTCCTTCTAAAAGAAAAGACAAGGGACTTTTTTTTTTCCTTATTTTTTCCATTGGTGCATTATAGTTGTACAAAATGGTGGGATCTCTTATTACATATTCACACATGCACACAATGTAAGAATAGAATTTGGCCAGTATCATTCCCCAGGACTTCCCCTTTCTCTCCCCTCTTTCTTCCCTCTGGTCCTTTTGCTCTACTCCACTGACTCCATGAAGAAGGCTATGTGAAGATGGAGGCAGAGATTGGAGTGATAACCCTATAATCCCAGGGAAGCTGGGAGAGAGGTGGGGAGCTCAGACCCTTCAGAAGAAGCAGCCCTGCATCTACCTCGATTTCAGACTTTGATCTTCTACGCCGTGAGAGAATGGATGGCCGGATGGCAGAGAGTCCAAAGAGACCAATACACCATCCAAGGTGAGAAGCCTTGACTAAAGAGATTGCTGAGTCCCCTCAGCTGTTCACTCTGCCTTCCTGTCCTCAAGGATCATGTTCTCCCTTGGCCAGCAAGACTTTCTGAAGCAGCTCCTGGCACACAGCTGCTGAGTTGTATCATCATAGTTTTATAAGGCCGCTCCCCTTCTCAGGTGCTGCAGTGAATTCCATTTGATCCCAAATTATAATTAAACACTTTCTCATGGGCCTAAATATTTAATTCTTAGGGGACACATGGACAGTCTCATTCCCTGGGTCCATCAAATTTACCTTTGTAATCAACTTCACAGTATATGACCGTTGACAAATCAAACCATGACAGGTGATGATCTCTTTAGTTTTTTGTTTAGAGCAGAGATTCTCAAACTGTAGGATGCAGCAGAATCACGTAAGAAATGCTGGCTCCCTTCTCTTCATCCCCACCTCCAAGTTGCTGATTCAGTAGGTCTTGAGTGGGGCAAGAGATTCCTCATTTCCAACAAGCTCCCATGTGATGTCATTGGCACCACCCAACAACACTCAGAAACAGCAAGAATGGTGATTCTCAAACTCTGCTGTGCGTTAGGGTCACTCCCATGCCAAGGCTGCACCACATACTAGTTAAAGGAGAATTTCTGAGAAAGAGAGGACCTGGAATCAAATGAAAATCCAGTGGCTTATAGGCACTCTCTCTTTTCTCCTATCTCTCCAGCTGGCTGTGTAAACTGGCAGGCAAGAAGATTCCCTGGCTTGGGGCCCATCTCTTGCACCCAGGCCTGAGGGCTTCATCTAAGAGTGGTGTAAAGACGACAGAAACTAGTATCCTACGGAGGCACTTGAATCTCCCACTGCCTAAGAGGTCAATCTGGCAGCCCAGCAAGACAATGATATAGAGCTGGGGTCCTGTGATGCTAGGCCAGAGTGCAAAGCCCTGTTCTGGCACTTGACAATAGTCCTTCCTTATCTTTGATGTCACACTCCATGGTCTCAGTTACCTATAGTCAAATTGTAGTTTGAAAATAATAGATGGGAAATTCCATTAACAAACAGTGCATAAGTTTTAAATTGTGTGCCTCTGAGTGACATGATAAAATATTATGTGGTTCCACTCAGGTCATGAATCTTCCCTTTGTCCAGTGATATATATGTTATATATGCTTCCCTCTTGTTACTCACCCAGTAGCTGTCTCAACAATCAGATCCTTTGTCCCTGTATCAAGGTGCTTATGTTCAAGTAAACTTGTCTTGACTAATAAGGACCCCAAAGCCATGAATGCTTCCTTTAAATGAAAAGGTAAAAGATCTCCATTTAATAAGGAAATTAAAGGATGGTATGCCAAACTTGCTAAAATCTACAGGAAGAAAGAACCATCTATTTGTGAAAAAATGTAAAAAATTCATGCATTTTGCTGCTGCGCCTCAAAATGCAAGTGTGCAAAAAAATATGCTTCTTTAAGATGGCAAGTCATTAAACCATAGGGTTTGATACAACCTGAGTTTTCAGGCATCTAATGGGGGTCTTGGAACTTAACCCCCCATAGATAAATGTCCCCTGCTGTACTAGCTTTATGAATTTGATCAAGTTGCTTACCTTCTTCTTGTTTTTGTTTATCTACAAAATAGAGATCATAAAAATACCTACCTCAAGGCAAAGGTATAAAAGATTAAAGGAGAAAAAAATGCATCTAAAGTACCTAGCTGCATGATTTAAATGGCAGGTGCTCAGTAAATCATAATGTCCCTTCCCCATCTTCCCCAACCATCTGTCTTTTCCTTTTTTTCTTTCTGCACTGGGCAGGAAAAAGTGGGCAGGAGAAGTAGAGTCAGTCCCTTTGTGTCTAGTTTCACTGCCAGAGTTTGGGACCTGACATCTTAGTCACTCTACTTTTACCAAAAAGAGATGTCACAGGAGCACCTCATTTTGGTTTGTTTATTCTTCAAGATTTCTTTTAAACAAATGGTAGTGGCACATGCCTATAATCCCAGAGAATTAGAAAGCAGAGGCAGGAGGATCATAAGTTCAAGGCCAGCCTCACCAACTTAGTGAAGCCCTAAGAAACTTAGCAAGACCCTGTCTCAAAAAATAAAAATGGCTCGGGATGTGGCTCGGTGGTTGAGCACCCCTGGGTTGAATCCCTGACACACACACAAAAAAGATAATTTTCTTTTAAATATACATACATATCCCCCTTCTTAAACAGCAAGGTGCTTTGTGTCTTTGCCTCTACTTTGCTTTTTGCCACTAATTAAATATCTTGAGATCACCTCATAGCAGCAGAAGAAAATAGTCTTCTATTCTTTTAGAGAGCTCTTCGGCACTCCACTGTGTGTGTGGACATACCACAGTGTGTTTAACCAGTTCACCATTGATGGATAGTTAGGTTGTTGTGGTTTTTTGCTGTGAGAGCAGTGTATAGTGAACATGTCTGCGTGTATTTTTTGTATTTTTGCTGGCCTACATATATTTTGGGGGGAGCATTCCTGGGGACTCCACTGATGATGCTCCCTTCACTATAACTGCTCTTCAAGACCCTCATCCTGCTTGTGAGACAAGAATGCTAACTCTAGCCTCCACAGCCTCCTCCCCACACTACTGACCAGCCTTGGCAGCAGACATAGCAACAGGAAGATGGCGTCTGCTTCCTGCTTGTCCTCCAAGTTTCATGCCAGTATGTCTTATCAGGGGATTTAATTCATAACAAGAATTCTAGCTGCAAACAGATCTAGAAAACATAGTTTTTAAGCTTTCTTCCTCTGTCATACAGGAAAGCTCACAGGAGGCTGGAGTGCCAATTAGGAAATTCAACTCACCAACTAAATTCCTTTGGTTTACAAATGAGAAAAGTGAGGCTTGGGAGGGTTATGTCATTTCTTCAAGATCACAGTAATTGACTCATAGTTGGCAGCCCGGCCTTTGCCACCTTACAGTCCAAGTGGTGGGTCAACAGGAGATTTTGTGAGTTGGACTTTCAACTACTCAGAAAAGCCCTAGCACTTCATACACTTTGAAATTTTAATTTTCTCTGTACAATGAAATAACCCCACCCTCCACAAACATTCCTTTCAGATGTGTTATGCTCATTTAGTACACATTAAGGGTTGAACTGTGTCCCACCTCTCAAATACATATGCTGAAGTCATAGCGCCCAATACTTCAGAATGTGACTGTATTTGGAGACAGGTTCTTCACAGAGCTCATTCGGAGTGGGCTCTAATCCATTCTGTCTGGTGTCCTTATAAGGAGAGGAAATAAGGACACAGACATGTACAGAGAGAAAACTATGTGAAAACACAGGGGTAAGATGACCATTTATAGGCCAAAGAGAGATGCCTGGGACACATTCTTCACATCCCTCAGAAGAAACTAACCCTGCGACACCTGGTCTCACACTATAGGCCTCCAAAACTAAGAAATAAATCTCCACTGTTTAAGCCAGCCAGTCTGCAGCCCCTCGTTATGGCAGTCCTGACCATGCATGAAGTAGCGAAGATCTGTGAAGAAAGAAGCAGCACATATTCAGAAGGGGAGTCGTTTAGCCTCTTTAAGTTTCTTTCCATATACTTTTCTCCAGTTGCCTTACCTCTTGCTGTTTCTGGCAAGCCAGACTCCTTCTGGAATCTTCCCCTGTGAGGGGCATTTCTCTCAGAAAATACTTTCTGCCTCTCCCACAGTTCAGAAGTCTCCAGAGTGGTGGATTGGCTGCAGGTTTGAACCGTGATAGTGCCAACAGCCCTCACACAGGCAATCTGACCACCTTGGAGCTTTTGCCTCACTGGGTACCCAATGAGGAGTGTCCCTCCCTTTTCCTAACCCATCCTCTTGGGGGGCTGTGGTAGTCTTGCCCTAAATGCACTTTTCTTCATTTTCAGAGTAGGCAAATGTGGTGTACCAAATGCATTTTTAATGACTGAGATCTGCATTGAAACATACTTTCCATCTTTGCTGGGTCATTAAGTCTTCAAACTCTTCAATATTTTAATGAATTTTATAGTCTGGTGATATGTAGGCTTGTTCATGTTATTATTCCCTTGGTGTTGCCCATGAGATGCTCCGGCAAGCGCTCACCAAAGGGGCATTTAACACATGGCACTGTTCTGAATGGGTCCTTTCCTGGCAGCACAAGCCAGACTAATCCAGTCTAAAACAAGAGGAAGGAAGGTTTCCTTATGGAAAAGCTAAATGAGTGACTAGAAAGTAAAAGAGAGTTGGAAGCAAAATCCATGAGATTTGATTTTTATGGTTTTGTTAAAATTTTTTATAATTGTCTAACCCTAATGCTAACCCTGACCCTGACCCTAACCCTAGCAACCCTTGTTTTGTTAAAATTCTTTGTGCTTTTAGGAATTCAGGAGAGCTGAACATCTTCGTGGAATTAATTGAGGCAAAAGTTGCTGGTCCTAGTACATTCAAGTTACTATAACAAGATACCATAGACTGGGTAGTTTAAAACAACAGAATTTTATTTCTCACAGTTTTGGGGCTAGGAAGTATAAGACCAAAGTGCTGGAAGATTGGATGTCTGGTGAGGTCCTGCTTCCAGTCATGGTGGCACCTTCTTACTGCATCCTCATGTAATAGACAGGGCAAGGCCTCTCTCAAGGGCCTTTTTTTAAAAAGGGCACCAACACCATTCAGGAGTGACCCCATCACCTCCCACTGGCCTCCTTTTTAACACCATCACTCTGCAGGGTTGGGATTTCAACATGTGAATTTGGGAGGTGGGCTACCAACACAAACATTCTTTCTCTAGCATTGCTGGACACTCAGAAAAGGCCTGTTTGGCCAGAATGGACTCTCTCTTTTTGTCTCAGCCCAAGTCTGTCTCCTTCAGCTCTTCTGGCTATTGGAACTCATGTGCACATTAGCTAATGAGCTAGTTTCCTGCGGGGAGAAAGAGAAGCCTTGGAGTCTTGTGCACAAACCACAGGGAGGTGTTGTTGCTTCTGACTTTCAGGGACATCTCCAGAAAGTCAAACCAGTAGAACATTGAGTACTGTTCTCTCCATGGTCTGTTTTAGGTAGTTCTTTCTAAGTCAAACTGGGATCCAAGGTATGTGCCTTAGGTATACTAGTTACAAAGATAGCAACATAGCAGACTATCCCAACAAAACCTTAACTGATGTTTTAACCCATAGAGAACCTGTGTTTTGTGTGTGTGCGTGTGTGTGCGCGCGTGTATGTGTGTGTGTGTGTGTGTGTGTGTGTGTGTGTGTCACTGGGGATTGAATTCAGGGGCTCATGAATGCTAGACAAGTGCTCTACCACTGAGCTACATCCCAGACCTTTTTATTTTTTACTTTTAGGCGGGGTCTTGCTAAATTGCCCAGGCTGACCTTAAACTTGCAATCCCCCTGCTTCAGACTGGTGAGTAGCTGAGATTACAGGTGAGCACTACTGCATCTGGCTAGAATTTGTTTATTGAATGCTCTCTTTATGTATATATAGGTGCTGCCTAGGAGCACTTTGATCAATGTCAGACTAATATATGACAGCGATTACATGAGATAATTAACAAGAGCTGAAAAATTCATTAGTTTAAAGTGTAGTCTTTGTACTTATATTTTTTAAATTACTGTAAAATAAAATGCCCTGTTACACCAACAGTACCCTCATAAACTTGGTATTTACTGTGTTTGGTTTTGTTTTTCTTTTAAAATGGTGCTGGGAATTAAACCCAGGGTCCTGTGCATGCTAGGGAAGTGCTTTACTGCTGAGCTACATCCCCACTTTTACTGTGTTTCTGGATTGGAGTGTATCAAGAGGCCACATTAAACGATGGACCCTTACCATCAGGTTTGTGTAAATACACTACCTGTGTTCATACAATGGCAAAGCTGCCTAAGGATGCATTTATCAGAAGACATCCCCGCCATTAAGTGACACATGCTTGAATATACACAGTTCACGGCTGGGTTGCTGAGCCTTCTATTCTGTCCCATTGGTCTATTATACTGTAGCTAAGCCAGTGCCACACTGTTGCTATTGTGGTTTTGTAATATATTTGACTGGGGAATTCATCCCTTTACTCTTCTTTTTAAAAGTTTATTTATTTATTTAGTCCCTCAAAAAGAAATCCAACTGGAATTTTGATTGGCATTGTAATGAGTTTAAAGGTTAATTGTTAATATAATTAGGTCTTTAATAAAGCTATCCAATATGTCATCTTATAAGAGGTTGCCAAATCCAAAAGCATGGAATCTATTTATTCAGATCATTTTCTGTTTCCTTATTAGAGCTTAAAAAATGTGTTCAGAAGTTTTGTGTATTCTGAGTTAATGCCTACATATTTGGTAATTCTTGTTGCCATTGTTAATGATATCTTTGTAGTAATAATTTCTAGCACTACTGTGGGTGGAGAGAGATGCTGTTGATTTTTGCAGGTCGGTCTTGTGTCTGGAATGCTTGCAGAATCTAACTGGCTCTAATATGCTTGAATCTTTGTTATCTCTGAGTTGGTGGACATTTTGTTTTTCTGCTGCTACAGTAAGAAGCAACCCCTGCCTCTTTAGTCTCTGCAACTGGTGAGTGGTGGGGATGAGGGAAGTGATTCCCTGGGGAGGAGTGGAAATGCCTGGGCCCCTGAGATGCTAATGTCTGGGCTCCCATAGCTTCAGAGATTTGCTCTCAGGTCACTAGATGGAGAAAAGGTAGCCTAAAGTTTTGTTAAGGGGGAGGGGTACAAAAAGAGGGGAAGGGATATAGAAAGGAAGAAGAAGATGGAGAAAAGAAAAAGGAATAGGAGCTGAAGGGGCTTTTGCCCAAGTCAGTGGTCAGTATGGGACCAAGAAGAATCAGGTGCAGGGCTGGGGATGTGGCTCAAGCGGTAGCGTGCTTGCCTGTCATGCGTGCGGCCCAGGTTCCATCCTCAGCACCACATACAAACAAAGATGTTGTGTCTGCCGAAAACTAAAAAATAAATATTAAAAATTCTCTCTCTCTCTCTCTCTCTCTCTCAAAAAAAAAAACCTCTCAAGAAAACCTGATTTGCTTGTTTCTCATTAAAAAAAAAAAGAAGAAGAAGAAGAATCAGGGACAGAAAAAGGGCCTTAGGTTCGAGAAGATTGGCTGGACTGAAAGACCCATAGAAGACCTAGACCTTTGGCCTCCTAATATGGGACAGGAGGGAGGAGCTCTAGCCCTGGAGACAGACTTGAGCACTGAGGATCCCCTGCCCATGCTGACCAGTTAATGGACTCTCAGCCCATCAGGAGTCATGGCACTGCTATGACCATGACACCCAAAGCTGCCAGAGCCCAAGAACTTCTCAGGGTCCCAACCTCCCATATTCCAGAGCTCCTGGAAGTCAAAGCTGAACTCACAGGGCACACAGAGGTGGGTCCCTGAGCATGGTCCCAAAGAAGTTTGTTGAGGCATGTCAGTAGCACTGGGAATGTATTACTCAGCAGCCAGATTGTTTAATGAAAAGCTATAGCTAAGTAGTTTGGAAACTTCTCTGCACTGCTGAGAGATGAACTAGGCTGCCCTCTGCCTGGCACACTCTGGGGGCACTGGAGGCAGGATGTGGTTTAACAGCCCTGATTGGTGAACCTGATTTCAGTGGCTGGCTGAGTGGCTGTAAAATCAGGAAGTGAGGAGGGTTTTGTGTTGCCTCCCAGTCCCTCCTTCAAGAGCTTGCTCTGGGTAAAATGCCAAACACACTGGTTGTGGTTGTACTTTGCTGCCTTCTTCTCCCCTTTTGCCCCTTAACTGTCTGTAATACTGTCCCAGAATCTTCAGGAGAATTTGCTTTTTTGTGGAGACTGGGATGAGCACAGACAGACATCCAGACAGATCTGTTTTTGCAAGGAAATAGATGCCCTTCATCCCACTAGGTGCCTGGCCCCCTAGGTCTCCCATGGAGACAGGCCTGTCACTGCCTGCATGAAGAGGCCAGACTCTTCTTGTCAATGTACAGGAGGGAGAAAGAGAGGGGGGTGGGAGAGAAGGGGAGAGAATGAGAGTGAGGGATAGGGGAGAAGGAGAGAGGGAGACAGAGAAACTATTTTGGCAGCAAAGAAGACAGAAAAAGGGCCAGTGAGGGATGAAATAAATTAACCTGGTCCAGTAACCCAACCCAAGGGCTTGTCAAGGGCTTCAAGGGGCCAGGCAGCCAGGCCCAGGCCAGACCCAGGCATTCCCCAAAGCCTGTGGGTTAGACTGTGTCTCTGTGTGCACTCCTCATTTCCTGCTAGGGCCTGTCTCCATTCACCAAACAACAGTGACTCAGCTTTATAAATAGGACATTTACAGTGAAAATTACAGGAAATTCTCAGAGTCTCCTGCCTGGGTTTATTTTAGGTGTGCAACTTCTCCTGTGAAGCCCCAGCTCCCTCCCCCAGCCTCTGCTTCTTGTAGCATCCTTGGATATCAGTGGAGGCAGCTCTGCTCTGTGCCTGGAAACTGCCCCAGAAGGTTTGAGAGGAATAGGACTGGAGGCATCAACCTCAGCTCTGCTCAGACACCCCTGGGTAACAGCAGGTCCCATGTGGCTGGCATTTCCATGTGGCCAGCCCTGCACTCTGTTACTTTACTGACTCCCAGGAAGAAGGAACATTTATGTTGAACACTCTGTGGATGAGGAAATTAGAATTCAAACTCACATCTGACTTACTCCAGATCTCCAGTAGTCCAGTTATCTTCCCATTTATTCTTTCCCCTATGACACACTTCTTGGCAGGAGGTCTTTTCAGGAAAGCCAGAGTTGACAGCTGACAGCTGCCTACACAGGGTTGACGGCTCTGCAGCTGAGGGGCTCAGTTCATGGCAGGCTTTTAGGAACTCAACGCTCTTCAAATATTTGCTCAACAACTCCCAGTGTGCTCTGGAATGAGCAGTAGGAGCTGCCCTTGCTGAGTCACTGAAGGCTGAGGCATCTGCCCAAAAATGTCTTCCTTGTGACTCCTAGCTTCTACTCCCTCATAATTAGCCAGGGTCTTTCTTGCCAATGGGCCTGGGTGACAAGGGAGGGCTCTGCTGCCAGGCCACAAGACCTGGTGGCATCCTACCACATTCTGCGGAGGAAGCTAGTACTCTCACATCTTGGTCCACCAGTTGGTACTACCAATACTTCTGAGCTACAGAATTGTATTTCCAACAATCTGTGTCTTTTCTCTCCCTTGATGCCCCTAAGTTTCTAAGTTAATCAAGTTCAAAACAGCATCCAAACTGTTTTGTCTTCTTATGTTCTCTTTCAGTTAATGGCTTCACCATGTACATTATAGTCACTCTAGTTGGAATCCTCTACTTCTCTCCTCCTCATATTCCTGTGTGTGATTCTCCCTCCTTGTATCTTTTCTTTCTTTTTTGATACCAGGGTCTCTTAACCACTAAGCCACATCCTCAACCTTTTTTAATGTTTTATTTTGAGACCAGGTCTTACTAAGTCCTTAGGGCCTCTCTAAGTTGCTGAAGCTGGCTTTGAACTTGCAATAGTCCTGCCTCAGCCTCCTGAGTCACTGGGATTACAGGTGTGCACCACCTGTATCTTTAGTTTCATGCGGTCAAATCACTCCTTACCTCCTGAGGCCTATGCTATTTCTTTTTGTTTATTTCAATGCTGTGTGTAAGCACACCTCTTCTCTCTCTGCCCTTTTCTTACTCAAGAGTAGACACATGATCCCAGCTGAGCTATTTAGAGCCATTCCCCAGGATTTTTCAAAAGGAAGCAGAGGTTAGACACCTCTTTCCTTCCCCACCCTCTTTTCTTACAAGAGATTGAACCAAGGGTGCTTTGCCACTGAGCCATATCCCTAGCCCTTTTTATTTATTTATTTATCATTTTGAGACAGGGTCTCTCCAAGTTGCTGAAGGCCTCACTAAGTGGCTGAGGCTGGCCTCAGACTTGCAATTCTCCTGCCTCAGCTTTCCCCAGTCACTTGAATTGCAAGCCAGTGCCACGGCTGGGCTGACACATCTTTTCTCTCTAGATGCCAGCTGGAATGCTGGGGGGGTCCCAAGAAGCTAGTCCATGTGCCAGGCTGCCCAGGGAAGACCAACTACAGTGGGGACAGAGGAGGTGCTGTTGCAGGGAGCAACTGTGGTGAGTGATGCAGAAGGTTATCAGGAGACAGAGACCCTAACCCAGTGGTCCAAAGCAGGCTCCATCTTCCCTCCAATCCATCCTCCACAGGGTCCCAGAATTTCCTTCCATTTTCCCTAATTTTTTGTTTTTATAAAGGTGAAATTATAGGGAAGTGCTGACTTTGATCACTTTGTTAAGGTGGATATCTGCCAGCTCTCTCCATTCTAAAGGTCCCATTTTTCCCTGGTCATCTGAGAATATTTAAATAAACATATATTCCCATGCCCTTTTCTTTAGCAACAATCCCCACAGGTTACTGCAAAGAAGGCCAGGTGACACTTGCCCACACAGGGGTCACACTGGAGAGAGCCCTGAGCTTGGGAAATTAGATTCCTAATGGGCGGTAAGTCTCCTGAGCTGTTCTGTGGGAGACACCATCTTTATGACACTGGACACTAAGCTGCCTGCACTTTGCTCCAGAGGGAGACATTACCTCTGTTTTCTAAGACTATTTGCTATACAAACATTCTTAGAAAGATAGTCCAGGCAGCAAGTACCTCAGTTTGCAAGACATCCACAAATGTGAGAGGCAAAAGAGAGCTGTATTCTGACAGATCCTGAAAAATTATCTTTCTTTCCACCTCACAATCCAATCACAGTTCATGTCTGTTGCTCTGCAGTAGTTCTCTCCATCCTCAGTGGTGGATGCTTCCCAATGTAACTGTGTTTCCCATCTTCTCTCTAGCAAGAGGCTTTCAGTGTAAGCAGTATATGCAGCTTCTGGCAAGTGCCCCTTGAGGATGGACACCATGCCTTTCTCTTTCTTTCTTCCTGCAACATAAATATTCAGCTTCCCTAGGACACTTTCTAATCCTGTCATCTACTTTATTCTTTTCCATACCAGAAAACAGCTCTCGACACATTCTTTATTTTATTTTGTATGTTATCTGTCTCTTATTAAAATTTGAACTCTATGAACAGTGTTGATACATCACAGTAGATTAGTGTCAATGGTTAAAATATTGAAATATTTCTGTACCAGTTTTGGTTACTAGTCACTGCCCCAAAGTCCCATATACCTCCCATGGCACTTTCCAGGTTCTAACTGCCTTAGTCTGTTTGTGATGCCATAAAAAATTACCATAGTCCAGGTGGTTCTGGAGGTTGGGAAGTGTTCCAATTCCCTAAGCTTTCCATCCAGTCTGGAAGCTAGGGAGTCTAAGGTCAAGATGCCAACTGATTTTGTCCTGGTAAAATTTCTCTTTCTGGCTGTTTTTCTCCAAGTCTTCTCATGATAGATGAAAGAGAAACAGAGAGAGTGCACACAAGTGCACACTAGTGTCTCTTCTCATAAAAGCACTAATGTCATCAGATCAGATCCCACCCTCATAACCTCATCTAAACCTAAACACCTCCCAAAGCCTTCATTGGAAGTTAGGGATTCAACATTCGAATTTTGAGAGAACATGATTTAGTCCATTGTACCAACTACATAGTCATCGATTTTCACAGCAGGGAGCTCCCAGGACCCCACCTCTCCATTAGGACCAGTGATGTTCTGATTAATCCGAGTTCTGATTAACCTCACATGCCTGGAACATGCTCCTTAAATACTTATTGAGATAGTGCATGATAGACTCTAGGGTGGCTCCAAGCCTTCCTGTTGTCCATTTCAACAACAGGAGCTAGAATCAGATTTTTCAGTAAATAAAGATCAAAGCTGGAAGTGATGCATGGGTGCCTATAGTCCTAGCTATTCAGGAGACTGAGGCAGAAGGATCATAACTTATGAGGCCAACCTGGGAAACTTTGCAATACTCTGTCTCAAAATAAAAAATTTAAAGGGCTAGGGGCATAGCTTAGGGGTATATCACCCCTGAGTTCAATCCCCAGAAAATAATAATAATAATAAATAAAAATCAAAGATGGTGGAATGAGATGGACATCATTATCCTAGGTGCATATATAATTGCATGAATGGTGTAACTCTACTTCATGCACACCAGAGAAGTGAAAAATTCTTTATATTGTACAATGAATCAAAGAGCTTTCTACTATTATGTATAACTGATTAGAATAAATAAATATAAAGAAAACTCCAAGCAGTATTTCTTTGCTATTTTTTATTCTTAGTTATTCAAAACATTACAAATCTCTTGACATATCATATTTCATACATTTGATTCAAGTGGGTTATGAACTCCCATTTTTATCCCATATACAGATTTCAGAATCACATCGATTACACATCCACGTTTTTACATACTGCCATACTAGTGTCTGTTGTATTCTGCTGCATTTCCTATCTTCTACTATCCCCCCTCCCCTACCCTACCCTCCCATCTTCTCTTTCTACCCCATCTACTGTAATTCATTTCTCTCTTGTTTTTATTCCCTTTCCCCTCACTTCCTCTTATATGTAATTTTGTATAACAATGAGGGTCTCCTTCCATTTCCATGCAATTTCCCTTCTCTCTCTCTTTCCCTCCCACCTTTTGTTCCTGTTTAATGGTGGTCTTCTTCTCATGCTCTTCCTCCCTGCTCTGTTCTTAGTTGCCCTTCTTATATCAAAGAAGACATTTGGCATTTGTTTTTTAGGGATTGGCTAGCTTCACTCAGCATAATCTGCTCTAATGCCATCCATTTCCCTGCAAATGCCATGATTTTGTCATTTTTGAGTGCTGAATAATAATTCATTGTGTATAAATGCCACATTTTTTTTATCCATTCATCTATTGAAGGACATCTAGGTTGGTTCCACAGTCTAGCTATTGTGAATTGTGCTGCTATGAACATCAATGTAGCTGTATCCCTATAGTACGCTCTTTTAAGGTCTTTGGGGAATAGTCTGAGAAGGGGAATAGCTGGGTCAAATGGTGGTTCCATTCCCAGCTTTCCGAGGAATCTCCATACTGCTTTCCAAATTGGCCGCACCAATTTGCAGTCCCACCAGCAATGTACAAGTGTACCCTTTTTCCCACATCCTCGACAGCACGTATTGTTGTTTGACTTCATAATGGCTGCCATTCTTACTGGAGTGAGATGGTATCGTAGGGTGGTTTTAATTTGCATTTCTCTGACTGCTAGAGATGGTGAGCATTTTTTCATGTACTTGATTGATTGTATGTCCTCCTCTGAGAAGTGTCTGTTCAGGTCCTTGGTCTATTTGTTGATTGGGTTATTTGTTTTCTTGTTGTTTAATTTTTGAGTTCTTTATATACTCTGGATATTTTTTTAGAAATATTTAATTTTTTAGTTGTAGTTGGACACAATACCTTTGTCTCACTTATTTAGTTATTCTTTTTAATGTGGTGCTGAGGATCAAACCCAGGATCCTGCACATTCGAGGCGAGCGCTCTACTGCTAAGCCACAACCCAAGCTCCTTTGCTGTTTTTTTCAAAAGAGAGAGAGAGAGAATTTTAATATTTATTTTTTAGTTTTCGGCAGACACAACATCTTTGTTTGTATGTGGTGCTGAAGATCGAACCTGGGCCACATGCATGCCAGGTGAGCGCGCTACCGCTTGAGCCACATCCCCAGCCCCCTTTGCTATTTTTAAACAAATAATTTCTTATACTTGTGTGTGTGTGTGTGTGTGTGTGTGTGTGTGTGTGTGTGTGTGTATGCCAGGAATGCTTAACCACTGAACAACATTCCCAGCCCATTTAATTTTTATTTTGAGACAGGGTCTCGCTAAGTTGCTCAAGGCCTTTATTAAGTTGGTGGGGCTGGCCTCAAACTTGTGATCCTCCTGCCTCAACCTTCCAGGTAGCTGGGATTATAAGTGTACACCACCACTCTCAGCTCTTATACCTTTTTCAAGTCCTTCCTGGTCCAATTCCATCCTACTCCCATGAAGAAGAGAAAGTTACTGAGTAGAAACATAGAAGGGGAAAACATTTGAGACGAGTCATTGCTAGAACTTTCAATATATTAACCAAGGGAAATGAGAAGGCCAAAGAAGCAACACAGCAACAGTGACAGGGTCAGTCCATCTGTCAACTCAGATCCACACACACCTTGCTGACCTTGCCTTTCAGGGGTTCCAAGGAGATGCAATGGTTCAAAAGCATATATCTATTCTATTTTTTAAAATGTGCAAACCCAGCCAGTCATGGCGGCACACACTTGTAATCCCAGTGGCTTGGGAGGCTGAGGCCAGGAGGATTACGAGTTCAAAGCCAGTCTCAGTAACTTAGTGAGTCCCTGAGCAACTTAGTGAGAACCTGTCTCTAAATAAGATATTTTAAAAAGAGCTGGGATGTGGCTCAGTGGTTAAGCACCCCTGGATTCCATTACCAGTACCCCTCCCACCCACATCCACTCCCCAAAAAACACTATGCAAACTGTGCGAACCAAGCAATTATTTGTTCTGCAATCTACCTTTGAGAAATTCTTAAACTTATGCATGGGGAGGCATTGCTTGCAGCAGCAAAATATTAAATAACGTAGTTGTTCAACAGTAGGAAACAACTCAAATGTGTTGCTACAGCACACTGTGGAAAACTATTTAACAATTAAAAATGATGAATTGATCTATTAGACCAATATGAAAAGATCCTTGCAGATTTGTTTTGGAGAGAAAAAGGGCAACTTAAAAAATAATATTTGCAGAATTTTTTTTTTTCTAGTACTGGAGTTCAACCCAGTGGTGCTTTACTACTGAGCTACATTCACAGCCCTTTTTGTATTTTTTTTTTATTTTTTGAGATAGGGTCTTGCTGAGTTGTCAGACTGGCTTTGAACTTGTGATTCTCCTGCCTCAGCCTCTTAAATTGCTGAGATTATAGGCATGTGCCATTGTATCCGGCTAGAGGATTTGTATTATTATTTGTGTATAATTGTCCCCAATATTTTCTTTTAAAAAATCTTCCATAAAATGTTATTAATTTAAGCATACAGGATGTGTTTGTTATTTATTCTCCATGCAGTATTTGAAATAAATTTATTTATTAATTCAACAAATATTTGTTGAGCATATACTACATGACAAACACTGTACTGAAGACTGATAAGTGACATGGATCTAACTGAACAAGACAGGTAGCAACCTGCCCTCCTGGAGCTTAATATTTGTGCAGAATACAATACAAGCAACAAAACAAATGCATTATTACAAATTATGATGCACAATATGAAGAAAACACAGAAACAGGTTGGGGCTGCCTTGGATAAGAGCAGGAGGGTAGAACTATCTGAGGAGGTGGGCTGTGCATGGCCCTAAAGATGGGAAAGACAGCCAGGGGAAGAGCATCTGGACGGAGGCCCCAAAACTGTTAGAAAAAGTACTGGCTGTAAATTTTGATAAGTCCATTTAATAAACAAATGAAAATGTGACCCTGGCTGGGGTGGGAGAATCAGTTTCCACACCAGGGGCTCATTACCCCTACCCATGGCAGATGGGAAACCCCACAAGATTATGACCTCTGTCCTGGGACGTGCTTAGTATCTGCATTGGGCCAGACAGGATGAAAGACCCTGCCAAAGGCACCAGGGGCTCCCTAGTAGGCAGAGAAGACTCTGCTGTGCCTATACAGAGATGCCACCCCAACACGCCTCACTCCAGCCTTCCTTGTCACCCAACCCAAGCCCCTTTCAGGGGTAAAGGACAATGGCAGAATGTGGGCTTCCCTCTGCCAATGTACCTGGCCAGGGAGGAAGGGGATGGCAGGAGGTGGGAATACAGACTTGGTGAGGTTCCCAGTCCAGTACAGATGGCATGTCCCATTTTCCCATCTAACTTCACTTAAAGAACACAGATTCAAGATGGTGACAACAGTGCATTACACCCAGGCACATGGCTCCTTCCAGGAGCTGGGTCCCAGGTGACTGCACTGTCTCAGGCTCCTCGGGCCAGCCCTGCTCAGAACTGACAGGAAGCAAGCCTCTTACAGTGAGCAGAGACAGGGTCTGAGATGGGGCAGGGGCCAGAAAATGGGTCACTGAAAAGACTTTTAGTTCAGGGAAGCCACCAAAGAGAAGAAGGAGAGACATGACTACTGATGGCAGGGGAAAAATAGAGACTCAAACTCTGGCAGAGGCCACAGAAGAGAGACAGATGGATGTGAGACATTGTTTTGGAAATAAGGAGGAAGAAGTGGGAGGTGAGGAGGTCAGGAGGTATGAATCCTGAGAGAGGGAAGGTTGAACTAGGCAGGTGTTGAAGTCACAGGGAAGGAAGACACACACTGTGGGCTGGAGGAAGTGAGGGAAGCTCCAGAAGCCCATCTCAGAGCTGCCTCTCAGCTGGTGTCCTGCCATTGATTCTGCAAACTGTCCTTCTTGGTCACATTGTTTTTGTGTCCTGTGAAGCAGGCAGAGGGAGCTGAGCATCTCTCTGTTGCCCTAGCAAGTCATATCTCACAAGCCCAATCTTACCCAGCAGATAGTAGCCCAGAGGTTCAAGTTGCAGCCTGCGAAGGTTGCACAAATCTACCAGTCCTTCCTCCTATGGCCCTATCTCTTAAAACTGCATCAGAGTGGGACAGACGTGAGCCCACAGAAGAGAGTGAGGACCAAGGATGGACAGGAGGGGGAGCAAGTGGGTATGGATGAGAAATCAACCTGCACCTTGGTTACCTTGAGGGCTAAGCCTGTCCTTCCTGTTGCCCAAACCCCTCCCCCTTCTTAGTTCTGAGGACTATAGGAGGAGAGTGCATGCACTGTTCTAAGTAAAGAGCTACAGTGTGTTTCCATCTGCATTCAAATACCAATTGAGCAGAACTTCAAGGCCTTCTTTCTGTAAACCATTAAACCAATAAGAAATTTCTAACCAGGGTAGAATCACAGAGAAGTAAGAGGGTAGGGAGACAAGAGGATGAAGGAAGAGGGGGAGGTTGGTGGTAGAGCTCTGGTAAGAGCGGCTGCCAGCTGTCCAGGCTCCTGGCAGGCTCCTGGCTGGGATCAGTGGCCATGGAGAAGCATTCTTACAGGCTTCGCTAATGCACACACAGAAGGGGAGGAAGTGAAGTCCTGATTTGACCTAACCATGGGGCCCTCTCTAATCACTATTAAAAGCAGTCATTTCCACCCTCCCTGGTGGCACTGGAGTGCTGGAAAAGATTAACGGGAAGAAATTCAACTAAAACCAATTCTTCAACCTATTCATTTAGAATAGCCAAAGAGAAAAAAAGCCTGCAAAAGAACAAAAACTCTTGCCTTTATTTTTCTTCAAATTATTGAATCATTCTCTTTGTTCCCAGTGTTTTCTAAGAGTAATGTCTGACTCTGGGCCTACGATAAAAAATTCTCTAGACATTTGATGGAGGACAATCAGCCTGATGGGACCCAGCTTTTCTCACAGTGCCTGTGGGAAGTTGATAAGAATGCCAAGAAAAAATAAGTTTGGGAAGCACTGGGTTAGAAGGAATAAAACAGATTTCTTTACTATAAAGCTTTAAACATTTTAATATGCAATGGGACTCTTCAGAAGGGTGTGGAAGCTTGGGTTGATTTCCTACTTGACAACATTCTTCACTGCACCTCTTTGCCCAAAGAAGAAACAAACTCAGAAGAGCTGTTCCTTCTGTGATTTCCTCTTATGGCATCCTGAAACAAAGAAGGGTATGATTCATTGGATGGTCCCCAATTCACTGGGCCATAGCAGATCCTCTGGAATAAGTTTCCATGGTATGCTTCTGGAAGGCCTACAGAGGAAGGGGTGGGGAGGTGGCAATCAGAAGTGCAAGGTTCTACTTCAGGTTCTAAAAGCTACATGAGCTTCTGGGTCTCATTTTCAACTCTGAAAAAGATATGTTCACTAGGACAACGTAAGTCAAGTTTCTAGGGGCTGGAATATAGCTCAGTAGTAGAGCACTCACCCAGCGAGCAGGAGGCCCTGAGTTTAATCTTTAGAAATGCTTTTAAAAAATAAAAAGTCAAACATCTAATACTATTGCATAGCACATGTGATACATGGCCCCTATATGCCATAAACAGTCATATTTTTTAAATGAGGAAGGGAAATATTCCACTATCAAAATCTAGATTATGACAAAGAGTTCTCACCTCATACCCAATAATAGAACCCTCTCACCTCCATTCAGCCTAAAAAATAAATAAATATACCATAAATGTCCTAGGTGAGCACAGTCACGCCAGGGCCCACAGCCTCGGTTCCTCACTCTTCTGCTAAAGCAACCCAGGACTCAGCTGGGAGCTCCTTAGATGACCAGTGTCCCCCTGAAGGAGTTAATGGCTCCAGGGAACACTTCAATGAGAACTTCCACATGCGCCAGACACCCAGCCTGCCGCAGACTGGTGATCTCCAGTCTCCATGCTTAGGTAGATGCCAAGAGCATTGAGCTTTTTCTTGCCCAGAGCCCTGGCTGAGACTCAGAGCAGCTGGTAGACAGCTGACCTAGGGCTTCTCTCTCTTATCCACTGAGGCTTTTTTTTTTTTTTTTTGGTATAGATGCCCTACATCTTAGAAAAGGAATCCAGAACTTTCCCTGGAAATATTTCTACCAAGACAGGGAGGGGCTCAGAACCCACTGAAACTATAAGGTGCTGCTGACCTCACTCCTCCTGCCAGCAGAAAAAGACTAGGCCATTCTGGCTGTTTTCTCAGAAGAAAGGCTGAGAGAGCTGAAAGAGAACCAGAGTAGGCAGGGGGACCCAGCTAGATGACGCACCTCCTGTGGGCTGAGCACCAGCAGAGAGTGGGTAGGAGACAGGCATGGGACCACAGGAAGGAGAGAGGATATTTTCTTGACTTGGGGGCTGCCTAGGGATAAAATATCCCTTGGGCCACTTTAAACCTGACAGTTCTCTGGAACTGAACTATGAAAGTCCTAACTTTTGAGATGTTGCAATTACGGTGGTCACAATTCCTGGTATTGGTTTGGAAGAATGATTACTTGATGAGTGTGTCTGGAATGGCTTCCTGGAGGAGTGGCTTTTGAACCACGTTGTAGGTCTGTGCTTCTTATTTGCTGATGTGCACAGGAAGCACTGACGGCCTGCTTCAGCAGGGCTGGGGAAGGGCCTGTGATTCTGCATTCGAAACAAGCTCCCAGGTAATGCTGATACCTTGCATCAGCTATAAAAGATATAGCTAAGAGTTGCCCCATACAGGGGGTCAATCAGGAGGACATTCCTGACACCAGGCAAAAAGAGCAAAGGGGAAAATGAGATGTACCTTAGAGAGCAAGGTGTGTGGGGAAAGAGTAGAGGAGGCAGGGAAGATGAGGAGGACCTTGCCTGACAGGGGACAAGGGACACATGAGAAGGGCAGGGAGAGTGAACCACAAAGTTTAACTTTATCCTGTGGATCACAGCTATTCTCCGGGTGCATGTCCAGGCTCTATCAGAATCCTTGGGCACCAATTAAAGGCATGCTTCTGTTGGTCCCCACCCAGCAGAATATCAGATTTATTGGATATGGAAAGGGATTCAGAAATCTGCATTTTTTAAAACAATATTTTTTCTTTTTAAAAGACAGGTTCTTACTGTGTTACCCAGGCTGGCCTCAAACTCCTGGGCTCAAGCAATCCTTCTGCCTCAGCCTTCCGACTAGCTGGGACTAGAGGCATGTGCTACCAAAACCAGCAGAATCTGCATTTAAAAAACAATAATCTCTATTGATTTTATTTTTTTTTTATTCTAGAATTGGGCAACACTTTATTCCATGAAAAAGAATAAAGTACAAGAAATCTGTACTTTTAAGAAGCTCTCTACGTGATCCGCATGCAGTTTGGTAACCAGTGGTGGGAATTAACATATTTCAGACAGGGGGAAAGGCCAAGGTTAGATTAGCATATTGACAAATTCCCTGGAAAGCAGAGGAGGGTAGAAGGTTGGTGGAGGGGACAATGTGGCTATGTAGACCAGAGAAACCAAGGACTTGGACCAGAATTCTGGCAATAGAAATGAAGAGGAGAGTAACCCAAAAAATATCCACCAATGATTCATCCTCTCATTGCTCACTGGTGAACTACCAGTCAGGGGTATGTGAGGGCAAGAGAGGTGATGAGTGCAATTTTAGATCTGCCAAGTTTGGTGGACATCCAGGTAGGGAAGACCATTGGGCAAATGGCTATGAGAATCTGAAGATCAGAGGCAATGACCAGCTCTGGCTCTGGATTTTAGAGCCTGTGACCTAAAGTATCACATTAAACTTTGTGTTGCCAGCAGTAAGCATTTCAGATTTTCCCAGAAACCATTCCTAGGGGAAAATGGCGATTAGAGTCCTCCTTCTGCCAGGAGTAAATACTGTTACCAGCAGTGATGTTGATTGTCCCAAGTACAGAGGGCAGATGCTTCCTGGAGAAGCTTGAGCAATGGGGAACTTACATAAGTTCTCCCCTGAAGACTTGCAGGCCTCTAAGGTGGTGAGGGTAGCCTCCCAGTATCAGCTGAAAAGAACAGAGGACCTTATAACAGGATCTACAAATATCTCTTTCTGCTATGATTTGATCTTGTAATGTACATTTTCAGACTCCAAGAGCAAACTATGGCAAACATGCTAGTGTCAGCTTCTGGAACACTCCACCAGGTTGCAGTGACTGTCCCTACCCAGTTAACTGGAAAAGACAAACAAGGACTTGGATATCTATGCTGCCGTGCTGCATAACCATCTAAATAAACAAGGCTTAGTGGAAGAGCTGACACTGTTATATTTTAAAGGAGTAATAGAAGTTGGGTATGTGAAATAATGGAATGAGGGAGAAGAAGGATTCTAGGTAGAAGAAACAGCCCATGCCAGGCACAGGCTGATGGGATCAGGGAACAGAAAAATTAGGCATGGCTGGAGCAAAGGGCAGATGGGGGACAAGGACAGGAAAGAGATCTAACACATGGGAAGGCAGAGCCTGTCATGAAGGGCTCCCTGATATGCAAAGACAATGAATTTAAAATTATCTAGAAAACTCTAAAATGCCAGTTTAAGGAGGGGCACTAGCTCTGAGGTCTGAGTTTGGGTGAGGAATGTGCAGGAGTTTTGATCGTCCAGGCATGAAGGAGACTGAACCAAGACAAAACAGGCTCAATCCTCACGACTGCCTGCTGGTCCATTTCCCAAATTTATCTCTGCTTTTCCTCCTCCTGGCAGCCAGCACCCAGAGCAAGCCACCATGTCCTCTGTCCTGGGCTCCTGCTGCCGCCCCCTGACAGGTCTTGCTATTTCCATACTTTTCTTCACAGCCTGTTGTCTATGAGGCAGCCAGAGGGACCTTTTAATAATGTAAGTTGTACTGTGTCCCTTGTCTGCTTGAAACCCTTCAGTGGCTTTCATGAGCTGGGCTGGGAGTATGGTCCAATCTTCTTCCCCTAGTTCACTTGATATGGCCCCTCCTGCCTGTCTACCCTCTTCCTAACCCTCCTGCTCTGTCTTTGTCTAAACCCCTAACATACACTCATTTCTAGTTCTTAAACATGCTCAGCTCATCCCCCTTCTAGAGCTTTTACTAGATCTTCCTCCTGCCTAGACCTTACACAGCTGGACATTTCTTGCCTTTTAGGATATTTAAATATCATTTTCTCAGAGAGATTTTCCCTGACAACTCCCTCAATCTATAGGTCATTTTCTGTCAAGTCATCCTGTTTCAATTCTCCGAGCAGCTCTTATTACCTAGTATTTTCCCGTTTTTGTATATTTAATGTCTCTCTCCTCTTTAGGAGATAATCTTCAAAATGGCCACCCTTACTTTCTCCTCTCACTGTACATTTACGTTACTCTACTTGTCAAGAAGCGAGGCTTATTTCTTCTTCCGCTGAATCTGGACTGGACTTACTATTTCTTATTACTTTCTCTGAATGACAGAATGAGGCAGAAAGGATGCTGGGTCTAACTTTTACCTGGGCTGTTCACTTTCGATTTTACTCTTGGAAACTAGCTACCATGTAACGAGTCTGACTACCTTAAGACCGCCATGTTGTAAGAAATTGCAGGCTTTCCATGGAGTCAGAGAGGACATGTTTAGGAGCATATAAAAGAGACATGAGTGATGGACCCATCAGCCCACACCAGCTATTTACTGCCTGTAGATGAGTGAATGACCCCAATGATGCCAATGACACAGTTCAGCAGAAGAGTTGCCTAACCTGGTCCTGACCCAATTCTAGAAGAGATTTTTGAAGCTTAATAAATTCTTATTATTTAAAGACACTAAGTTTTGGAGAGGTTCATTACACAGCAATAGGTCACTGCAACCTCCTCCCAATACAGTGAAGGTTTATGTGCGGTGCCAGGCACTGCTGGGCACACGTGTGGAGTCAATAGATATTTGCTGAATATGATTTTGTTGTTGTTGTTTTTGTTTTTTTGGTTTGTCTTGGGAATGAAATCCAGGGCCTCACACTTGCTAGGCAAGTGCTCTGTCACTAAGCTACACTCCTGGCTCTGAATGTGTGAATTCAGGGAAAATGGATTTGTCCATTGTCCATGGGTCTTTATAAACAAAAATGCTAAATGTCTTACAGTATTATTGCCGGAAACCAAGGAACTGAAGGGAATTGAAGTTAGGAAATGGGATTTGAGGCCAGGCACAATGGCACACACCTACAATCCCAGAGACTCAGGAGACTGAGGCAGGATGATCACAAGTTCAAGGGTAGTCTCAGAAATTTAGCAAAACCCTGCCTAGAAAAAATAAATAAATAAAAGGAGCTAGGGATATAACTCAGTGGTATAAATGTCCTGGGTTGAATCCCCTATACCAAAAGAAGAAAGAAAAGAAAAAGAGAGGGTGTGGTTTGGAGCTTAACATTTCAGTTCTGAGTTTTGAGAACGCATAAGACATAGTCACAGCTGAAGTGGTGGAGAGAGGAGGTCACTGAAGTTGAGGAGGTAAACAAATTTGAGGTTAGGATACTGGCTGAGACAAAAAAAATATTCAGCTTATCCAGGAAGATGGCAGGACTGGTGCTGGGGAGAGGTACTGGAAGGTTCTACCTGAGAGCCATGAGAGGGCATAGGACAGGTGGAATCCATGGAATTATCAAGCTTCAAAAAGGCAAAAAGGATTCAGTGAAGGATCTGTGGGAGCAGATAGAACAGGAAACTCAGGGGGAAAGAGGACAACCCAGCACCATCCTCAGCAATGGCTATCAGGTCACCTTCAGGGGCAGATGAATGAGGTGGGGCTTTCACAGCATTGCAGCCAAGCACAGATTAGGCTCCATTCTGGGCAGATGAGAAGCATACTCAGATGAGATCACCAGGAAGATTAACTGGCCTCTGATTTTGGCGGGCCCCGAAGGGTAAAACAAAACAAAACAAAAAAATGGTTTCCTTGCCAGCATATCCAGAAGATAGATAATGTTTGCTGTTGGCAGTGGAATCAGCAAACTGAGACCTTGGCTCAAGAGTCCAAATGAAACTATGGTGAAAGGATGCAGGCAGGGCTGTGGGTAAGCCCAAGTCAGTAAGCCCCCAAATGGCCTGAAGATGGTAGACGCTGAGCAGAGAGGGAGGAGCAGCAGGCTGAGTCCTGGGGTGAGAAAGAATGGGGCTCACCTGGACTGCTGTGTACCCCTAAACTTGTCCTCACAGGAAGGGTTGGCATGGCTGGTCAGAGTTAGCTATTTGGAACCAGTGCTCGGTCTGGAAAGGCAAGATGGTCTGAGTTGATTCTCTTCAAATTCTATGAAAAAATAAACTTAATAATGATCCTTTCATATTATAAAAAGTAGACACATTTAATGTTAAAAACTGTTTTCAAATCCCCAAAGCAGAAAGGCCTTCCCCTTCTGCCTCCCTCTACACACATAAAAAATGAGCATGGATAAGAAATAATCCTTAACATACTATTAAATTCTCATTTTAATAACCCAGTCACAGCTTTTGGGCTATTCTATTTCCTGCCTTGATATTCCAGTCCGAAGAAACCAAGCAGAGAACGGTGACAGAACTAGAACTAAACAATGGACTCCTTCAAGTCCTTGCAGTATATCATTCAAACTGAAAGGCATTTATTAAGCTCCAACCCATTAGTCAGGTCTCTCTCAGTTTCAAGTGAGTGAAACCAACATAAGCTGGCTTAGGCCAAGTAGGAAATTTATTGGTTCATATTTTAAAAGAACAAGAAGAGGAATGAAAGAAAGAACAGAAACAAATAGAAGATCAGCTCAATCAGATGTTGGCAGGAATCTCATCTCATCATTTCAGCCCTGCTTTTTTAGTATCAGTTTTTTCCCAGGCAGGGTTTCCCAACTGATGACCAAGTTAACAGCACAAGGAAAAAGTACCTCCTTTTTGAAGCAAAATTCTGAGGCATATTCTCATTGGTTATGCTTGAGTCACATGCCCATCCTTAAACCAATCATGGCCAGGAGGATGCAGTTCTCTCATTGGCCAGGTCAGATCACACATCCACACCTGGAATAGTGAGGTGATGTTAGTCCCAAGCAAGCTACATACATAGTTGGGTCCTCAAATAAAAGTTGCAGTTACCAGATAAAAGGGCATGGCATGCAGGGTAATTTCAAATAGGTGGCTAGACACAGCAGACTTCATGGACCTGCAACCATGGACCATGGGCCAGACTCATGGCCTGGCTCTTAGAAAGGATTAATACAGCTCTGTTTTGAAATTCTTAATACTTCTTAATAATTTAATATTTTTTAAAACATTTTTTAGTTGTAGGTGGATACAATACTTTTATTTTTTATTTTTATATGTGGTGCTGAGGTTCAAATCCAGTGCCTCAAGCACAGTAGGTGTGTGCTGTACCGCTGAGCCACAACCCCAGTCCCAATAATTTAAGTTTGTGAATTTTAAAGAATTTTTAAGCTTCAAAATTATTAGAATAATAATTAAAAGTAGGAGGCTTGCATTTTCATTTTTCAGTGGGCCCTACAAATTAGGTAGCTGATCTTGTGGTTACACTACTGTGTGCCTGGGAAGGATTCAAGAAACCCATGAAACAGTCCCCTCAGGGAGAAGAAACAAAGGACACTTTTGGGGAAAAGAACAAGTGATTTGTGCTGACTTAGGCCTGTAAGGAAGGAAAATGTACTCATTCATTCATTCTTTCTTTTGTTTATTCATTTAAAACTTTATTAAGGGGCTGGGCAACTACTATTGCCAGAGTATAGAGGAAAAAAATGACTGTCACAGTCCTAAGGAAGCCCCTACTCTGCTGGAGTGGGGGAAGGATCACAAGCACAGCAGAGTAAGGGTTGGGATGTAAAAAAACACCCATAGCTGTGGCGTGCAGGGCAGATACTGTGAGCAGTCCAGCCTGGAGATGGGATCCAGCCTGGAGGTGGGTATATGCTGTTGTCCTAAGAGTCAGGCATGTGCTTGATTGGTCAATAGAAGCCAATAGTTGCAAAGCCTGGTAAGCTTTTCCACCAGTAGAGATAGTTTCACAGTGCAGAAAAAAATCATGCCAGGTACTTCAGGCAGAAGCTTGTGTCTGAGCCATGATATGGACTGAATGAAACTTCTCAGGGTGTCAGCCCTAGCCACAAACTTAACCACTAGATAACCTTGGACATGAATATACCTGCAATACAGTGCCCTATTTAAGTGTCAAGAAAGGAGAAGTATCCCAGTGGCTCAGGAGGCTGAGGCAGAAGGATCACAAGTTCAAAACCAGTCTCAGCAACTTAGCAAGGCCCTAATCATCTTAGTAAGACCCTGTCTCTAAATAGAATATAAAAAAGTAACATGAAGAGAGAGTCTACAGAATGGGAGAAAATCTTTACTACATGTACCTGAGATAGAGCATTAATCTCCAGGATATGTAAAGAACTCAAAAAACTTAATAATAATAATAATAATAATAATAATAATAATACAAATAACTCAATCAATAAATGGGCTAAGAACTGAACAGACACTTCACAGAAGAAGAAATACAATTGATCAACAAATACATGGAAAAATGTTCAACCTCTTTAGCAATTAGAGAAATGAAAATCAAAACAGAAAGCAGTATGGAGATTTCTCAAAAAACTTGGAATGGAATCACCATTTGACCCAGCTATCTCACCTCTCAGTTTATACTCAAAGGACTTAAAATCATCATATTACAGTGATGCAGCCACATCAATGTTTATCGCAGTTCAACTCACAATAGCTAAACTATGGAACCAACCTAGGTGCCCTTCAACAGATGAATGGATAAAAAAAATGTGGTATATACAATGGAATATTACTCAGCCTTAAAGAAGAATGAAATTCTGGTATTTTCTGGTAAATGAATGGAGCTGGAGAATATCATGCTCAGTGAAATAAGCCAATCCCAAAAAACCAAAGGCTGAATGTTTTCTCTGATATACAGATGCTGATTCACAATGGGGCAGGGAGCTAGGGAAGAATAGAATTACTTTAGATTAGGTAGAGGGGAATGAAGGGAAGGGAAGGGGTATAGGGGTAGGAAAGATAATAGAATGAATCAGTAAACATTATTACTCTCTATATATAACTGTATAACCAGTGGGATTCTACGAATAAAAAAATATTATTAAAAAAAAGAGGCCAAGGATGTGGCACAGTGGTTAACTCCTGGGTTCAATCCTTGTAACCAAAAAAATAAATAAATAAATAAATAAAATAAAATAAAATAAGAAAGGGGAAGTAGCATCAAATCAATTGGGAGAAATTTACTTCTGATCCCTGGACTTTTTATTTATATGAACCATTTTCATGTTGTTTTCACAGTAGAATCATTTGTCCCCACACACTTTGTTTGTTTATAATGGGAGTTTGGGCAACAATTAACTCACACCCAGCGGTGTGGTTTTTTCCCCTAGTGTAATTGCAATTATTTTTTTCTTCATAGTTTCATCATGGGCTTAGCTTTTCATAAACTCAAATGGTTGCAATTAACTATAATAGATCATTACGCCACACATTATTAGGCAAAATTGGATTAATTAACCTCTTCTGGCCTCTCAGCTTGGGAGACAGAAAAAAACGAGGTCTAGTTCAAATACAGCATTTTGAAAATGTCAGCCATGACTCAGTGATAACTATTTATAAATATATATGCTGCATATCCACAGGGTGGTCAGTGTATTTTTACATGTAAGTATACAAAGACACTCTGTTGTTAACATGCATTCAAAGCAGGAGCCTTGAAAGGGCCATTATGGCTTGAACTATGAATATTTATTAAGAATAATATGCAAAATGGGGCTCTGTTTGAATGGACCAATTGAGGAGTATCAGAGCGCCAGGGCCGGGATGGCAGCGCCAGGGCCGGGATGGCGGATCCAGGAATGATAACAATGTTCCTAAAGGGACCTGGCCCTAGCTGGGGAGAGCCATGTGGTGTGTCAGTGACCTTGCCACTTCTGGTGGTGGTGTTTGCTCTGGAAACATTGACTTAGGGCTCCAGTGCGCCCTCCAGCCCCAGCTCCCCAGGTCCTGAGTCACAGATCCATGTGAAGGGTTTTCCCTGTGGAACTGAGCTCCAGGTAGCAAGTGGGGGTCCAGACCCGCGTCCCAACTGAGCCGCTTTCTTCTCTCTGGCCTGAGTAGGAAGCATTTCTTGAGTGGTTGACCCTCCCAGCCTCTGCCCTGTTTTCCTTGGGACATTCAGGCAGCAATGAGAATAACTTTTTAATTTCAAAAACATAAGAAGCCAGAAGATAGTGTATGCCATATAATTTTATTTATATAAAAATCAAAACAGGAAAAATTAATTTATATGTAGAGTTTTTGAGGGACAGCAGTGACAGAAAGGGGCCACAAAGTCCAAGCGAGGTGGCACACTCCTGTTATTCTAGCAGCTGGAGAGGTTAAGGCAGGATGATCATGAGTTCAAAGTCGGCCTCAGCAACTTAGCAAGGCCTAAGCAACTTAGCAAGACCCTGTTTTCAAATAAAATATCTTTAAAAGGGCTGGAGATGCAGCTCAGTGGTTAAGCAACCTGGGTTCAACCCCTGGTTCTAAAAAAAAATGTCAGGGAGGGCACAAAGGAGGCTTCTGGGGTATTCACAATGCTCTATTTCTTGATCTGGATGCTGTGTACAGAGGTGTATTCACTTTTTAAAAATTTACTGCACTATGCCTGTGTGACTTGTGCATTTTTCTACATGTTTAATATATATAAATAAAAATTATTCCAAAAAATACAGAGATAAGTGTCAGGGAATGTAAAAGAAATTAGACACAAAATAAAATAATAAAAAATGTTCCATTTAAACAAATTATTTTTTAATTAAGAATCAATCTTTGAAGCAAAAATAAGTCATGAAGAAAAAATTCCTAAATAAAATGCACTGAGGAATTTTCCACAATTAGGGGAAAAATAGGAAGCAGTTGAAAAATAAGTGTGGTGCAAACAATTAGCATTTTTCATTAATCAACATGATTCCAAAAAATAGTCCATATAATGCTTTGTAAACATTCACAGTCATTTCTACCAATTACTCTTTGGACTCATAATGAATAACAAAATAGTAACATTTAGTCTACCCCTCAAGCCCCTGTATAAGGTTCCTCTGAGAGCTGTACTTTCCTTCTCTGATTCCTTCAGTAGCTCCGCATTCTCCACTATGAATAGGAAAAGAATTTCCAAGTTGCATATTCAGAATTCTCTATCACATAAAACCCCCTGCCCTCAGAAGACCTGCTTTTTTAATAGGGCTAAGTAAAAAGTAGTAGTAGTAGTAGTAGTAGTAGTAGTAGTAGTAGTAGTAGTAATAGCAGTAGTAGTACTAGTGGTGGTGGTAGTAGTGGTAGTGGTTTAAACATTAGATGTTGATCTGGCCCAATCACTTTCTCTAACCTCATATATTTCTAAACTCACCTTCATTCCTTCTGCTCTAATAACACTCACAGCTAAGGCCTTACCTCAGGGACTTTGCATCTACTTTCCTTCTGCCCAAAATGTTCTTTCCTAGATAACCACATGACATCCTCATCCTCCTCAGGTCTTCAAGTTACCTTCTCAGTGACATCTATCTCAATCACCTAATGTAAAATGGCATTCATCACTAGAATTCACGAGCACAGGGTCTTTTAGCAGTTTTATTTTTGCTGTACCAATGCCTGAAACAGTACCTAGTACAGAAGAGGTACTCAATCTTTGTAGTATTACACTGAACAACTAAATGAATAAATGAGTACAAGTTCCACAATCCTTCTTCCCTTGAGGCAGGCAGCAGCAGTTCAATTTTAAAAATGAGTAAACTGAGCTTTAAGAGATTAAGTACAATGTCCAAAGTCACAAAGAGATACAGATTAATAATATTGAAACCGATAGCACCCAGCTCTGAGGGCTTTCCCAATTCTCCTACAGTTTAAGCAGGCTTATGCTCATGGAGGAAGAACCTAAGAGGGGGGATTTTCTCCCATCTGTGGTACTGAAGAAGGGTTTTTGTTGTTGTTGTTGTTGTTTTCCCTATCTTAACCCACTAAGAAGAGAGTATCAGATTAACTACTGCAAAGCTCCTAGCAATGTTTATCTTCCTACAGATTTCCTTAATACCTGGATTTTTAGAAGTCTACAACAAAGTTATTATTTAGCAACTCAAAAAACAATGAATGACCTTACATGAGCTCCACAATGTTTTCATAAAAGTTCCTAGAGTGAACACAAGAGGCAGCTGGTTACTCAATTACTGTTCTAATTAAGATTCTGTTTGATAAGCAGATAAGGATTTAGAAACCCATTAAATTTGATAAATTGAACTTGTCAATTATTCTTGAGGCTTTCGTAGAAACATTTACAAGAATGTTAAAATCATTGTTTCATAATCTGTATATTAAACATCCTCATGCAAATATTTTGTTCACAAAATAGTTAAAGTTATAAAATCTCCTATTTGTATTTTCCCAGACTTCTTAATTAAAGAAATGGCAAATTCTAATGCCCTTCTCCTTAGAACAAAAAATCTATTAGAAATTCTGCACATAAGAAATACCAGAATTTTGTAAAACTGTGTTTTAGTAAAATCTCTACTTTATCATTTTCACATGTAACACTCCTGACTGTTACCAAATGTATTGTTTTTGAAAGATTAAACAGTGATAAAACTGTCTCACAGAATTGTCAACTCTTAATTTCCTCAAACTGTATAGTCTGTGGCAGGCCTATATCAGAGTCACACGACTGAAGTACACATCAAAGGCACAGATTCCACACCCCAAATTCAGCAGAAAGTTAGAGGGAAGGGAACAATTTCATTTTTAACAGGTTTCCTGCATGATTAACACATAAACTGCAGACTGATATACTAGCCTACCTGACAGCCATCATAGGACTATAGTGAAAAATGAAAATGGAACTCTCTAAAGAACATACCCCAGTGATAGTCTGTTTCAACTGTTCTATGAAAGGTGGGCAGTAAACACCTTCCACCAAATAAAAATTAAGGAATTCATCTATAGTTGTATAATTGACTTGGTCTAAAAAGTCTAAAACCGCTTTTCCTCTACCATCCTCCACAGAGGCTACTTCTGTCCAGAGTGGACAGAAGGCTGAAAGAAGGTAGGCTCCTCCCTGGGCCCAGATATCAGGATAAGATCAGGAAAGGGGTCTCGGTTATTAAGTAGGATATGCCAACAGAACTGAATCCTTTTTATATGTAACATGCCTCTGTTGCCAAATATATTGTTTTAAAAATTTAAATGGTGATAAAACTCTCAATAAGTATGGAGCCCACACTACAAGAGAACTTCAGATCTATAATATATTTTAATTTCAAAATGGACATAAAATTGGTGATTTTTCAGTATCAAAAAACAGACCAGCTTCAGAGATGCCTAGCCAAGGTTCAACTGTGAACAAATATCAGTTGACACATTTTATGATTTGTGATGACTTTAGAAACTAATATTTATAGATAAAAAGAGACTTATTAAAGGCTCACAGTCTACTCTGGAAAAATTCACAAGGCCTCTTCTGACAGCCCACTTATTGATAATGATAATCCTGACTGAGTTCCAAGCTTCCTGGCTGAGTAATTTGCTCTCTCCTCTGAAGGCAGAATGAAACAGACTTCTTGATTAAGAGACACACACTGTAACATGGTTGTAATATCTCTATACTAGAATTAGTATGAAATTCATTAAGTTTATAAGTGCTCACAGTACAGAACTATGACCACTTTATTATAAGACTAATGGCATTATGTGAAATTATAATAAGTACTAGAACAAAAATACCAGAATAACCCCATAACATCAGCAACCATAAAGTGAAAAATTCTTTAAAAGATACAAAAATAAAACATATACAAAATAATATGGACAAATTAATATCAAATATATCTGATACAGTAATAGAAGAAATGGGCTACACCCATTACTAAGAGAAAATTAGTAGCCAGGCATGGTGGTGCACACTGTAATCCCACCAACTTTGCAGGCTGAAGCAAGAGGATCCTAAGTTTGAAGGCAAGTCTCTGCAACTTAATGAGACTGTGTCTCAATAAATAAATAGGCAGATAGATACATAGATAGATAGATAAACAGATAAATGGCTGGAGGCATGGCTCAGTGATAGAGGGCCTCAGGGTTCAATCCCCAATGGCCAATAAATAAATAAATATTAACCTTGAAATGGATTACATAAAAAATTCTTGTGCTATAAACAGGAACATACCTCACAATAAAGTAACTCAGAAAGATTTAAAATAAAAAATGGCTGAAAAATGCCTGTATAAACTAGGCAAGTGCAAATAAAAAGAAAGCATAAGCCCAGATTTCATCATCAGAAAGATAAAATTCAGAACAAAAAGTATTCAAAAGGGACAAGCTAGAAGAAAAACTGTTTACCTTATATCTTTTTAAAACTGCTTTGTTTTTAAAATCTGAGAATACACAATTTATTCAAAAAATGAAATTGATTACTAAAAGAGAGAATTAAAAAGTAAAGCATAGATTACAGAATTTATGCAGCTGCTCAGAAAAGATATTTTTCCTTTCCCTGGGCTTGAACCTGAAAGTGTGGAGTACAGCAGCTGGTGCCATCCTGCCATATGATTTCACTCATATGAGCCAATAAATTCATTTTTAACTTAAAACAATTTCAGTAAGGGCTCATTTGAAATTACAGAGTTTTCTTTTCTTTTTCTTTTTGACAGGGCTGGGGTTCAAACTGAGGGCCTTATACATCATAGACAAGCACTCTACCACTGAATGTTTGAGGTTCAGGTGGTACGTCTTCTTCAGAAAAACCTAACCAGAAAACAGAGTACATGTCAGAGATACTGCAGAACTGAAGGATTCCCCTTCCATCAAGCAGAGGGAAAAAAAGAGTTCTCAAACTTTGAAGATAAGGGAAAGGGAAGGAGAAAAAAAAACTTGAAGGGGAAGGTTTCCTTCCTGTCTTCAAGAACTTCAAGAAAAGCTTCTTCCTTGATCTTGGAAATCTTAAGGATAGAATTGCCTTGAAAAAGATTTTTAAACCCTATCCTTTTTTTTTCAGTTTTAGGTTATAGATGGACACAATACCTTTATTTTATTTATTTATGTGGTACTGAGGATCAAACCCAGCGAGCACTCCATGCATGCAAGGCAAGCACACTACCACTGAGCCACAACCCCAGCCCAACCCCATCCTTCTTTATCTGTCAGTTCATCACAATCCCAAATCTTTCACCAGCCACCTACACATACCATACCCCCAGCACCATGCACCTCTCAGCCACTTTCTTAGAAGAATAACCACACGCAAGGCTCCGTGTTGCTCTCTCCTGTACATGCAGGCTTTTTCCTTTTGGTACTGGGGACTGAACCTAGGAGTACTTTACCACTGACCTATATCTCCAGTTCTTTTTATTTTTCATTTTGAGACAAGGTCTCATTAAATTGTCCAGGCTGGCTTCAAAATTGTGATCCTCCTGCTTCAGTCTCCTCAGTGGGTACTGTACCCACTGTTTTCAGTACAGTACCCACCCCACCCCACCCCCCCAGAAAATTTACTAACAGAAAAAGAGGGCTGGAGGGAGGCAGAGAGGGAGGGAGGGACAAAGAGAGAAAGAGAAAGAGAAAGAGATAAACTGGAATGTGCATGGTAAAAAAAAAAGAAATTTCAAGAAACAATACCAAAATTATGTTAATTGTGCTATAAAACTACTCCTTTGAAATTTCCAGAATCAGAGGAGACAGGAGGGAATAGTCATTTCCTTGTTCTTCCTGAGAGGCTATATAACCAAGCATGCTGCAGAGCCAAGAAGTCTGGATCAAATCCCAGTTCTGCCATTTAATGATTATATAATCCTAGACAAGTCACTTAACACCTCTGCACTTCAGTTTTCTCATCTGTAAAATCTGCTTTAAGATAACATGGGGAGGAAAAAAATAACATGGGTAGAAAAAAGATAACATGGGCTTCTCTCTCCAGAGTATGAGGATTAACTCAGTCAATAAATATAAAGCCTTTAAGTAAATAAATATAAATTCTTGGCTAATACTCAGTATCAGCAATTGCTGTCATTGTTACTATTTATTGTCATTTAAGAACAAGACTTGGGAGTAGTTAGTCATGTGATCAATGGGAAAAAAGGGAGAGGGTTATAGAATATTTGTAATTGGGCAGGACAAGCACAAGGTAAAGAAAACACCAGCAAGCAGGAATATTCTCAGTAGCACCCTTTTCTCTCCAAAAGGAACAGAAGAAAAAGGCTAGGAAAAGTTGCTCATCTGTGATTTCAGAAACTATACTGTCTGTCCCCAAAATACCACCTATTTCTAATGTTTAAAATGCCTTGAAACAGGTACAAAACATTTTCACAGGTTCAAAAGCATTTTCTTTTTACAAGGAGAAACAAAAGTAGTTATTCAAAAGTCATTTCAGTATCATTTCTTACATATGAGAAAACCGAAGGTACAGAAAGGCTTATCTATATTAGGGCTATTTTTAAAGTTTAACATAAGAAAATTAATGATAAGAGTTGTTAAACTCTAATATTGGTTACTTAAGATTGTACCAGTTTATGATATTTATGTGCTTTCCCAAATGTATCACAAATTCCATTAGCTTGTTTATATACACACACTTCTAAGTCGTCTTCTTCTTCATCATCATCATCACCATCATCTATTTTATATTCATCTCCAGTTGGACCCATAAGGGAGAAATTGGCATGGTGGGACCTATCCCATAGTACAGTTCTAATATGTAATAAATAATTTCTAAAACAAACAAGGAAAACCCAAAGAAAACTTTTTAAAATGGCATTCTAAAAAGTCAATGTCTAAAATATGCACTACAGGAACATAAAATTTTAGGCTACTTTTCAAAGTCAAATTCAAACTAAAGCCTTTGAAGGTGGGTAAAACAGTCTTCTTTATAAATGGTATGGACACTATTGGTAACTGCTGAGGGCCATTGCCAAGTAGGAATGACGCATCGAAATTTCCTTGCCAGCGTACCCCATGTTAAATTTGCTGTGTCATTGCATGTGTCTTTGAGAAAGGTGACCCTGCTCAAGGACCAGGGTGGATCCAGGTTTAAGGTGTATCCTGCAGGTTTTAGGAAGTATCCAGGTTTAGGATAATTTGGGTTTAAGGCGTTCCTGGTTTAAGACAATCTGGGTTTTAGGGAAGTTCCAGGTTGAAGGTTATTCCTGCTGGGAATGGGGCATTCCTGCTGCCTGAGTTCCCATTGAGTTCTCTGTGGAATTCAGAAAGTATTTGGGACGTGAATTGGGCAAGGCAGAACAGGGATTTCCCCAGAACGTGTGTAGAGGCCGGTGTGAATTCGGGAATAAAGAATTGCTGTTTGAATCTACAAGGTGTGTGGTGGCTCCTGATTCAGTGCCCAGCCAAGACTGCAGCAGGTAACTGTATAAAAAAAAATGAACCTCAACCCTCTTTCTCATATCATGATGCTCAAAAATGAAGTCAAAACATATAATGGTCTAAATGTAAAAGTATAAACTAAAAAAAGAAAAAAAAATTCTAGAAGAAAATATAAAAGAGGAGCTGAAGTTGTGGCTCAGTAGTAGAGCACTTGCCTAGGATATGTGCGGCACTGGGTTCCATCCTCAGCACCACATAAAAATAAATAAATAAATAAATAAATAAAGTATTGTGTCCATCTATAACTAAAAAAATACTTTAAAAAATAGAAAATCTTCATGATCTTATTGGAAGCAAAGTTTTCTTAGGATACAAAAAGCACTAACTATAAAAAAAAGAATTGATATATTTAACTGAATCAAAATTAAAACCTTCTGTTCTTCCAAGAACATAATAAAAAAGTTAAAAGGCAAGCACCAGACTGAGAAAATATCCATAATACATGTATTTAACAGAGTGCTTTTATTCAGAATGTATTAAGGTTTCAGTAACACAACACAGCAATCTAAGTCTTAAAATGAGCAAAGAAGACACATGAATGAATAGCCAATTAGCTCATGAATATATCACTGGTCATCTAGAAAAAGCAAATTAAAACCAAAATGTGATACTATTATATATTTATTGGAATGGCTAAACTTAAAAAGACCAGCAATAGCAAGAGATGACAAGGAGGTGGAGCAACTACAACTCTCACACCTGGCAGAGGAAGGGTAAACTGAGGGACTACTTTGAAAAATAATTTGGCTGTTTCCTATTTAATTAAATACCACAATCCAGCAATTCCACTTTTAGATCTTTGCCCCAAATAAATCATATGTCCATGTAAAGAATAATGCAAGGGTGTTCTTAGCAGCTTTATTGAAAATAGCCAAAAGCTAGAAACAAATTGGCAAGTGAATGGATGAACAAATTTTGGTATATTTGTAAAATGCAATACTACTGAACAATAAAAATGAACATATGTCCCATACCCTTTACAACATGGATGAACCTGATAGGAATTATGCCAAGTGAAAGTAGCAGGACACAATAGAGTACATGTTTTAATGATTCCATTAACATGAAATTCTATAACAGTGAACTGTCCTCTAGTGACAGAAATCAGATCTGTAGCTGCTTTTTGTACAAGGTGGTGTGGGGAGAAAACAAGTGCAAAGCAGCACAGAGAATGTGGGGAAAGATGGAAATGTCCTGGATCTTAATTGGGGTGGTAGTTTTACTGATGGGTTATATGTGATAAACTGATTGACTCATACTTAAATGGTGTAAATTTTATTGCATGTAAATTATACCTAATTAAAGTTGATTAAAATAAAGCTTTGAAATTTGCTATATTTAATTTATAGGTAGACTTTCTATTTTTAAAAAACATAAAAAATAACACGAGAAAATTCCTAGGCAAATAGGTATTCCAAATACTTCTGAATAGGATTATTATTCCAGTATTTATTGAGCAAAAAGTAATGGTTAGTAGTAGCTCTCACTCTGAAGAAAAATACTTAACTTCAAAAAGGACATTCCCTACTCATATGCTTTGAAATTATGATAGTTAACTATTTATGAATGTCTACTACATGTATTTGTATGTGATACAATTTAAATTTTTAAAAATTTGTTTTTTCTCCCAGCAGTTCAATTTTTTTTTCAATAGCAAAATCACAAAATCATATGTGACATTATATTTACCTTTGAGAAAAAGTAAAAAACAAAATCCCAGACTTTTCTGAAAACTCTACAGTCTTTCATAATCCTGAAGGGAACTATCAACATTAAAACATTCTCAGATCAGTGGAAATCCATCCGAAAATCCATGAAGATTTCTTTCATGCATGATTAAAAGCATTTTCTCAGTAAGACACAAAATCAAGACCACTTCACTCAGATTATGTGTCTCAAGTTCACAAGTTCATTAACAAGCTCATGACTGCTTCAAACAGCCTAAAATAACAAAATTCTCTTTTTATTAGTGCATTTTGATTATATAGAACAACGGGCTTCCTTGTGCCACATTTGTACATAGAAATAAACATTCTGATATAATCTTTCTAAACTAATATTTTTCTCTAGAAATACTAATTCTGATATTATCCCAAGAAAGAGCTTCTTAAAGAAAAAAAATCAATAGATTGTCTGGAATTCATAGTATAATGAATTAAAAAAAAAAAAAAACAAAGAACACATTAGCAAATTGATGTTCCTCCAAGATGACTGGAAAGGGTAATACGGACATGGAAGACAATGTGAAGAGACATAGAAGAAGGCTGTCACCTTACAAGCTAAGGAGACAGGCCCAGAACCAATTCTTCCTTCACAGCTCTCAGGAAGAATGAACACTGCTAACCACCTTCATTTTGGCTTCTGCCCTCCAGATGTGTGAAACAATTTCGGTTAACCCACCTACTTGGTATTATTTTGTTACAACAGCCCTACCAAATTAATACACCCTACTAGAAAGGTCAATATCTACTAAGTAATCACAAGCACATCACTACAAGATCAAGCACATTGGGAGGAGTGCGATGATAACATGTACTAATTTTGAGAGTGTGAATATTTTTACAATGGCTGATTTCAAGCTATCAATATTTCAACAATCTGATATAAAATTCCTGAAAATACAATAATCAGCTTTTACAAGCTACTATAAACTACCTCCATCACAAACCAAACACTCATGTCTTATCAGGAGGCTGAGGCAGGAGGATCTCAAGTGCAGGGCCACCCTGGGCAACTAAGTAAGACCCTGCCTCAAAATTGAAAACAAAAAAGGATGGGGATGCAACTCAGTGGCTGAATGCTTGCCTATTATGTACAAGGCTGCATTCAATCCCCAGTACTGCAAAAGAACAATGATTAACACAGAAAATAATCATGCCTTGCTATCTTTTACTATCTACAGATGATTCCAATGTGCAGGCAAAGTTAGAACCATAGCTGGACATTTTTGGGCAAAATCATGAAAGCAATGACTATTAGAATACAGAATATTTTAAGAAATAAAAATAGCAAAAACCTGGAACAACCACGTGAGACTAGCTTAAGAATGATAGAAAAACAAGTGATGAAAGCAGGAGGTAACATTTACTGAACACTTAACAAGTTTCCAGGCATTGTTCTCAGCCTATTGTGTGTATTAAGCCACTTAATGGTTACTGCAACTCTATGAAATAATTACACACCTGCTTTTGAATAAGGAAACCAAAGTATGGGGAGGTTAAGATTTACAACAAATAAGTAAGGAGAGTAGGATCCAAGTCCAAGCTATCTACCCCAGCCTCTGTACTCAGAACCACTGTTTTGTGCTGCTACTGACTATACATGATACTTGTAGAATACAACAATTAGTCTAGTGTAGCTAGAGCCCAGAGTGAGAGGAATCAGATCAGGCTGGAGAAAGCATGCAGTACTTGTGGCCTCAGGTGTATGCTAACTTTATACCAGTTTGCAAGTTAAACTTGAAAAGTGAATCATTTTAGCCTTTTTGCACAACTTTTTACTTAAATGCATCAAATCAAAATAAAATTTGAAAAAAAAAAGAAAACCTAGAGGTCTGCAAATGAAGTTCTCTCTGGAAAACAAAAATCACCAACAACTTTTTTTACCTTATTTCTAAATCCTAATTTTTACCTTTAAAGACTTTTACAAGTAAAAGCAACTGTAATCACACAGGAGCAATCAGCAGCAGCCTAGAGTCTCTGAGAACAAAAGCAGGAAAATCATACCAGTTCCTAAGCCACAGATAGTCTGGAAGATGAGACTGCACCAATTAAACACCTGGAGCCCAGGCTACACCCAGTACAAGAAGCTTAAGTTTTCCCCTTCTGAGGTTTCAAGACAGAAACCCACAAACACTTCACATCACCATGGTCCCGGAGGACCCTGTGGGGGAGACTTCTGAAAAATCTAGCATTCTTTTCTACATTCAACCAGTACACCTCAGGAACTGTACTTCCAAAAAAAAAGTCAGTCTTTATATCTGCACAGAATATTGTGATATATCAGCATTTTGACAAAGCTACACGGGATAATGAAAGCAGTAAGCAAAACACACATCCCTGAAGTAAAATCTTTACATTGTTAGTACAGAGGCAAGTATGTTAGCAGGTAGCTTCTCTCCTCCTAGAAGCACATATTTCAATGTGTAAGAACCTTGGAATTGACCTAAGGAATCCCTTACCTTTGGAGCTCCAGGAAAATGACAGAATATGAAAAGAGGCTAAGCTATGTGTCACTCTGTGGGAATAAGCAAGTAGGAGAGAGGCAATCCACAGACCAGGCTATTCTCTAAAAGGCAGAAGAAATAGGATTTTATTCTGTATGGGAAGGTAATCTCTTACTCAATTTAATCACCCACAAGTAAATGTGTAATATCAAAGGCTGATACATAAGAGTTACATAAAAGACAGTAAAGTATACTTACCTACGAGGTAATTTATATATACATAAATGATACCTAACTTAGTAACCAGAAATTGCTCAAACTAATATTCATTTTATCAAGGACTTCCCAAATGCCCAATATTTCAGTCAGAACTAAAACTCATATTTATATTCCTATTGGCAAGAAAAATTATGTCTGTTTAAATAGTATTCAACACCAGTCATCTTTCAACCAGTTTTTCAAAATGTAGTAGAAGAAACAGGACCCCTAAGGAAGAGAAGTAGTGATGTGACTTAATTGCAGTAAATAGCTAACAATTAACAAAAAGTTCTTCAAACCCAGGACTCATATTATAAATATAAAAGATTTTACATCATTACCTAGTGCCTATACCTATTGCTAGTGTTTTACTCCTATTCTCCTGTAACAAATAACCATAAAGTAAGTGGCTTAAAGCAACACAGATTTATTACCTTGTAAGACAATAAATTCTGTAGGTCAGAATTCCAACACCAATCTCACCAGGATAATCTCAAGGTATACCATTCTGAAGACTCTAGGAGAATTTATTTTCAGCTTCCACAGCAGCCTGCATCCTGGACTTTACTTCTCGCACCTTCCTCCATTTTCAAAGCCAGTGTGGGCAAGTAAGATAGATACATCACTTTGACCTCATCCACCTGCTGCTCCATATCTAAAGGACTCTTGTTTAAATGGGCTCACCTGGATAAACCAGGATTACCTCCCTTTCTTAAGGTCAGCTGATTAGCATCCAAAATTCCAAATGCAATCTTAATTTCCCTCTGCCCCGTAACCTAACAAAGTCACACACTCCAGGAATTAGGAAGTAGCTAACTTTAGGGTTATTTTTCTGCTCACCAGATACATGGATAGATAATTCTACTTCACCTCTCCTCTTTCCTCATTTATAAAATACACATACTAGTAACCATCTCAAAGGGTTGTTATAAAAATTACATGAATTAATATCAGTACTAGTCACATAATGTATGAGCTATTTTATACCAATCATTTCACCTAAAAACTTTTTTTCTTATTGTGGAGTGTAACTTCCAAAAATCTGTCTAATTCAGTATTACTTTTTGTCTAATTAGTAGGTGTAAACCACGTGCAGACACTGAGCAACTACAAAGTCACTAGTCAGAACTGAGATATGTTAGAAGTGTAATACATATACTGCAGTTTGAAAACTTAGCATGTAAAATAATTACATGTGGAAATGATAACACTTGTGCTGTATTCAACAAAATATATTTATTAAATTAATTTTACCTGTTTCATTTTTTACTTTGTGTAAAAAAAAGAAATATGTGCTAGGGAATATAATTTCACACTAAGCATGCCTTTCACACTAAGCATGCACTCTACCATTGAGCTATACTCCCAACCTCTTTTTTTATTTTATATTGGCCAAATTATATTGTTATATTGTACACATAAATAATATGTAATGATAATCCCACCATTATGTGCAACTGCAGTTCACAAATAACAAAATAAAACAAAAAAGCCTGTGAACTACTTCCTTCTAAAATCTCAACAGTTGATAAAATTAAGTAGTGAAAATGGTACCTATATTCTTAACTCCCCTACTTTAGACTGGGATTGGGTCATGTAAGTATGGAGGCTGAGAAATTCCAGGATTTGCAGTTGACAAGATGGAAACCAAGGAGAGCCAAAGTGCAGTTCCCAGTCCAAGTCTAGGGCCTGAAAACCAGGAGAGCTGATGGTATAAGTTATAGTCTAAAAGATGGCAGGCTGGAGATCCAAGACGAGCTGATCTTTCAGTCTGAGTCTGAAGGCCAGATAAGACCAATGTCTCAGTTCAGGTGGCCAGGAAGCACTTCCCTTAGCTAGCCCTTTTTGTTTATTCAGTTCTTCAATTGATTGTACAAGGGCCATCATATTAGATAGAGGAATCTTTTATTCAGTTTACTGATTTAAATGTTAATGTCATCTAGAAACACCCTCACAGATACACCCAGAATTATATTTGGCCAAATGTCTGGGCACCCTTTTGTCTAGTCATTTTATGTGTAAAATCAACCATCACAGTCACCAAAGTATACCCCATTTTCTATAATTGATGTATCATATCTTGAACACATAACCATGCAAGAAATCAAGCCTCTTGTCTTGATGCCAAGTTTTTCAAGAGGAAATAACTAGCTCCACGATCCATCTCCTCTGCTCAACATTTTTAGTTTCCTTTTCTTTCTTCAATATGGCTGAAGGCATCTATTCTAAATGAGCTTGACTTTGATCAGCCATGGAGTACTCACTAACCCATATTAATTATGAAGAACTGGACCTCTGGAAGTAAACTGCTAGGGTCCAAACACCATCTCTAACCAACCTCTCTTCTTACCTTTTTAATGTAACTACCAGAAAATTTTAAATTATACATGTGGCTCACATTTGTGGAATACATTATAATTTTAGTGAACAGTGCTGCTCTAGACAAATTTACTCTCTACTTCTGTGGTCTTAGTATTTAGTTTAGTTCCTTAGTATTTAGTTTAGTTTAGGGAACTAAACTATATCAATCTGCTTTGTGCTGGAGCAATCTGTATTCATGTTGTCTCTCCAAATGGATTGGGAGCCCTCACTAGCCAACCGTCATGGACCTTTAAATAACAGTAAGATTCATGGTAAATTTACAATGAACATTTGTGGAGCTTATTAAAAGTAAAGGAAAATATTAACTGCTAATGTGCTGTCTGAATACATTATTTGATCTACTATAAACCAAAATATCCAAAAGTCAATTTGTCCTTTTGGAAGCAATTTTTTCTTGGGTAAAAGTCAGGATTGGGATATACAGCAAATGGGGGTGAGGGGAATTTCATGAAAAAATACTCAAGCTTAGCAAGCCCACATGTAACCCCAGTGACTAGGGAGGCTGAAACAGGAGGATTCCAAGTTTAAAACCAGCCTCAGCAACTCAGCAAGGCCCTAAGCAACTCAGTAAGACCCTGACTCAAAATTGAAAATAAAATAAAAAGGATCTGGGGATGTAGCTCAGAAGTAAAGTGCCCCTGGGTTAAATCCTCAGTACCAAAAAGAAAAAAAACAAACAAATAAAAAAAAAACCCTCAGGCTTATTACATACAATGTATTCAAATATCATCAACTCTATAATATCCTATTTCATTTTTTAAGTGGTAACTACAACCCACAAAATTGTTCCATAATCCACTAATGATGTGTGACCAAGTTGGAAAAGCACTGCCCTAATGTTTCAGGAGCAGACTTTCCTGGCTAGAGACAATCCATCTTAAAGATCTACAGGTCACTTAGCACTCCTCTGTTCTTGTATCTCCCAACAGGAGGGACCAACCCTGGGGCCAGCCATGGCCCTGTGTGGCCATCAGAGAAGGCATGCAGACCCACTTACCATGCAGTCTTCTCAACCAGCCTTCATACTAGGATTGGGGACAATGGAGGACACCACACACAGTGTTCCAGGATCCATGTCCACTCCCATGAGGTACAAAGCCCAGCTCTGCCTGGCCAAGAAGAGTTGGTCAGAGCTGAAGGTACACAGGAAGAAAGAGTTCATGCTGTTGTTCAGAGAAAGACTCTAGGAACTTGCACTAGATTATTCTGGCAAACCTGAGAAAATATCATCAACTTCAGAGTTATGTATGTTAAGTCAAACTAGAGAAAGATAATATCAAATACCAGGCTTGATCCTCTTGCCCAAGGATCAAGCCTTGGGCAAGAGGCTATAAAGTATTCACACACACACACACACACACACACACACACACAGACACAGCATGGGAGTAGGAAGAAATTCCCAGCCTGAAAACAAGAGAGAATAATCTCAGAGTAATGAGGGGCAAATAGTAGAAATTAGTAAGAAATCTCCTTTCAGCAGGGAGGTTTGATAGGAAGGAGTCACTAAAAAGACTGATAGACAAGGCTAAGTCCACAAAGATAAGCAGGCACAGAGGAGCTCTGAAGCAAGTCTTTCACTTAAGACAAAGGAACAGGAAGCTTTGCTAGAAGGAAACAGAGGGAAAGGAATCTCTCTGAGCAATAAAAAAGAAATAGGAAAAAAAGTTAGAAATACTGACATCCTGAGGACAGCTGGTAACTGCATTAAGAGTTCAATTACAGGGGGATTTCTACCCTTTTATATGGATATCAGGTTATATCCTAATGAGGGTAGAAGGTCAACTCTTCCTGGAGGATCTAGTAAGCTTTGCCACTTACTCCCTACATGATCTTATAACTCTGAAAGAGGATTAACACTTCAGTATTTCTGCACCTCACTGTAAAATGAGGATAACTACATTTGCTTCACAGGCTTGTGTAAGAGTTACTAAAACCAGAAACAGTGTAACTGGAATATGGTAGGGAATCCATCTTTCCCTTCATCTCCTGAAATCACTTTTCTTCCTTCAGCCCCACCTTGCAATTCATAGTTTCCCCATCTTCACCTGAAATGATAGAAACTACTTTGATATTTAGTGTAGAAATTTTTGTTTTTATCAGTGCATGATAATTGTGCTCACTGTGATATATTCATATATGCACATAACATGATTTGTTCCAATTCATTCCCCAACATATTCTCTTGCCTCCCTTCCTCCTTCTCGCTAATGTAGGACTTTTTTGCTGCTAACATAAATGATTTAAAAGTACTCCCCTCTTCCCTCAGTACTGGAGACAGAACCCAGGGGAACTCTACCACTAAGCTATATCCCCAATCTTTTTTTTATTTTTTATTTTGAAACAGGGCCTAATTAACTTGCTGCCCTTGAACTTGTAATCCTCCTGCCTCAACCTCCCAGGCTCTGAGATTACAGGCCTGCACCACCATGCCTGGCTGAATGATGACTAATTTTTAAAACTATTTTTTGCAAATTAAATATAAATAAAACTCTCTACAGTAGACTGGAAAGGCATACTTTCAGGATATTAAGATTTACAACACAAACCTCTGAGAAAAACCTTAAGGGACAAAGTGCTTTGGTTAGTGAGGAGACTGTGCAATTAAATTTTCAACCCTAAATGAACAGGTGCATTTACAAAAGTCCGGTAGAATTAGTAAAGCAAATGCTATACACCTCATACAATTGCTTCTGAAATTTCTGTTCAAGCAGAGTGAACACCCCCACCCCCCGCCCCTCAGAGCTCTCTGTAGTAATCAGTAAAATCATTTCCTGGAGGCTCCTCAAATGCTGTTTCTTCCTATTCAACTCCTGTCAATAAATGTACTGCCTATATACCCCATTTATTCTTTTCAAGTAGATATATTACTAAGAAGATTTACTCAATGAAAGAAGCTCATTATTTAAATGAACCCTAGAGCAAACATTCTTACAGAGTAACAATCATCTATTAATTTATTATGTTTTAAAATCTGGATTTTCATATATGAGTTAAGCATGCCTATTAAAAGCACTACCTAGGGGCTGGGGTTGTGGCTCAGTGGTATAGTGCTCACCTAGCATGTGTGAGACACTGGGTACAATCCTCAGCACCACATAAAAAATAAACAAACAAAATACAAGTATTATCTACAACTAAAAAAAAATTAAAGCACTAGCTACATATGCAAAAAGAAATCAATATCAAGGAAACTACTGAAAATACAATGGCACTTCCTCTTGGAAAGAAACAGATATCATTTTTTAAAAGGATGAGTACTCCCCATATAAAACAGATTTTTAATACTTCTTTAGAATACTTCCTCTCAAAGTGCTTTCCTAGAGATAAGCATTTTCCTACTGTGTATGAAATTTATTTCTATTATTGAATCCACTACCATCTCTGCTAACACAAGTTTTTAATTCTGGATTTTCTAAACAGCTAAGTAAAATTATAGTTTAATAAACATAATAGAGTAAAATAACAAAGAACTCAACTTTATAATTACTTTCTACTCTAAAAAAGAAGATGAACTAGAATATAAAGAGAAAAAAAATTATTTCCTAAGAACACAACAACAACAAAAAAATTTCAAGTGCCAGAGATGGGACTGAGGCACAGTTATGATCAACATCAATCTTTAAAATAGTTACTTAACTCCTTAATCATAATTTAACCATGTAGCTTCCATTAATAGATACTATAAGAGAACATCTTTAAAAAATGTCAGGATGCTTAAACTAATTTAAAGTAATTTTTTTATTTTAAAGAATGAAAATAATGGAAAGAAAATGATAGGAAATTAAAATGGTCTTCCCAAGAGAAGTAAATGAGTTGACTATATGTATCCCATGTAACTATACACTGATCATCACACATATTTTATGTATGAATTTCTAGCTAATCCAGCAAACTTTCTAGGTTTATAAAAGGCAAATCATTTTTCTTAAATAAAAAGGAGAGCTGAAGTTGTGGCTCAGTGGTAGAACACTTGTCTGGTACATGCGGGGCACTGGGTTCGATCCTCAGCACCACACTAAAATAAATAAATAACATGAAGGTATTATGTCCATCTACAACTTAAAAATATTAAAAAACAAACAAAAAGGAGAGATCCATTATTTTCCTTATTCAAACTGTCACTTATTTAATCATTCATTATCAAGCACATAAAGTACTTACTGTATGTGAGCTACTATGAGAGGTGTTAGGGACAGAAAAAGATCACTATTATACTATTCCCATCACCATCCATCTCATCTCAGTCTTTTTCACATAAAACCCCATATCCAACCCCTTGTCTTCTTGCCCCTCCACTGTTTCTTTCTCCTTGATTCTTTTTTTTTTTTTTTTGGCTGGGGGGAGCAGGGATTGAATTCAGCCCTATTTTTTATTTTATTTAGAGACAGGATCTCATTGAGTTGTTTAGTGCCTCACTTTTGCTGAGGCTGGCTTTGAACTCACAACCCTCCTGCCTCAGCCTCCAGAGGTACTGGAATTACAGGCATGCACCATGGCACCGAGCTCACCTTGATTCTTTAACTACTTTCCACACCTTTTTTCTCCAAAGTCCACCTCTGTCTTGCCTCAGGTCACCATGTTCATGCAGAACAGCCTAACCATATGAGTTTTACTCCCCACGACTTCCATCTACCTGGCCATAATTTTCCCAGTCTCAGTTCTACCATACTCCTCAGGGATACTCTGCCTGATTCCTTTGGGCAAACCCTGATGCTCCCATGCTAGAAGTATTTCTTAAAACCTTAACAATCAATACTTCCATACTGGTTTGTTTCCACTCCTACCTTCCTCTCTAGACTGTAAGTATTCCAAAAGGTAAGAATTATATTCATTTTTACCACCTAGTAACAAACTTAGCACACAGCACCCAATAAATGTTTCTAAGAATGATTAAATGAATGAATACATAATAATATTTAACTAACAGGATTGACAGTAAAATGAGATTCTACTGGAACTATCTGTCAAGACTGAAACTTTTCTTAATAGGAAAAGAGCCAGGAGTGGTGGTACACACCTATCATCTCAGAGGCTCAGGAGGCTGAGGCAGGATTGCAAATTCAAATCCAGCCTCAACATCTTAGTGAGACCCTGTCTCAAAATAAAAAAAAAAAATTTAAAAAGGGCTGGAGAGGTAGCTCAGTAGTAAAGCACCTGAGTAGTAAAGTAAATCTCCAATACCAAAAATAAAATAATTTTAAAAGGATAATTGATTAGAATTTACTGCTAGCCACCTAAGTTAAAAAAATTAACTTAAACTCTTTTTCTTTTCTTTTGTGGTACTAGGGATGAAAGCCAAAGCCTAGTGCATGCTAGGCAAGCACTCTACCACTGATCCATACCCAGCCCTAGAATAAAATATCCCAATAATAAAGGAGAGCCAATGGAGAACAGCCCATTTTCAAGAACTTAAATGCCCTTTTAAATCAGGAAATCATTATCTATCTTTCTCTATGCCATGACTTTGAAATTTTTTTAAATATTCAAACAATGGTCCAATTTATATTAGATGTAACCTAAACAAACAAACAGAAACTAAATAACAAGCAGATAAATGTGACATAGATTGTCCCACCATATATTCTAATACATTCCCTAATTTCAGCCATTCCTCCTCCATCTTCAATAATGTCACATTTGTCACATTAACCTGAGAGTTTTTGTTAAATCAACTCAGGTTTTTAACTCAAATACCAGTGTAAGAATCTTTCTACACCATAAAAATTTATGAAATCAGGTTTGATTCACTAATCACATATTTTTAATATATCTTAAGTAAATATTTAACTACAAAAGTAAAAAATGCTTATTTGTAAACCACTTAAAATTCTATCAGGTTCATAAAACAGGTGCAACACAGCTCTACCTGTGGTGGCCAATGCCCCGGGTAACTCAATCTGGCACCTTTCCTACTTTAGGGCCATTCCCCTTTCAACTAAGGGCTCTGTACATGATTTATGCCTTTCTCTGGGCTCCATGAGTCTACTTGGTATTGAGGTTCATTCACATACTTTTGATTTTTAAGGTTAATACTTAATTTTTTGTGTTCAATAAACAAGAAAGGATAAACTTTATAAGAAGGTGATATGACCTAATCACATGATGGAAAGCTAGCAAAATTTTACTATTACTTTGTGAATGCTTAAATTCACCAAGAATGAGACAACAATTTTTTTCCCCACTGATTGTTCTTTAAAAAAAAACCCAAAACTAACATGCTTAAACTTCAAGTGATTCTAAAAATACAAAAAGCAACTTAAATTACAAAAGAAAAAAAAAATTTTTCTTTTAAACAGATTCACCCACAAATTCAATTTTACTGCAGGAAAGATTTACACATTGGCATTATCCAAGCATTCATTTTTATTTAGATTAAAAGAATATCAAAGGGTGTGCTGAGGTTATAGCTCAGTGGTGGAATGCTTGCCTAGCATGTGTGGGGCACTGGGTTCGATTATCAGCACTACATATAAATGAATAAAATAAAGGTCCATCAATAACTAAATACACGTGTGTGTGTGTGTGTGTGTGTGTGTGTGTGTGTGTGTGTACACAAAAGAGCCGGGTGCAGTGGTGCATGCTTGTAATCCTAGCAGCTTGAGAGGCTGAGGCAGGAGGACTGTGAGTTCAAAGCCAGCCTCAGCATTTTAGCAAGGCCCTAAGCAACTCAGTGAGACTCTGGCTCTAAATAAAATATAAAAAGGGATGGGGATGTGGTTCAGTGGTTAAGTGCTCCTGGGTTCAATTGTGGTACAAAAAAAAGAACATCAAAAAAAACAAAGTTTATGCACTAAAATAAGATTGTGACCAAAGGATGTCTGCTCCAGGAAGAAGTAACAGATGTATTTTCCTTATTTCTATTCCTCCCACTAAGTAAAGCTTCCTGTGTGTTACATAAAAAACAAACATTAGAGGGTGAGGGGTGTAACTTAGTGGTAGAACACTTGCCTACCACATACAAGCCCTGGGTTCAATATTCAGTGCTGCCAAGAAAAAACAAGAGAACAAAACAAAAAACTAAGACAACTCTGAAAGGTAGAGAAAATGTGGATGAGCTGAGAAATCTGGAATCTGAGGAATGGCACAATGTTTATTCTTCATATTTAACCCAAAATTGGAGTTAAGCAGCTGACAATCTAGAAAGGTCAAGGGGGCACAGATCCCCATCCCCGAAAAAAGTCCCACAAAATCTCTTGTCCCTAGATAAACACACAGGAAAAGTCAGATTAAAAAGAGAAAACTTTTAGACAATAACTACTCTACCTAACCAAAGTCTACAAAGAAACCTATGGTCTCACCTCTACCTGTATTAGCAGTGACTAAGGGACACCTAAATATCTACTCTCATCAGGCTGATGTGAAGCACTCCAAACCCCTTGCTAATTATGTCAGAGAAGCACAAGTAGAAACCCAAGACTCTCATCCTCACTGGCCAGGAAGGAGCCCTTGAACCCCATGATATCTGAGGAGCCCATGTAAGGAGCATAGAATTCCACTCCCACCCAACAGTAATGAGGCTCCTCTCCCTCTGACAATGATATGTCAGAGAACTGATGGCAATCATATGGGGAACTGGAACTCCCACCCCACTCAGCAGGAACAAGAAGCATCCATTTCTCTCAGGTAACAACAGAGGCCACTTAGGGAACCCACACTTCTATCCCACCTGTCAATAATGAGTCAGCACACCTCCATCCTGCTGAGGCAGCATCAGGGAAATCAGAAGGCTTGAATAAAATCCAGATTCTTAAAAGCACAGGAATAAAAAATCACTCATACCAAATAACAGGAAGATCTCAAACTAGATTGAAAAAGACAATCAATAGTCAACACTAAGATGGCACAATTGTCAGAATTATCTGGCAAAGCTTTCAGAACAGCCACAATGAAAAATGCTTTAATAGCAAAACATATATGCCTGAAGCAAATGGAAAGATAAAAGCCAAGGCAAGGAAAACTTCTCTGCAAAGAGATGACATAGTGAAAAACTAAACAAAAATTTTAAAAGTGAAAAATACAATAACCAAAACAGAAAGCATAATGGATAGAATCAATAGCTGAACAAAGAGGACAAAGGTAATTATCAGTGAACCGGAAAAATGGAACAAACAAATGACATAACCCAATCTGAACAGAAATCCTCAAGGCCTGCACAACCAAAACAACAAAATCTAACATTTTTTAAAATCAGCATCCTGGAAGGAGAGAAGACAAAAGCAGGCTGAAAAACAAAAAAGAAATAAAGAATGGATGGGGCTGGGGCTGGGGCTCAGCGATGGAACACTCGCCTGGCACATGTAAAGCACTGGGTTATAAATAAAATAAAGGCATTGTATCCATCTACAACTAAAAGTATTAAAAGTAAAAACTCTTTGATTTAAAAAAAGAAAGAAAGAATGAATGGATGAATGAAAAATTCACAAATTTGGCAATATTAAATCTACAGATTCAAGAAGCTGAGTGAACTTTAGACAGAATAAAACCAATGATCTCCATGCCAAGACACATCATAATTAAAATCCTAAAAACTGAAGACAAAGTAAAATTTGAAAGGAGCAGGAAAGAAACTATAATTTAACTACAAGGGAAAATCAATTTGAATGACAGTAGATTTCTCATGAGAAGTGGCATAATATTTTTCAAGTGCTGAAAGAAAAGAATATATACCCAGAATCCCATATCTGGCAGGAAAAAAAAATCCTTCAAAATGAAGGAGAAACTGATATTTTCAGATGAAGGAAAACTAAGAGAATGTCACAAGTTCACCTCCTCTAAAAGAATAACTAATGGAAGTTCTCTCAACAAAAAGCAAACACGAAGAAGTAAACAGGACACAAGGAAAATAGAAATCTGCTTAGAACACCATGGAAAAAGTTGTTGCTAACACTTCATCTTTATAAATTATCTTATATTTAATGACTTTGCTGAATTCTGATTATCTCAAATAATTTGTCACTTCTGGATATTCTATGTAGACAACATATAATCAGCAAATCATGTCAACTCTAGAATTTTTAATTCATTAGCCTGTAATTATTCACTTCCTTTGAGTTGTGTTATTTAAAAATATACTTCTGGGTAATATCTAATCAATAAAACATATGAAATAATCACCAAACTACATTAATAAATTACATTTAACTGATATTAAATTAGAAGTTTAAATTATTTTCTTGGACCATTATAAACATGATAGGTATTGGAGAGAGGATTAGAAATTATACACAGATAAAACTAAAAAAAAAGATTTCATAAAATACCCACCCTAACCACACATTTGCACTATTCTATATCCTATTCTAAGTCAGTGTTAGTTATTAATGATCAAATTGATTTCATTACCTTCAATTTGAAAAACACTATCCTAGATCCCCAACTACCAATTTTTAAAACGAATGCTGCTACATGCTTCAATTCCTGCACCTGGCCTTAACATTTAAGATCATATTAGTGAGGCTGGGGCTGGGACTCAGTGGTAGAACACTCGCCTAGCATGGGTGAGGCTCTGGGTTCGATCCTCAGCACCACATAAAGATAAATAAATAAAGGTATTGTATCCATTTACAACTAAAAGAAATTCATATTAGCAATAAAGAACACTTTAATGGGTGCCAAAGTTTAATTGGTGGTGGTGGTGGGGGGAATGGAAGCAGTCTTAAAAGTGGTATGTTTGTACCAAGAGGAAGGCAAACAACCTAAGTCAAGCTATAGTTCAAAGAGAGAAAAAAGTAATGAACTGAATCTTTACACAATGCATTATAGAGCACAGCAATGTTGAATTGAAAAGAATTTTCCCACTTTGGTGAAAGATGTTGATAACAGAGGAGACTATGCATGTGTGGGGACTAGAGATCTATGGTCAATCTCTATGCCTTCCTCTCAATTTTGCTAAACTTGTAAACCTAAAACTGGTCTAAAAAACATAAAGACAAAAAGAGAGAGAGAGAAAAAGAGAGAGAGAGGGAGAGAGAGAGAAAGAGCATGCGCCTAATTCTCAGTTGAGGTACACCACTCCAATTGGGAGGAACAGTTTATTTTCAGTATCAAGAATAACATTCTTCTCAACAAACAACCACTTACTTATATGAGTTTGACTTGATTCTTATTTATATTTGCATGACTTGACTCTCAGGTTTTGTTTTTAACTCTATTGCTATACAAATTTATAAACTAATCACTAGGTTTTTTTAATATTTAAATAATGTGGTTAACAAAAATCATTTTTCTCTTAAAAAATACACATTTTCTCACTTATACAAGAAACATGAGTTGCTACTATAATTTTTTATATTACAATTTAACAAATGTAAAACAAATTATTATTCTAACACAAAATAATAAACACCTTTAAAAGAAGTGAATAGGCCAACTTTGAGAAATATCAATACAAATTCCCACTAGTGCCCAATCTCCTGAATGAAAAGTTCCAGTCTTTCTTTTTGCCTTGAATATACAGACATTCAACAAATACTCACTGAGAATCTCTTATGTGTTAGCATGTGCCTGGCCACTCCTCATCCACACTCATCTGACTTTCCAGTCAACCTGCAATTCCCTTGTTCCATTCTGTGTTCACACTTCCCAGAATGCCCTGACTTTATCCAATCTCACTTTTCCATAAAATTTAAGGGGTCTGTTATTCATGTCAGTATGCTACTCAGTGTTTAGAACAGCATTCCTCATTTACTTAGCTCCTAATGCCTAAGAATCATATTGAAATGACCTCATATGAGCCCAAGGAATTGAGATTATTAAACTTTGATAGAACAAATTGGAACACTTCAATTACTAAATTGGTACCCTTAAGTATTGATCCCTAAATAACATTTCATATTATTAACCAAGTTAATGAGTAAAACCTCCATTCCCCCCATCCTTCAAAAAGTCTTGATTTTTTTTAACTGATACTAAACTCAAATAATGACATTAGAAAGAATTGGACTTCAGCCATAACAGAGTGCTAGTCCACAGAAGAGTTGCTGTTAATAGCATACACAGTCTCCCACTATAACTTCATTTTGAGACTAAAACTACTGAACATTTTCTATTAAGAAACTGAAAATTAAAGTACAACAAAACAAATTGGTAAGCAGTCTCTAGTAGTTACATTAATAAGAAAATACAAAATTAAAATGCTACAACAGTAACATCAAGTATCTGTCATCATAAATGGCATTCAGATGATACAAATTTTCAATATAAAAACAACATGTTAGCTAATGGTCTGGGTTAAACCATAGATGATATAAATGTTTCAATAATGTAGTATTTCAATGCTTTCTTTAAATCTGCAGTATACACCCCTTTCTTTGAAGAAACATTGACATGTTCAAGCATTTATTTCAAAGGTCAAATTGCTAAAGTCACTGTACTACTGCAGGATCTTCTTTCACAAAGCATCAACTGGTTAGAGCTAGCTTCTACTTGAGCAGAAGGAAGTCTAGTAGCACTGAGGAAGGATGCAAGAGGGGAAGGAGAAGAAGAATGGAAAAGGGGAGGGAGTACAGGAGGGAAAAGGGAGGGATCATGAGGGATCATAAATGGAAACTGATTTCCATGCATGTATGAGTCAATCGGGATGAACCTAACTACTATGTATAACCATAAAATTCTAAGAAGAGGAGGAGGAGGAGGAGTAAAAGCTAGCACTACTACATGTCATGTGGTTTCAGTGAAATATAAGAGTCAATATTGTAAAAAACTAATTCACTATTAATATCAGTGCAACAAATAAATTATAACTCCACATCCCTACCTTGTTCCAGTTCTCCACCCAACTCTTTATGTCCTCTCTTTCTATTTCCATTCTTCTTCCTCCTATTCCCAACTACTGGCATTCTCCAAACTCCTCAATCTTATTCTTCTCATGTATGCTTTTTCCTTTAGGGGAAGTATTCATTTTTTACAATTCACTGTCCCATCTAAGCAGCAGGATCTCCTCTTCTTTTTTACATTGCCCAAAACCTTACTGACTTTCCACAAAGAGTCCACCATACCCACTTTCCTGGATTTGCTCCTCTGGGACACTTTCTTCCTCAGTTCTCAACATGGGAGTTTCCCCCTAATAAGGAAAGTCTTGTCACTGTCTTCACATTTTCCTACTATTTCTCCATATGCCTCAGGGTTCATACTGTTTGCATTCACACACAACATACCTTCTTTCCTCCCCTCTTCCAATTCAAAGCCTTCCACCCTGAAAATGTCCCCATCCAAGCCTACCTCCTCCACAAAGCCTTCTTTGGCTAGACCAGTGCCCAGGATCCTCTCATTTCTCTAAACATAAAATTGAGAATCATCTGCTGTGTTTAATTTAACCCTACCTGCCTCAAAAACTGGTTTCTGTAGAACTAGTAAATATTAATAATATTTAATAATAATGTTATTTTTTTTGCTTTCTATAGCTTTCCTCTCAACTAGTTTTATACAACATCTCTAAGCTAAAGCAATCTTAATTGAGGTTAATGCAGAGCTCAAAATCATTGATTTCCATTTCTTTCTCTTTATATATTCTTAAAACAAATGGAAGGGTAGCAAAATACTATAACTGATTTCCTCAGACCCGGCTGAAATCTTATAAATGCATTTTACATAAAGATAAATAACCCTAGAAAAATTGATAGCTTGTCACTATTTAGAAATAATAATTCTAGCTTAGCTTACTATGATCTTGGACTAATACTTGTTCTAAATTACAATGTAATATAAAGCAAGTAGTCTGAGCCCTGTGGTACATGCCTGTAATGCCAGTGACTTGGGAGGCTGAAGCAGGAGAATCACCAGTTTGAGGCAAGCCTCAGCCACTTAATGAGGCCCTGAGCAACTTAGCGAGATCCTGTCTCAAAACAAAAAATAAAAAAGGGCTGGAATGTAGCTTAGCGCCCCTGATTCGATCCCTGGCATTAAAAAGGTAAATTAGGGGCTGGGGTTGTGGCTCAGAGGTAGAGTAGCATGTGTGGGGAACTGGATTCGATCCTCAGCATGACATAAAAATAAAATGAAAGTACTGTGTACACTTATAAGTAAAAAATAAATATTTTTTTAAAAAATGGTAAATTAAGTAAGTCTATATCTGAAGATAGAAAATAAATGTGAAGTAAAGTTTTAGTAGTCTTTTAAATTGCCATTCATAGATATAAAATCTTTTGGAGACCTCTTGTGGTAAATGTTAAGATTACCCAAAAAAAAAGCTAATACTTCAGGATATTCAATTTCTTTTGTCTTTTTCACATAGCATTAATATACAATGTCTTCAATATTAACAAAATATCAACCAGTAATTGATGAAAAATTCTTTTTACCTTTACATATACTGAAGAAGAAAAAAGGGGATTCTAGAGGGTTCTAGGATACTGCCAAAAACAAAAATTCTTTTATATTTGAAAATTCAATGCTATATTATTTATTGGTAATAAATATGGCAGAATTCTAGAGTTATCTTCTTCATACCTAAATAAAAGTATTCCCTATGCAACTGGCTAAGTTATCTTGTTTAAAAAATACATCTAGGAGTTATAGCTCAGGTTGCTAAAGCTAAACTTCATGGATGTTAACTGGAACCACTAGTATTTAGTGGGGGAATTGTGGTAAGATTTTACCTCACAGAGTAAAGTAAAACAAAGAAAAAGTGACTAATGTGAAATATAGATGAAAATAAAAATGAAGTACTTTCAGTATGGGGAGTGAACTTTTTAAGTATAAAAATAAAGGAATATGATTAGAGGCATGGAGGACTTAACTGGTCCAGACAGTCTATTAAAATCAATGCATAAGCAGTGAACTCAAATATAATAAAAAAAAATTTAAAGAAGAGTCAAAATTCTTTTAATTTTGAAGGAGAAAAATTC